>NW_028227284.1:4221850-4821850 GCF_978045245.1 Mus caroli | reverse complement strand
TGCACAGTGTAGTACATAGTATATGAGTGAGTGGCACTGAAAAACTCAGAATATAAGAAACGCACAGTGTAGTACATAGTATATGAGTGAGTTGCACTGAAAAACTTAGAATATAAGAAACGCACAGTGTAGTACATAGTATATGAGTGAGTTGCACTGAAAAACTTAGAATATAAGAAACGCACAGTGTAGTACATAGTATATGAGTGAGTTGCACTGAAAAACTTAGAATATAAGAAACGCACAGTGTAGTACATAGTATATGAGTGAGTTGCACTGAAAAACTTAGAATATAAGAAACGCACAGTGTAGTACATAGTATATGAGTGAGTTGCACTGAAAAACTTAGGATATAAGAAACGCAGAGTGTAGTACATAGTATATGAGTGAACTGCCCTGAAAAACTTAGAATATAAGAAACGCACAGTGTAGTACATAGTATATGAGTGAGTTGCACTGAAAAACTTAGAATATAAGAAACGCACAGGGTAGTACATAGTATATGAGTGAGTTGCACTGAAAAACTTAGAATATACTAAGAAACGCACAGTGTAGTACATAGTATATGAGTGAGTTGCACTGAAAAACTTAGAATATAAGAAACGCAGAGTGTAGTACATAGTATATGAGTGAGTTGCACTGATAAACTTAGAATATAAGAAACGCACAGTGTAATACATAGTATATGAGTGAGTTGCACTGAAAAACTTAGAATATAAGAAACGCACAGTGTAGTACATGGTATATGAGTGAGTTGCACTGAAAAACTTAGAATATAAGAAACGCACAGTGTAGTACATAGTATATGAGTGAGTTGCACTGAAAAACTTAGAATATAAGAAACGCACAGTGTAGTACATAGTATATGAGTTAGTTGCACTGAAAAACTTAGAATATAAGAAACGCACAGTGTAGTACATAGTATATGAGTGAGTTGCACTGAAAAACTTAGAATATAAGAAACGCACAGTGTAGTACATAGTATATGAGTGAGTTGCACTGAAAAACTTAGAATATAAGAAACGCACAGTGTAGTACATAGTATATGAGTGAGTTGCACTGAAAAACTTACAATTTAAGAAACGCACAGTGTAGTACAGAGTATATGATTGAGTTGCACTGAAAAACTTAGAATATAAGAAACGCACAGTGTAGTACATAGTATAAGAGTGAGTTGCACTGAAAAACTTAGAATATAAGAAACGCACAGTGTAGTACATAGTATATGAGTAAGTTGCACTGAAAAACTTAGAATATAAGAAACGCACAGTGTAGTACATAGTATATGAGTGAGTTGCACTAAAAAACTTAGAATATAAGAAACGCACAGTGTAGTACATAGTATATGAGTGAGTTGCACTGAAAAACTTAGAATTTACTGAAAAACCCGCATTACTCGAAATGCACAGTGTAGTACATAGTATATGAGTGAGTGGCACTGAAAAAATTAAAATATAAGAAACGCACAGTGTAGTACATAGTATATGAGTGAGTTGCACTGAAAAACTTAGAATATAAGAAACGCACAGTGTAGTTCATAGTATATGAGTGAGTTGCACTGAAAAACTTAGAATATAAGAAACGCACAGTGTAGTACATAGTATATGAGTGAGTTGCACTGAAAAACTTAGAATATAAGAAACGCACAGTGTAGTACATAGTATATGAGTGAGTTGCACTGAAAAACTTAGAATATAAGAAACGCACAGTGTAGTACATAGTATATGAGTGAGTTGCACTGAAAAACTTAGAATATAAGAAACGCACAGTGTAGTACATAGTATATGAGTGAGTTGCACTGAAAAACTTAGAATATAAGAAACGCACAGTGTAGTACATAGTATATGAGTGAGTTGCACTGAAAAACTTAGAATATAAGAAACGCACAGTGTAGTACATAGTATAAGAGTGAGTTGCACTGAAAAACTTAGAATATAAGAAACGCACAGTGTAGTACATAGTATATGAGTATTTGCACTGAAAAACTTAGAATATAAGAAACGCACAGTGTAGTACATAGTATATGAGTGAGTTGCACTGAAAAACTTAGAATATAAGAAACGCACAGTGTAGTATATGAGTGAGTTGCACTGAAAATTTAGAATATATGAAACGCACAGTGTAGTACATAGTATATGAGTGAGTTGCACTGAAAAACTTAGAATATAAGAAACGCACAGTGTAGTACATAGTATATGAGTGAGTTGCACTGAAAAACTTAGAATTTACTGAAAAACCCGCATTACACGAAATGCACAGTGTAGTACATAGTATATGAGTGAGTGGCACTGAAAAACTCAGAATATAAGAAACGCACAGTGTAGTACATAGTATATGAGTGAGTTGCACTGAAAAACTTAGAATATAAGAAACGCACAGTGTAGTACATAGTATATGAGTGAGTTGCACTGAAAAACTTAGAATATAAGAAACGCACAGTGTAGTACATAGTATATGAGTGAGTTGCACTGAAAAACTTAGAATATAAGAAACGCACAGTGTAGTACATAGTATATGAGTGAGTTGCACTGAAAAACTTAGAATATAAGAAACGCACAGTGTAGTACATAGTATATGAGTGAGTTGCACTGAAAAACTTAGAATATAAGAAACGCACAGTGTAGTACATAGTATATGAGTGAGTTGCATTGAAAAACATAGAATATAAGAAACGCACAGTGTAGTACATAGTATATGAGTGAGTTGCACTGAAAAACTTAGAATATAAGAAACGCACAGTGTAGTACATAGTTTATGAGTGAGTTGCACTGAAAAACTTAGAATATAAGAAACACACAGTGTAGTACATAGTATATGAGTGAGTTGCACTGAAAAACTTAGAATATAAGAAACGCACAGTGTAGTATATAGTATATGAGTGAGTTGCACTGAAAAACTTAGAATATAAGAAAAGCACAGTGTAGTACAAAGTATATGAGTGAGTTGCACTGAAAAACTTAGAATATAAGAAACGCACAGTGTAGTACATAGTATATGAGTGAGTTGCACTGAAAAACTTAGAATATAAGAAACGCACAGTGTAGTACATAGTATATGAGTGAGTTGCACTGAAAAACTTAGAATATAAGAAACGCACAGTGTAGTACATAGTATATGAGTGAGTTGCACTGAAAAACTTAGAATATAAAAAACGCACAGTGTAGTACATAGTATATGAGTGAGTTGCACTGAAAAACTTAGAATATAAGAAACGCACAGTGTAGTACATAGTATATGAGTGAGTTGCACTGAAAAACTTAGAATATAAAAAACGCACAGTGTAGTACATAGTATATGAGTGAGTTGCACTGAAAAACTTAGAATATAAGAAACGCACAGTGTAGTACATAGTATATGAGTGAGTTGCACTGAAAAACTTAGAATATAAGAAACGCACAGTGTAGTACATAGTATAAGAGTGAGTTGCACTGAAAAACTTAGAATATAAGAAACGCACAGTGTAGTACATAGTATATGAGTAAGTTGCACTGAAAAACTTAGAATATAAGAAACGCACAGTGTAGTACATAGTATATGAGTGAGTTGCACTAAAAAACTTAGAATATAAGAAACGCACAGTGTAGTACATAGTATATGAGTGAGTTGCACTGAAAAACTTAGAATTTACTGAAAAACCCGCATTACACGAAATGCACAGTGTAGTACATAGTATATGAGTGAGTGGCACTGAAAAACTCAGAATATAAGAAACGCACAGTGTAGTACATAGTATATGAGTGAGTTGCACTGAAAAACTTAGAATATAAGAAACGCACAGTGTAGTACATAGTATATGAGTGAGTTGCACTGAAAAACTTAGAATATAAGAAACGCACAGTGTAGTACATAGTATATGAGTGAGTTGCACTGAAAAACTTAGAATATAAGAAACGCACAGTGTAGTACATAGTATATGAGTGAGTTGCACTGAAAAACTTAGAATATAAGAAACGCACAGTGTAGTACATAGTATATGAGTGAGTTGCACTGAAAAACTTAGGATATAAGAAACGCAGAGTGTAGTACATAGTATATGAGTGAACTGCCCTGAAAAACTTAGAATATAAGAAACGCACAGTGTAGTACATAGTATATGAGTGAGTTGCACTGAAATACTTAGAATATAAGAAACGCACAGGGTAGTACATAGTATATGAGTGAGTTGCACTGAAAAACTTAGAATATACTAAGAAACGCACAGTGTAGTACATAGTATATGAGTGAGTTGCACTGAAAAACTTAGAATATAAGAAACGCAGAGTGTAGTACATAGTATATGAGTGAGTTGCACTGATAAACTTAGAATATAAGAAACGCACAGTGTAATACATAGTATATGAGTGAGTTGCACTGAAAAACTTAGAATATAAGAAACGCACAGAGTAGTATATGGTATATGAGTGAGTTGCACTGAAAAACTTAGAATATAAGAAACGCACAGTGTAGTACATAGTATATGAGTGAGTTGCACTGAAAAACTTAGAATATAAGAAACGCACAGTGTAGTACATAGTATATGAGTTAGTTGCACTGAAAAACTTAGAATATAAGAAACGCACAGTGTAGTACATAGTATATGAGTGAGTTGCACTGAAAAACTTAGAATATAAGAAACGCACAGTGTAGTACATAGTATATGAGTGAGTTGCACTGAAAAACTTAGAATATAAGAAACGCACAGTGTAGTACATAGTATATGAGTGAGTTGCACTGAAAAACTTACAATTTAAGAAACGCACAGTGTAGTACAGAGTATATGATTGAGTTGCACTGAAAAACTTAGAATATAAGAAACGCACAGTGTAGTACATAGTATAAGAGTGAGTTGCACTGAAAAACTTAGAATATAAGAAACGCACAGTGTAGTACATAGTATATGAGTAAGTTGCACTGAAAAACTTAGAATATAAGAAACGCACAGTGTAGTACATAGTATATGAGTGAGTTGCACTAAAAAACTTAGAATATAAGAAACGCACAGTGTAGTACATAGTATATGAGTGAGTTGCACTGAAAAACTTAGAATTTACTGAAAAACCCGCATTACTCGAAATGCACAGTGTAGTACATAGTATATGAGTGAGTGGCACTGAAAAACTTAGAATATAAGAAACGCACAGTGTAGTACATAGTATATGAGTGAGTTGCACTGAAAAACTTAGAATATAAGAAACGCACAGTGTAGTTCATAGTATATGAGTGAGTTGCACTGAAAAACTTAGAATATAAGAAACGCACAGTGTAGTACATAGTATATGAGTGAGTTGCACTGAAAAACTTAGAATATAAGAAACGCACAGTGTAGTACATAGTATATGAGTGAGTTGCACTGAAAAACTTAGAATATAAGAAACGCACAGTGTAGTACATAGTATATGAGTGAGTTGCACTGAAAAACTTAGAATATAAGAAACGCACAGTGTAGTACATAGTATATGAGTGAGTTGCACTGAAAAACTTAGAATATAAGAAACGCACAGTGTAGTACATAGTATATGAGTGAGTTGCACTGAAAAACTTAGAATATAAGAAACGCACAGTGTAGTACATAGTATAAGAGTGAGTTGCACTGAAAAACTTAGAATATAAGAAACGCACAGTGTAGTACATAGTATATGAGTATTTGCACTGAAAAACTTAGAATATAAGAAACGCACAGTGTAGTACATAGTATATGAGTGAGTTGCACTGAAAAACTTAGAATATAAGAAACGCACAGTGTAGTATATGAGTGAGTTGCACTGAAAATTTAGAATATATGAAACGCACAGTGTAGTACATAGTATATGAGTGAGTTGCACTGAAAAACTTAGAATATAAGAAACGCACAGTGTAGTACATAGTATATGAGTGAGTTGCACTGAAAAACTTAGAATTTACTGAAAAACCCGCATTACACGAAATGCACAGTGTAGTACATAGTATATGAGTGAGTGGCACTGAAAAACTCAGAATATAAGAAACGCACAGTGTAGTACATAGTATATGAGTGAGTTGCACTGAAAAACTTAGAATATAAGAAACGCACAGTGTAGTACATAGTATATGAGTGAGTTGCACTGAAAAACTTAGAATATAAGAAACGCACAGTGTAGTACATAGTATATGAGTGAGTTGCACTGAAAAACTTAGAATATAAGAAACGCACAGTGTAGTACATAGTATATGAGTGAGTTGCATTGAAAAACATAGAATATAAGAAACGCACAGTGTAGTACATAGTATGTGAGTGAGTTGCACTGAAAAACTTAGAATATAAGAAACGCACAGTGTAGTACATAGTTTATGAGTGAGTTGCACTGAAAAACTTAGAATATAAGAAACGCACAGTGTAGTACATAGTATATGAGTGAGTTGCACTAAAAAACTTAGAATATAAGAAACTCACAGTGTAGTACATAGTATATGAGTGAGTTGCACTCAAAAACTTAGAATATAAGAAACGCACAGTGTAGTACATAGTATATGAGTGAGTTGCACTGAAAAACTTAGAATATAAGAAAAGCACAGTGTAGTACAAAGTATATGAGTGAGTTGCACTGAAAAACTTAGAATATAAGAAACGCACAGTGTAGTACATAGTATATGAGTGAGTTGCACTCAAAAACTTAGAATATAAGAAACGCACAGTGTAGTACATAGTATATGAGTGAGTTGCACTGAAAAACTTAGAATATAAGAAAAGCACAGTGTAGTACAAAGTATATGAGTGAGTTGCACTGAAAAACTTAGAATATAAGAAACGCACAGTGTAGTACATAGTATATGAGTGAGTTGCACTGAAAAACTTAGAATATAAGAAACGCACAGTGTAGTACATAGTATATGAGTGAGTTGCACTGAAAAACTTAGAATATAAGAAACGCACAGTGTAGTACATAGTATATGAGTGAGTTGCACTGAAAAACTTAGAATATAAAAAACGCACAGTGTAGTACATAGTATATGAGTGAGTTGCACTGAAAAACTTAGAATATAAGAAACGCACAGTGTAGTACATAGTATATGAGTGAGTTGCACTGAAAAAATTAGAATATAAGAAACACACAGTGTAGTACATAGTATATGAGTGAGTTGCACTGAAAAACTTAGAATATAAGAAACGCACAGTGTAGTATATAGTATATGAGTGAGTTGCACTGAAAAACTTAGAATATAAGAAAAGCACAGTGTAGTACAAAGTATATGAGTGAGTTGCACTGAAAAACTTAGAATATAAGAAACGCACAGTGTAGTACATAGTATATGAGTGAGTTGCACTGAAAAACTTAGAATATAAGAAACGCACAGTGTAGTACATAGTATATGAGTGAGTTGCACTGAAAAACTTAGAATATAAGAAACGCACAGTGTAGTACATAGTATATGAGTGAGTTGCACTGAAAAACTTAGAATATAAAAAACGCACAGTGTAGTACATAGTATATGAGTGAGTTGCACTGAAAAACTTAGAATATAAGAAACGCACAGTGTAGTACATAGTATATGAGTGAGTTGCACTGAAAAACTTAGAATATAAAAAACGCACAGTGTAGTACATAGTATATGAGTGAGTTGCACTGAAAAACTTAGAATATAAGAAACGCACAGTGTAGTACATAGTATATGAGTGAGTTGCACTGAAAAACTTAGAATATAAGAAACGCACAGTGTAGTACATAGTATAAGAGTGAGTTGCACTGAAAAACTTAGAATATAAGAAACGCACAGTGTAGTACATAGTATATGAGTAAGTTGCACTGAAAAACTTAGAATATAAGAAACGCACAGTGTAGTACATAGTATATGAGTGAGTTGCACTAAAAAACTTAGAATATAAGAAACGCACAGTGTAGTACATAGTATATGAGTGAGTTGCACTGAAAAACTTAGAATTTACTGAAAAACCCGCATTACACGAAATGCACAGTGTAGTACATAGTATATGAGTGAGTGGCACTGAAAAACTCAGAATATAAGAAACGCACAGTGTAGTACATAGTATATGAGTGAGTTGCACTGAAAAACTTAGAATATAAGAAACGCACAGTGTAGTACATAGTATATGAGTGAGTTGCACTGAAAAACTTAGAATATAAGAAACGCACAGTGTAGTACATAGTATATGAGTGAGTTGCACTGAAAAACTTAGAATATAAGAAACGCACCGTGTAGTACATAGTATATGAGTGAGTTGCACTGAAAAACTTAGAATATAAGAAACGCACAGTGTAGTACATAGTATATGAGTGAGTTGCACTGAAAAACTTAGAATATAAGAAACGCACAGTGTAGTACATAGTATATGAGTGAGTTGCACTGAAAAACTTAGAATATGAAAAACGCACAGTGTAGTACATAGTATATGAGTGAGTTGCACGGAAAAACCTAGAATTTAAGAAACGCACAGTGTAGTACATAGTATATGAGTGAGTTGCACTGAAAAACCTAGAATATAAGAAACGCACAGTGTAGTACATAGTATATGAGTGAGTTGCACTGAAAAACTTAGAATATAAGAAACGCACAGTGTAGTACATAGTATATGAGTGAGTTGCACTGAAAAACTTAGAATATAAGAAACGCACAGTGTAGTACATAGTATATGAGTGAGTTGCACTGAAAAACTTAGAATATAAGAAACGCACAGTGTAGTACATAGTATATGAGTGAGTTGCACTGAAAAACTTAGAATATAAGAAACGCACAGTGTAGTACATAGTATATGAGTGAGTTGCACTGAAAAACTTAGAATATAAGAAACGCACAGTGTAGTATATAGTATATGAGTGAGTTGCACTGAAAAACTTAGAATATAAGAAAAGCACAGTGTAGTACAAAGTATATGAGTGAGTTGCACTGAAAAACTTAGAATATAAGAAACGCACAGTGTAGTACATAGTATATGAGTGAGTTGCACTGAAAAACTTAGAATATAAGAAACGCACAGTGTAGTACATAGTATATGAGTGAGTTGCACTGAAAAACTTAGAATATAAGAAACGCACAGTGTAGTACATAGTATATGAGTGAGTTGCACTGAAAAACTTAGAATATAAAAAACGCACAGTGTAGTACATAGTATATGAGTGAGTTGCACTGAAAAACTTAGAATATAAGAAAAGCACAGTGTAGTACAAAGTATATGAGTGAGTTGCACTGAAAAACTTAGAATATAAGAAACGCACAGTGTAGTACATAGTATATGAGTGAGTTGCACTGAAAAACTTAGAATATAAGAAACGCACAGTGTAGTACATAGTATATGAGTGAGTTGCACTGAAAAACTTAGAATATAAGAAACGCACAGTGTAGTACATAGTATATGAGTGAGTTGCACTGAAAAACTTAGAATATAAAAAACGCACAGTGTAGTACATAGTATATGAGTGAGTTGCACTGAAAAACTTAGAATATAAGAAACGCACAGTGTAGTACATAGTATATGAGTGAGTTGCACTGAAAAACTTAGAATATAAAAAACGCACAGTGTAGTACATAGTATATGAGTGAGTTGCACTGAAAAACTTAGAATATAAGAAACGCACAGTGTAGTACATAGTATATGAGTGAGTTGCACTGAAAAACTTAGAATATAAGAAACGCACAGTGTAGTACATAGTATAAGAGTGAGTTGCACTGAAAAACTTAGAATATAAGAAACGCACAGTGTAGTACATAGTATATGAGTAAGTTGCACTGAAAAACTTAGAATATAAGAAACGCACAGTGTAGTACATAGTATATGAGTGAGTTGCACTAAAAAACTTAGAATATAAGAAACGCACAGTGTAGTACATAGTATATGAGTGAGTTGCACTGAAAAACTTAGAATTTACTGAAAAACCCGCATTACACGAAATGCACAGTGTAGTACATAGTATATGAGTGAGTGGCACTGAAAAACTCAGAATATAAGAAACGCACAGTGTAGTACATAGTATATGAGTGAGTTGCACTGAAAAACTTAGAATATAAGAAACGCACAGTGTAGTACATAGTATATGAGTGAGTTGCACTGAAAAACTTAGAATATAAGAAACGCACAGTGTAGTACATAGTATATGAGTGAGTTGCACTGAAAAACTTAGAATATAAGAAACGCACCGTGTAGTACATAGTATATGAGTGAGTTGCACTGAAAAACTTAGAATATAAGAAACGCACAGTGTAGTACATAGTATATGAGTGAGTTGCACTGAAAAACTTAGAATATAAGAAACGCACAGTGTAGTACATAGTATATGAGTGAGTTGCACTGAAAAACTTAGAATATGAAAAACGCACAGTGTAGTACATAGTATATGAGTGAGTTGCACGGAAAAACCTAGAATTTAAGAAACGCACAGTGTAGTACATAGTATATGAGTGAGTTGCACTGAAAAACCTAGAATATAAGAAACGCACAGTGTAGTACATAGTATATGAGTGAGTTGCACTGAAAAACTTAGAATATAAGAAACGCACAGTGTAGTACATAGTATATGAGTGAGTTGCACTGAAAAACTTAGAATATAAGAAACGCACAGTGTAGTACATAGTATATGAGTGAGTTGCACTGAAAAACTTAGAATATAAGAAACGCACAGTGTAGTACATAGTATATGAGTGAGTTGCACTGAAAAACTTAGAATATAAGAAACGCACAGTGTAGTACATAGTATATGAGTGAGTTGCACTGAAAAACTTCGAATATAAGAAACGCACATTGTAGTACATAGTATATGAGTGAGTTGCACGGAAAAACCTAGAATTTAAGAAACGCACAGTGTAGTACATAGTATATGAGTGAGTTGCACTGAAAAACTTAGAATATAAGAAACGCACAGTGTAGTACATAATATATGAGTGAGTTGCACTGAAAAACTTAGAATATAAGAAACGCACAGTGTAGTACATAGTATATGAGTGAGTTGCACTGAAAAACTTAGAATATAAAAAACGCACAGTGTAGTACATAGTATATGAGTGAGTTGCACTGAAAAACTTAGAATATAAGAAACGCACAGTGTAGTACATAGTATATGAGTGAGTTGCACTGAAAAACTTAGAATATAAAAAACGCACAGTGTAGTACATAGTATATGAGTGAGTTGCACTGAAAAACTTAGAATATAAGAAACGCACAGTGTAGTACATAGTATATGAGTGAGTTGCACTGAAAAACTTAGAATATAAGAAACGCACAGTGTAGTACATAGTATAAGAGTGAGTTGCACTGAAAAACTTAGAATATAAGAAACGCACAGTGTAGTACATAGTATATGAGTAAGTTGCACTGAAAAACTTAGAATATAAGAAACGCACAGTGTAGTACATAGTATATGAGTGAGTTGCACTAAAAAACTTAGAATATAAGAAACGCACAGTGTAGTACATAGTATATGAGTGAGTTGCACTGAAAAACTTAGAATTTACTGAAAAACCCGCATTACACGAAATGCACAGTGTAGTACATAGTATATGAGTGAGTGGCACTGAAAAACTCAGAATATAAGAAACGCACAGTGTAGTACATAGTATATGAGTGAGTTGCACTGAAAAACTTAGAATATAAGAAACGCACAGTGTAGTACATAGTATATGAGTGAGTTGCACTGAAAAACTTAGAATATAAGAAACGCACAGTGTAGTACATAGTATATGAGTGAGTTGCACTGAAAAACTTAGAATATAAGAAACGCACAGTGTAGTACATAGTATATGAGTGAGTTGCACTGAAAAACTTAGAATATAAGAAACGCACAGTGTAGTACATAGTATATGAGTGAGTTGCACTGAAAAACTTAGGATATAAGAAACGCAGAGTGTAGTACATAGTATATGAGTGAACTGCCCTGAAAACCTTAGAATATAAGAAACGCACAGTGTAGTACATAGTATATGAGTGAGTTGCACTGAAAAACTTAGAATATAAGAAACGCACAGGGTAGTACATAGTATATGAGTGAGTTGCACTGAAAAACTTAGAATATACTAAGAAACGCACAGTGTAGTACATAGTATATGAGTGAGTTGCACTGAAAAACTTAGAATATAAGAAACGCAGAGTGTAGTACATAGTATATGAGTGAGTTGCACTGATAAACTTAGAATATAAGAAACGCACAGTGTAATACATAGTATATGAGTGAGTTGCACTGAAAAACTTAGAATATAAGAAACGCACAGTGTAGTACATGGTATATGAGTGAGTTGCACTGAAAAACTTAGAATATAAGAAACGCACAGTGTAGTACATAGTATATGAGTGAGTTGCACTGAAAAACTTAGAATATAAGAAACGCACAGTGTAGTACATAGTATATGAGTGAGTTGCACTGAAAAACTTAGAATATAAGAAACGCACAGTGTAGTACATAGTATATGAGTGAGTTGCACTGAAAAACTTAGAATATAAGAAACGCACAGTGTAGTACATAGTATATGAGTGAGTTGCACTGAAAAACTTAGAATATAAGAAACGCACAGTGTAGTACATAGTATATGAGTGAGTTGCACTGAAAAACTTACAATTTAAGAAACGCACAGTGTAGTACAGAGTATATGATTGAGTTGCACTGAAAAACTTAGAATATAAGAAACGCACAGTGTAGTACATAGTATAAGAGTGAGTTGCACTGAAAAACTTAGAATATAAGAAACGCACAGTGTAGTACATAGTATATGAGTAAGTTGCACTGAAAAACTTAGAATATAAGAAACGCACAGTGTAGTACATAGTATATGAGTGAGTTGCACTAAAAAACTTAGAATATAAGAAACGCACAGTGTAGTACATAGTATATGAGTGAGTTGCACTGAAAAACTTAGAATTTACTGAAAAACCCGCATTACACGAAATGCACAGTGTAGTACATAGTATATGAGTGAGTGGCACTGAAAAACTCAGAATATAAGAAACGCACAGTGTAGTACATAGTATATGAGTGAGTTGCACTGAAAAACTTAGAATATAAGAAACGCACAGTGTAGTTCATAGTATATGAGTGAGTTGCACTGAAAAACTTAGAATATAAGAAACGCACAGTGTAGTACATAGTATATGAGTGAGTTGCACTGAAAAACTTAGAATATAAGAAACGCACAGTGTAGTACATAGTATATGAGTGAGTTGCACTGAAAAACTTAGAATATAAGAAACGCACAGTGTAGTACATAGTATATGAGTGAGTTGCACTGAAAAACTTAGAATATAAGAAACGCACAGTGTAGTACATAGTATATGAGTGAGTTGCACTGAAAAACTTAGAATATAATAAACGCACAGTGTAGTACATAGTATATGAGTGAGTTGCACGGAAAAACCTAGAATTTAAGAAACGCACAGTGTAGTACATAGTATATGAGTGAGTTGCACTGAAAAACCTAGAATATAAGAAACGCACAGTGTAGTACATAGTATATGAGTGAGTTGCACTGAAAAACTTAGAATATAAGAAACGCACAGTGTAGTACATAGTATATGAGTGAGTTGCACTGAAAAACTTAGAATATAAGAAACGCACAGTGTAGTACATAGTATATGAGTGAGTTGCACTGAAAAACTTAGAATATAAGAAACGCACAGTGTAGTACATAGTATATGAGTGAGTTGCACTGAAAAACTTAGAATATAAGAAACGCACAGTGTAGTACATAGTATATGAGTGAGTTGCACTGAAAAACTTAGAATATAAGAAACGCACAGTGTAGTACATAGTATATGAGTGAGTTGCACGGAAAAACCTAGAATTTAAGAAACGCACAGTGTAGTACATAGTATATGAGTGAGTTGCACTGAAAAACTTAGAATATAAGAAACGCACAGTGTAGTACATAGTATATGAGTGAGTTGCACTGAAAAACTTAGAATATAAAAAACGCACAGTGTAGTACATAGTATATGAGTGAGTTGCACTGAAAAACTTAGAATATAAGAAACGCACAGTGTAGTACATAGTATATGAGTGAGTTGCACTGAAAAACTTAGAATATAAAAAACGCACAGTGTAGTACATAGTATATGAGTGAGTTGCACTGAAAAACTTAGAATATAAGAAACGCACAGTGTAGTACATAGTATATGAGTGAGTTGCACTGAAAAACTTAGAATATAAGAAACGCACAGTGTAGTACATAGTATAAGAGTGAGTTGCACTGAAAAACTTAGAATATAAGAAACGCACAGTGTAGTACATAGTATATGAGTAAGTTGCACTGAAAAACTTAGAATATAAGAAACGCACAGTGTAGTACATAGTATATGAGTGAGTTGCACTAAAAAACTTAGAATATAAGAAACGCACAGTGTAGTACATAGTATATGAGTGAGTTGCACTGAAAAACTTAGAATATAAGAAACGCACAGTGTAGTACATAGTATATGAGTGAGTTGCACTGAAAAACTTAGAATATAAAAAACGCACAGTGTAGTACATAGTATATGAGTGAGTTGCACTGAAAAACTTAGAATATAAGAAACGCACAGTGTAGTACATAGTATATGAGTGAGTTGCACTGAAAAACTTAGAATATAAGAAACGCACAGTGTAGTACATAGTATAAGAGTGAGTTGCACTGAAAAACTTAGAATATAAGAAACGCACAGTGTAGTACATAGTATATGAGTAAGTTGCACTGAAAAACTTAGAATATAAGAAACGCACAGTGTAGTACATAGTATATGAGTGAGTTGCACTAAAAAACTTAGAATATAAGAAACGCACAGTGTAGTACATAGTATATGAGTGAGTTGCACTGAAAAACTTAGAATTTACTGAAAAACCCGCATTACACGAAATGCACAGTGTAGTACATAGTATATGAGTGAGTGGCACTGAAAAACTCAGAATATAAGAAACGCACAGTGTAGTACATAGTATATGAGTGAGTTGCACTGAAAAACTTAGAATATAAGAAACGCACAGTGTAGTACATAGTATATGAGTGAGTTGCACTGAAAAACTTAGAATATAAGAAACGCACAGTGTAGTACATAGTATATGAGTGAGTTGCACTGAAAAACTTAGAATATAAGAAACGCACAGTGTAGTACATAGTATATGAGTGAGTTGCACTGAAAAACTTAGAATATAAGAAACGCACAGTGTAGTACATAGTATATGAGTGAGTTGCACTGAAAAACTTAGGATATAAGAAACGCAGAGTGTAGTACATAGTATATGAGTGAACTGCCCTGAAAACCTTAGAATATAAGAAACGCACAGTGTAGTACATAGTATATGAGTGAGTTGCACTGAAAAACTTAGAATATAAGAAACGCACAGGGTAGTACATAGTATATGAGTGAGTTGCACTGAAAAACTTAGAATATACTAAGAAACGCACAGTGTAGTACATAGTATATGAGTGAGTTGCACTGAAAAACTTAGAATATAAGAAACGCAGAGTGTAGTACATAGTATATGAGTGAGTTGCACTGATAAACTTAGAATATAAGAAACGCACAGTGTAATACATAGTATATGAGTGAGTTGCACTGAAAAACTTAGAATATAAGAAACGCACAGTGTAGTACATGGTATATGAGTGAGTTGCACTGAAAAACTTAGAATATAAGAAACGCACAGTGTAGTACATAGTATATGAGTGAGTTGCACTGAAAAACTTAGAATATAAGAAACGCACAGTGTAGTACATAGTATATGAGTGAGTTGCACTGAAAAACTTAGAATATAAGAAACGCACAGTGTAGTACATAGTATATGAGTGAGTTGCACTGAAAAACTTAGAATATAAGAAACGCACAGTGTAGTACATAGTATATGAGTGAGTTGCACTGAAAAACTTAGAATATAAGAAACGCACAGTGTAGTACATAGTATATGAGTGAGTTGCACTGAAAAACTTACAATTTAAGAAAGGCACAGTGTAGTACAGAGTATATGATTGAGTTGCACTGAAAAACTTAGAATATAAGAAACGCACAGTGTAGTACATAGTATAAGAGTGAGTTGCACTGAAAAACTTAGAATATAAGAAACGCACAGTGTAGTACATAGTATATGAGTAAGTTGCACTGAAAAACTTAGAATATAAGAAACGCACAGTGTAGTACATAGTATATGAGTGAGTTGCACTAAAAAACTTAGAATATAAGAAACGCACAGTGTAGTACATAGTATATGAGTGAGTTGCACTGAAAAACTTAGAATTTACTGAAAAACCCGCATTACACGAAATGCACAGTGTAGTACATAGTATATGAGTGAGTGGCACTGAAAAACTCAGAATATAAGAAACGCACAGTGTAGTACATAGTATATGAGTGAGTTGCACTGAAAAACTTAGAATATAAGAAACGCACAGTGTAGTTCATAGTATATGAGTGAGTTGCACTGAAAAACTTAGAATATAAGAAACGCACAGTGTAGTACATAGTATATGAACTTAGAATATAAGAAACGCACAGTGTAGTACATAGTATATGAGTGAGTTGCACTGAAAAACTTAGAATATAAGAAACGCACAGTGTAGTACATAGTATATGAGTGAGTTGCACTGAAAAACTTAGAATATAAGAAACGCACAGTGTAGTACATAGTATATGAGTGAGTTGCACTGAAAAACTTAGAATATAAAAAACGCACAGTGTAGTACATAGTATATGAGTGAGTTGCACGGAAAAACCTAGAATTTAAGAAACGCACAGTGTAGTACATAGTATATGAGTGAGTTGCACTGAAAAACCTAGAATATAAGAAACGCACAGTGTAGTACATAGTATATGAGTGAGTTGCACTGAAAAACTTAGAATATAAGAAACGCACAGTGTAGTACATAGTATATGAGTGAGTTGCACTGAAAAACTTAGAATATAAGAAACGCACAGTGTAGTACATAGTATATGAGTGAGTTGCACTGAAAAACTTAGAATATAAGAAACGCACAGTGTAGTACATAGTATATGAGTGAGTTGCACTGAAAAACTTAGAATATAAGAAACGCACAGTGTAGTACATAGTATATGAGTGAGTTTCACTGAAAAACTTAGAATATAAGAAACGCACAGTGTAGTACATAGTATATGAGTGAGTTGCACTGAAAAACTTAGAATATAAGAAACGCACAGTGTAGTACATAGTATATGAGTGAGTTGCATTGAAAAACTTAGAATATAAGAAACGCACAGTGTAGTACATAGTATATGAGTGAGTTGCACTGAAAAACTTAGAATATAAGAAACGCACAGTATAGTACATAGTATATGAATGAGTTGCACTGAAAAACTTAGAATTTACTGAAAAACCCGCATTACACGAAATGCACAGTGTAGTACATAGTATATGACTGAGTTGCACTGAAAAACTTAGAATATAAGAAACGCACAGTGTAGTACATAGTATATGAGTGAGTTGCACTGAAAAACTTAGAATATAAGAAACGCACAGTGTAGTACATAGTATATGAGTGAGTTGCACTGAAAAACTTAGAATATAAGAAACGCACAGTGTAGTACATAGTATATGAGTGAGTTGCACTGAAAAACTTAGAATATAAGAAACGCACAGTGTAGTACATAGTATATGAGTGAGTTGCACTGAAAAACTTAGAATATAAGAAACGCACAGTGTAGTACATAGTATATGAGTGAGTTGCACTCAAAAACTTAGAATATAAGAAACGCACAGTGTAGTACATAGTATATGAGTGAGTTGCACTCAAAAACTTTGAATATAAGAAACGCACAGTGTAGTACATAGTATATGAGTGAGTTGCACTGAAAAACTTAGAATATAAGAAACGCACAGTGTAGTACATAGTATATGAGTGAGTTGCACTGAAAAACTTAGAATATAAGAAACGCACAGTGTAGTACATAGTATATGAGTGAGTTGCACTGAAAAACTTAGAATATAAGAAACGCACAGTGTAGTACATAGTATATGAGTGAGTTGCACTGAAAAACTTAGAATATAAGAAACGCACAGTGTAGTACATAGTATATGAGTGAGTTGCACGGAAAAACCTAGAATTTAAGAAACTCACAGTGTAGTACATAGTATATGAGTGAGTTGCACGGAAAAACCTAGAATTTAAGAAACTCACAGTGTAGTACATAGTATATGAGTGAGTTGCACGGAAAAACCTAGAATTTAAGAAACGCACAGTGTAGTACATAGTATATGAGTGAGTTGCACGGAAAAACTTTGAATTTAAGAAACGCACAGTGTAGTACATTGTATATGAGTGAGTTGCACTGAAAAACTTAGATTATAAGAAACGCACAGTGTAGTACATAGTATATGAGAGAGTTGCACTGAAAAACTTAGAATATAAGAAACGCACAGTGTAGTACATAGTATATGAGTGAGTTGCACTGAAAAACTTAGAATATAAGAAACGCACAGTGTAGTACATAGTATATGAGTGAGTTGCACTGAAAAACTTAGAATATAAGAAACGCACAGTGTAGTACATAGTATATGAGTGAGTTGCACTGAAAAACTTAGAATATAAGAAACGCACAGTGTAGTACATAGTATATGAGTGAGTTGCACTGAAAAACTTAGAATATAAGAAACGCACAGTGTAGTACATAGTATATGAGTGAGTTGCACTCAAAAACTTAGAATATAAGAAACGCACAGTGTAGTACATAGTATATGAGTGAGTTGCACTCAAAAACTTTGAATATAAGAAACGCACAGTGTAGTACATAGTATATGAGTGAGTTGCACTGAAAAACTTAGAATATAAGAAACGCACAGTGTAGTACATAGTATATGAGTGAGTTGCACTGAAAAACTTAGAATATAAGAAACGCACAGTGTAGTACATAGTATATGAGTGAGTTGCACTGAAAAACTTAGAATATAAGAAACGCACAGTGTAGTACATAGTATATGAGTGAGTTGCACTGAAAAACTTAGAATATAAGAAACGCACAGTGTAGTACATAGTATATGAGTGAGTTGCACTGAAAAACTTAGAATATAAGAAACGCACAGTGTAGTACATAGTATATGAGTGAGTTGCACGGAAAAACCTAGAATTTAAGAAACTCACAGTGTAGTACATAGTATATGAGTGAGTTGCACGGAAAAACCTAGAATTTAAGAAACTCACAGTGTAGTACATAGTATATGAGTGAGTTGCACGGAAAAACCTAGAATTTAAGAAACGCACAGTGTAGTACATAGTATATGAGTGAGTTGCACGGAAAAACTTTGAATTTAAGAAACGCACAGTGTAGTACATTGTATATGAGTGAGTTGCACTGAAAAACTTAGAATATAAGAAACGCACAGTGTAGTACATAGTATATGAGAGAGTTGCACTGAAAAACTTAGAATATAAGAAACGCACAGTGTAGTACATAGTATATGAGTGAGTTGCACTGAAAAACTTAGAATATAAGAAACGCACAGTGTAGTACATAGTATATGAGTGAGTTGCACTGAAAAACTTAGAATATAAGAAACGCACAGTGTAGTACATAGTATATGAGTGAGTTGCACTCAAAAACTTAGAATATAAGAAACGCACAGGGTAGTACATAGTATATGAGTGAGTTGCACTGAAAAATTTAGAATATAAGAAACGCACAGTGTAGTTCATAGTATATGAGTGAGTTGCACTGAAAAACTTAGAATATAAGAAACGCACAGTGTAGTACATAGTATATGAGTGAGTTGCACTGAAAAACTTAGAATATAAGAAACGCACAGTGTAGTACATAGTATATGAGTGAGTTGCACTGAAAAACTTAGAATATAAGAAACGCACAGTGTAGTACATATATAAGTGAGTGAGTTGCACTGAAAAACTTAGAATATAAGAAACGCACAGTGTAGTACATAGTATATGAGTGAGTTGCACTGAAAAACTTAGAATATAAAAAACGCACAGTGTAGTACATAGTATATGAGTGAGTTGCACTGAAAAACTTAGAATATAAGAAACGCACAGTGTAGTACATAGTATATGAGTGAGTTGCACGGAAAAACCTAGAATTTAAGAAACGCACAGTGTAGTACATAGTATATGAGTGAGTTGCACTGAAAAACCTAGAATATAAGAAACGCACAGTGTAGTACATAGTATATGAGTGAGTTGCACTTAAAAACTTAGAATATAAGAAACGCACAGTGTAGTACATAGTATATGAGTGAGTTGCACTGAAAAACTTAGAATATAAGAAACGCACAGTGTAGTACATAGTATATGAGTGAGTTGCACTGAAAAACTTAGAATATAAGAAACGCACAGTGTAGTACATAGTATATGAGTGAGTTGCACTGAAAAACTTAGAATATAAGAAACGCACAGTGTAGTACATAGTATATGAGTGAGTTGCACTGAAAAACTTAGAATATAAGAAACGCACATTGTAGTACATAGTATATGAGTGAGTTGCACGGAAAAACCTAGAATTTAAGAAACGCACAGTGTAGTACATAGTATATGAGTGAGTTGCACTGAAAAACTTAGAATATAAGAAACGCACAGTGTAGTACATAGTATATGAGTGAGTTGCACTGAAAAACTTAGAATATAAGAAACGCACAGTGTAGTACATAGTATATGAGTGAGTTGCACTGAAAAACTTAGAATATAAGAAACGCACAGTGTAGTACATAGTATATGAGTGAGTT
This sequence comes from Mus caroli, assembly GCF_978045245.1. Classification (NCBI taxonomy): domain Eukaryota; kingdom Metazoa; phylum Chordata; class Mammalia; order Rodentia; family Muridae; genus Mus; species Mus caroli. Next base: position 4,801,271 of record NW_028227284.1, on the reverse strand, counting down.
GCACTGAAAAACTTAGAATATAAGAAACGCACAGTGTAGTACATAGTATATGAGTGAGTTGCACTGAAAAACTTAGAATATAAGAAACGCACAGTGTAGTACATAGTATATGAGTGAGTTGCACTGAAAAACTTAGAATATAAGAAACGCACAGTGTAGTACATAGTATATGAGTGAGTTGCACTCAAAAACTTAGAATATAAGAAACGCACAGTGTAGTACATAGTATATGAGTGAGTTGCACTCAAAAACATAGAATATAAGAAACGCACAGTGTAGTACATAGTATATGAGTGAGTTGCACTGAAAAACTGAGAATATAAGAAACGCACAGTGTAGTACATAGTATATGAGTGAGTTGCACTGAAAAACTTAGAATATAAGAAACGCAGTGTAGTACATAGTATATGAGTGAGTTGCACTGAAAAACTTAGAATATAAGAAACGCACAGTGTAGTACATAGTATATGAGTGAGTTGCACGGAAAAACCTAGAATTAAAGAAACGCACAGTGTAGTACATAGTATATGAGTGAGTTGCACGGAAAAACCTAGAATTTAAGAAACGCACAGTGTAGTACATAGTATATGAGTGAGTTGCACGGAAAAACTTAGAATTTAAGAAACGCACAGTGTAGTACATAGTATATGAGTGAGTTGCACTGAAAAACTTAGAATATAAGAAACGCACAGTGTAGTACATAGTATATGAGTGAGTTGCACTGAAAAACTTAGAATATAAGAAACGCACAGTGTAGTACATAGTATATGAGTGAGTTGCACTGAAAAACTTAGAATATAAGAAACGCACAGTGTAGTACATAGTATATGAGTGAGTTGCACTGAAAAACTTAGAATATAAGAAACGCACAGTGTAGTACATACTATATGAGTGAGTTGCACTGAAAAACTTAGAATATAAGAAACGCACAGTGTAGTACATAGTATATGAGTGAGTTGCACTGAAAAACTTAGAATATAAGAAACGCACAGTGTAGTACATAGTATATGAGTGAGTTGCACTGAAAAACTTAGAATATAAGAAACGCACAGTGTAGTACATAGTATATGAGTGAGTTGCACTGAAAAACTTAGAATATAAGAAACGCACAGTGTAGTACATAGTATATGAGTGAGTTGCACTGAAAAACTTAGAATATAAGAAACGCACAGTGTAGTACATAGTATATGAGTGAGTTGCACTGAAAAACTTAGAATATAAGAAACGCACAGTGTAGTACATAGTATATGAGTGAGTTGCACTGAAAAACTTAGAATATAAGAAACGCACAGTGTAGTACATAGTATATGAGTGAGTTGCACTGAAAAACTTAGAATATAAGAAACGCACAGTGTAGTACATAGTATATGAGTGAGTTGCACTGAAAAACTTAGAATATAAGAAACGCACAGTGTAGTACATACTATATGAGTGAGTTGCACTGAAAAACTTAGAATATAAGAAACGCACAGTGTAGTACATAGTATATGAGTGAGTTGCACTGAAAAACTTAGAATATAAGAAACGCACAGTGTAGTACATAGTATATGAGTGAGTTGCACGGAAAAACCTAGAATTTAAGAAACGCACAGTGTAGTACATAGTATATGAGTGAGTTGCACGGAAAAACCTAGAATTTAAGAAACGCACAGTGTAGTACATAGTATATGAGTGAGTTGCACGGAAAAACTTAGAATATAAGAAACGCACAGTGTAGTACATAGTATATGAGTGAGTTGCACTGAAAAACTTAGAATATAAGAAACGCACAGTGTAGTACATAGTATATGAGTGAGTTGCACTGAAAAACTTAGAATATAAGAAACGCACAGTGTAGTACATAGTATATGAGTGAGTTGCACTGAAAAACTTAGAATATAAGAAACGCACAGTGTAGTACATAGTATATGAGTGAGTTGCACTGAAAAACTTAGAATATAAGAAACGCACAGTGTAGTACATAGTATATGAGTGAGTTGCACTGAAAAACTTAGAATATAAGAAACGCACAGTGTAGTACATACTATATGAGTGAGTTGCACTGAAAAACTTAGAATATAAGAAACGCACAGTGTAGTACATAGTATATGAGTGAGTTGCACTGAAAAACTTAGAATATAAGAAACGCACAGTGTAGTACATAGTATATGAGTGAGTTGCACGGAAAAACCTAGAATTTAAGAAACGCACAGTGTAGTACATAGTATATGAGTGAGTTGCACGGAAAAACCTAGAATTTAAGAAACGCACAGTGTAGTACATAGTATATGAGTGAGTTGCACGGAAAAACTTAGAATATAAGAAACGCACAGTGTAGTACATAGTATATGAGTGAGTTGCACTGAAAAACTTAGAATATAAGAAACGCACAGTGTAGTACATAGTATATGAGTGAGTTGCACTGAAAAACTTAGAATATAAGAAACGCACAGTGTAGTACATAGTATATGAGTGAGTTGCACTGAAAAACTTAGAATATAAGAAACGCACAGTGTAGTACATAGTATATGAGTGAGTTGCACTGAAAAACTTAGAATATAAGAAACGCACAGTGTAGTACATAGTATATGAGTGAGTTGCACTGAAAAACTTAGAATATAAGAAACGCACAGTGTAGTACATACTATATGAGTGAGTTGCACTGAAAAACTTAGAATATAAGAAACGCACAGTGTAGTACATAGTATATGAGTGAGTTGCACTGAAAAACTTAGAATATAAGAAACGCACAGTGTAGTACATAGTATATGAGTGAGTTGCACTGAAAAACTTAGAATATAAGAAACGCACAGTGTAGTACATAGTATATGAGTGAGTTGCACTGAAAAACTTAGAATATAAGAAACGCACAGTGTAGTACATAGTATATGAGTGAGTTGCACTGAAAAACTTAGAATATAAGAAACGCACAGTGTAGTACATAGTATATGAGTTAGTTGCACTGAAAAACTTAGAATATAAGAAACGCACAGTGTAGTACATATATAAGTGAGTGAGTTGCACTGAAAAACTTAGAATATAAGAAACGCACAGTGTAGTACATAGTATATGAGTGAGTTGCACTGAAAAACTTAGAATATAAAAAACGCACAGTGTAGTACATAGTATATGAGTGAGTTGCACTGAAAAACTTAGAATATAAAAAACGCACAGTGTAGTACATAGTATATGAGTGAGTTGCACGGAAAAACCTAGAATTTAAGAAACGCACAGTGTAGTACATAGTATATGAGTGAGTTGCACTGAAAAACCTAGAATATAAGAAACGCACAGTGTAGTACATAGTATATGAGTGAGTTGCACTGAAAAACTTAGAATATAAGAAACGCACAGTGTAGTACATAGTATATGAGTGAGTTGCACTGAAAAACTTAGAATATAAGAAACGCACAGTGTAGTACATAGTATATGAGTGAGTTGCACTGAAAAACTTAGAATATAAGAAACGCACAGTGTAGTACATAGTATATGAGTGAGTTGCACTGAAAAACTTAGAATATAAGAAACGCACAGTGTAGTACATAGTATATGAGTGAGTTGCACTGAAAAACTTAGAATATAAGAAACGCACATTGTAGTACATAGTATATGAGTGAGTTGCACGGAAAAACCTAGAATTTAAGAAACGCACAGTGTAGTACATAGTATATGAGTGAGTTGCACTGAAAAACTTAGAATATAACAAACGCACAGTGTAGTACATAGTATATGAGTGAGTTGCACTGAAAAACTTAGAATATAAGAAACGCACAGTGTAGTACATAGTATATGAGTGAGTTGCACTGAAAAACTTAGAATATAAGAAACGCACAGTGTAGTACATAGTATATGAGTGAGTTGCACGGAAAAACCTAGAATTTAAGAAACGCACAGTGTAGTACATAGTATATGAGTGAGTTGCACGGAAAAACCTAGAATTTAAGAAACGCACAGTGTAGTACATAGTATATGAGTGAGTTGCACGGAAAAACTTAGAATATAAGAAACGCACAGTGTAGTACATAGTATATGAGTGAGTTGCACTGAAAAACTTAGAATATAAGAAACGCACAGTGTAGTACATAGTATATGAGTGAGTTGCACTGAAAAACTTAGAATATAAGAAACGCACAGTGTAGTACATAGTATATGAGTGAGTTGCACTGAAAAACTTAGAATATAAGAAACGCACAGTGTAGTACATAGTATATGAGTGAGTTGCACTGAAAAACTTAGAATATAAGAAACGCACAGTGTAGTACATAGTATATGAGTGAGTTGCACTGAAAAACTTAGAATATAAGAAACGCACAGTGTAGTACATACTATATGAGTGAGTTGCACTGAAAAACTTAGAATATAAGAAACGCACAGTGTAGTACATAGTATATGAGTGAGTTGCACTGAAAAACTTAGAATATAAGAAACGCACAGTGTAGTACATAGTATATGAGTGAGTTGCACTGAAAAACTTAGAATATAAGAAACGCACAGTGTAGTACATAGTATATGAGTGAGTTGCACTGAAAAACTTAGAATATAAGAAACGCACAGTGTAGTACATAGTATAGGAGTGAGTTGCACTGAAAAACTTAGAATATAAGAAACGCACAGTGTAGTACATAGTATATGAGTTAGTTGCACTGAAAAACTTAGAATATAAGAAACGCACAGTGTAGTACATATATAAGTGAGTGAGTTGCACTGAAAAACTTAGAATATAAGAAACGCACAGTGTAGTACATAGTATATGAGTGAGTTGCACTGAAAAACTTAGAATATAAAAAACGCACAGTGTAGTACATAGTATATGAGTGAGTTGCACTGAAAAACTTAGAATATAAAAAACGCACAGTGTAGTACATAGTATATGAGTGAGTTGCACGGAAAAACCTAGAATTTAAGAAACGCACAGTGTAGTACATAGTATATGAGTGAGTTGCACTGAAAAACCTAGAATATAAGAAACGCACAGTGTAGTACATAGTATATGAGTGAGTTGCACTGAAAAACTTAGAATATAAGAAACGCACAGTGTAGTACATAGTATATGAGTGAGTTGCACTGAAAAACTTAGAATATAAGAAACGCACAGTGTAGTACATAGTATATGAGTGAGTTGCACTGAAAAACTTAGAATATAAGAAACGCACAGTGTAGTACATAGTATATGAGTGAGTTGCACTGAAAAACTTAGAATATAAGAAACGCACAGTGTAGTACATAGTATATGAGTGAGTTGCACTGAAAAACTTAGAATATAAGAAACGCACATTGTAGTACATAGTATATGAGTGAGTTGCACGGAAAAACCTAGAATTTAAGAAACGCACAGTGTAGTACATAGTATATGAGTGAGTTGCACTGAAAAACTTAGAATATAACAAACGCACAGTGTAGTACATAGTATATGAGTGAGTTGCACTGAAAAACTTAGAATATAAGAAACGCACAGTGTAGTACATAGTATATGAGTGAGTTGCACTGAAAAACTTAGAATATAAGAAACGCACAGTGTAGTACATAGTATATGAGTGAGTTGCACTGAAAAACTTAGAATATAAGAAACGCACAGTGTAGTACATAGTATATGAGTGAGTTGCACTGAAAAACTTAGAATATAAGAAACGCACAGTGTAGTACATAGTATATGAGTGAGTTGCACTGAAAAACTTAGAATATAAGAAACGCACAGTGTAGTACATAGTATATGAGTGAGTTGCACTGAAAAACTTAGAATATAAGAAACGCACAGTGTAGTACATAGTATATGAGTGAGTTGCACTGAAAAACTTAGAATATAAGAAACGCACAGTGTAGTACATAGTATATGAGTGAGTTGCACTGAAAAACTTAGAATATAAGAAACGCACAGTGTAGTACATAGTATATGAGTGAGTTGCACTGAAAAACTTAGAATATAAGAAACGCACAGTGTAGTACATAGTATATGAGTGAGTTGCACTGAAAAACTTAGAATATAAGAAACGCACAGTGTAGTACATAGTATATGAGTGAGTTGCACTGAAAAACTTAGAATATAAGAAACGCACAGTGTAGTACATAGTATATGAGTGAGTTGCACTGAAAAACTTAGAATATAAGAAACGCACAGTGTAGTACATAGTATATGAGTGAGTTGCACTGAAAAACTTAGAATATAAGAAACGCACATTGTAGTACATAGTATATGAGTGAGTTGCACGGAAAAACCTAGAATTTAAGAAACGCACAGTGTAGTACATAGTATATGAGTGAGTTGCACGGAAAAACTTAGAATTTAAGAAACGCACAGTGTAGTACATAGTATATGAGTGAGTTGCACTGAAAAACTTAGAATATAAGAAACGCACAGTGTAGTACATAGTATATGAGTGAGTTGCACTGAAAAACTTAGAATATAAGAAACGCACAGTGTAGTACATAGTATATGAGTGAGTTGCAGTGATAAACTTAGAATATAAGAAATGCACAGTGTAGTACATAGTATATGAGTGAGTTGCAGTGATAAACTTAGAATATAAGAAACGCACAGTGTAGTACATAGTATATGAGTGAGTTGCACTGAAAAACTTAGAATATAAGAAACGCACAGTGTAGTACATAGTATATGAGTGAGTTGCACTGAAAAACTTAGAATATAAGAAACGCACAGTGTAGTACATAGTATATGAGTGAGTTGCACTGAAAAACTTAGAATATAAGAAACGCACAGTGTAGTACATAGTATATGAGTGAGTTGCACTGAAAAACTTAGAATATAAGAAACGCACAGTGTAGTACATAGTATATGAGTGAGTTGCACTGAAAAACTTAGAATATAAGAAACGCACAGTGTAGTACATAGTATATGAGTGAGTTGCACTGAAAAACTTAGAATATAAGAAACGCACAGTGTAGTACATAGTATATGAGTGAGTTGCACTGAAAAACTTAGAATATAAGAAACGCACAGTGTAGTACATAGTATATGAGTGAGTTGCAGTGATAAACTTAGAATATAAGAAACGCACAGTGTAGTACATAGTATATGAGTGAGTTGCAGTGATAAACTTAGAATATAAGAAACACACAGTGTAGTACATAGTATATGAGTGAGTTGCAGTGATAAACTTAGAATATAAGAAACGCACATGGTAGTACATAATATATGAGTGAGTTGCACTGAAAAACTTAGAATATAAGAAACGCACAGTGTAGTACATAATATATGAGTGAGTTGCACTGAAAAACTTAGAATATAAGAAACGCACAGTGTAGTACATAGTATATGAGTGAGTTGCACTGAAAAACTTAGAATATAAGAAACGCACAGTGTAGTACATTGTATATGAGTGAGTTGCACTGAAAAACTTAGAATATAAGAAACGCACAGTGTAGTACATAGTATATGAGTGAGTTGCACTGAAAAACTTAGAATATAAGAAACGCACAGTGTAGTACATAGTATATGAGTGAGTTGCACTGAAAAACTTAGAATATAAGAAACGCACAGTGTAGTACATAGTATATGAGTGAGTTGCACTGAAAAACTTAGAATATAAGAAACGCACAGTGTAGTACACAGTATATGAGTGAGTTGCACTGAAAAACTTAGAATATAAGAAACGCACAGTGTAGTACACAGTATATGAGTGAGTTGCCATGAAAAACTTAGAATATAAGAAACGCACAGTGTAGTACATAGTATATGAGTGAGTTGCACTGAAAAACTTAGAATTTACTGAAAAACCCGCATTACACGAAATGCACAGTGTAGTACATAGTATATGAGTGAGTTGCACTGAAAAACTTAGAATATAAGAAACGCACAGTGTAGTACATAGTATATGAGTGAGTTGCACTGAAAAACTTAGAATATAAGAAACGCACAGTGTAGTACATAGTATATGAGTGAGTTGCACTGAAAAACTTAGAATATAAGAAACGCACAGTGTAGTACATAGTATATGAGTGAGTTGCACTGAAAAACTTAGAATATAAGAAACGCACAGTGTAGTACATAGTATATGAGTGAGTTGCAGTGATAAACTTAGAATATAAGAAACGCACAGTGTAGTATATAGTATATGAGTGAGTTGCAGTGATAAACTTAGAATATAAGAAACGCACAGTGTAGTACATAGTATATGAGTGAGTTGCACTGAAAAACTTAGAATATAAGAAACGCACAGTGTAGTACATAGTATATGAGTGAGTTGCACTGAAAAACTTAGAATATAAGAAACGCACAGTGTAGTACATAGTATATGAGTTAGTTGCACTCAAAAACTTAGAATATAAGAAACGCACAGTGTAGTACATAGTATATGAGTGAGTTGCACTGAAAAACTTAGAATATAAGAAACGCACACTGTAGTACATAGTATATGAGTGAGTTGCACTGAAAAACTTAGAATATAAGAAACGCACAGTGTAGTACATAGTATATGAGTGAGTTGCACGGAAAAACCTAGAATTTAAGAAACGCACAGTGTAGTACATAGTATATGAGTGAGTTGCACTGAAAAACCTAGAATATAAGAAACGCACAGTGTAGTACATAGTATATGAGTGAGCTGCACTGAAAAACTTAGAATATAAGAAACGCACAGTGTAGTACATAGTATATGAGTGAGTTGCACTGAAAAACTTAGAATATAAGAAACGCACAGTGTAGTACATAGTATATGAGTGAGTTGCACTGAAAAACTTAGAATATAAGAAACGCACAGTGTAGTACATAGTATATGAGTGAGTTGCACGGAAAAACCTAGAATTTAAGAAACGCACAGTGTAGTACATAGTATATGAGTGAGTTGCACTGAAAAACTTAGAATATAAGAAACTCACAGTGTAGTACATAGTATATGAGTGAGTTGCACTGAAAAACTTAGAATATAAGAAACGCACAGTGTAGTACATAGTATATGAGTGAGTTGCACTGAAAAACTTAGAATATAAGAAACGCACAGTGTAGTACATAGTATATGAGTGAGTTGCACTGAAAAACTTAGAATATAAGAAACGCACAGTGTAGTACATAGTATATGAGTGAGTTGCACTGAAAAACTTAGAATATAAGAAACGCACAGTGTAGTACATAGTATATGAGTGAGTTGCACTGAAAAACTTAGAATATAAGAAACGCACAGTGTAGTACATAGTATATGAGTGAGTTGCACTTAAAAACTTAGAATATAAGAAACGCACAGTGTAGTACATAGTATATGAGTGAGTTGCACTGAAAAACTTAGAATATAAGAAACGCACAGTGTAGTACATAGTATATGAGTGAGTTGCACTCAAAAACTTAGAATATAAGAAACGCACAGTGTAGTACATAGTATATGAGTGAGTTGCACTGAAAAACTTAGAATATAAGAAACGCACACTGTAGTACATAGTATATGAGTGAGTTGCACTGAAAAACTTAGAATATAAGAAACGCACAGTGTAGTACATAGTATATGAGTGAGTTGCACTGAAAAACTTAGAATATAAGAAACGCACAGTGTAGTACATAGTATATGAGTGAGTTGCACTGAAAAACTTAGAATATAAGAAACGCACAGTGTAGTACATAGTATATGAGTGAGTTGCACTGAAAAACTTAGAATATAAGAAACGCACATTGTAGTACATAGTATATGAGTGAGTTGCACGGAAAAAGCTAGAATTTAAGAAACGCACAGTGTAGTACATAGTATATGAGTGAGTTGCACGGATAAACTTAGAATTTAAGAAACGCACAGTGTAGTACATAGTATATGAGTGAGTTGCACTGAAAAACTTAGAATATAAGAAACGCACAGTGTAGTACATAGTATATGAGTGAGTTGCACTGAAAAACTTAGAATATAAGAAACGCACAGTGTAGTACATAGTATATGAGTGAGTTGCACTGAAAAACTTAGAATATAAGAAACGCACAGTGTAGTACATAGTATATGAGTGAGTTGCACTGAAAAACTTAGAATATAAGAAACGCACAGTGTAGTACATAGTATATGAGTGAGTTGCACTGAAAAACTTAGAATATAAGAAACGCACAGTGTAGTACATAGTATATGAGTGAGTTGCACTGAAAAACTTAGAATATAAGAAACGCACAGTGTAGTACATAGTATATGAGTGAGTTGCACTGAAAAACTTAGAATATAAGAAACGCACAGTGTAGTACATAGTATATGAGTGAGTTGCACTGAAAAACTTAGAATATAAGAAACGCACAGTGTAGTACATACTATATGAGTGAGTTGCACTGAAAAACTTAGAATATAAGAAACGCACAGTGTAGTACATAGTATATGAGTGAGTTGCACTGAAAAACTTAGAATATAAGAAACGCACAGTGTAGTACATAGTATATGAGTGAGTTGCACGGAAAAACCTAGAATTTAAGAAACGCACAGTGTAGTACATAGTATATGAGTGAGTTGCACGGAAAAACCTAGAATTTAAGAAACGCACAGTGTAGTACATAGTATATGAGTGAGTTGCACGGAAAAACTTAGAATATAAGAAACGCACAGTGTAGTACATAGTATATGAGTGAGTTGCACTGAAAAACTTAGAATATAAGAAACGCACAGTGTAGTACATAGTATATGAGTGAGTTGCACTGAAAAACTTAGAATATAAGAAACGCACAGTGTAGTACATAGTATATGAGTGAGTTGCACTGAAAAACTTAGAATATAAGAAACGCACAGTGTAGTACATAGTATATGAGTGAGTTGCACTGAAAAACTTAGAATATAAGAAACGCACAGTGTAGTACATAGTATATGAGTGAGTTGCACTGAAAAACTTAGAATATAAGAAACGCACAGTGTAGTACATACTATATGAGTGAGTTGCACTGAAAAACTTAGAATATAAGAAACGCACAGTGTAGTACATAGTATATGAGTGAGTTGCACTGAAAAACTTAGAATATAAGAAACGCACAGTGTAGTACATAGTATATGAGTGAGTTGCACGGAAAAACCTAGAATTTAAGAAACGCACAGTGTAGTACATAGTATATGAGTGAGTTGCACGGAAAAACCTAGAATTTAAGAAACGCACAGTGTAGTACATAGTATATGAGTGAGTTGCACGGAAAAACTTAGAATATAAGAAACGCACAGTGTAGTACATAGTATATGAGTGAGTTGCACTGAAAAACTTAGAATATAAGAAACGCACAGTGTAGTACATAGTATATGAGTGAGTTGCACTGAAAAACTTAGAATATAAGAAACGCACAGTGTAGTACATAGTATATGAGTGAGTTGCACTGAAAAACTTAGAATATAAGAAACGCACAGTGTAGTACATAGTATATGAGTGAGTTGCACTGAAAAACTTAGAATATAAGAAACGCACAGTGTAGTACATAGTATATGAGTGAGTTGCACTGAAAAACTTAGAATATAAGAAACGCACAGTGTAGTACATACTATATGAGTGAGTTGCACTGAAAAACTTAGAATATAAGAAACGCACAGTGTAGTACATAGTATATGAGTGAGTTGCACTGAAAAACTTAGAATATAAGAAACGCACAGTGTAGTACATAGTATATGAGTGAGTTGCACTGAAAAACTTAGAATATAAGAAACGCACAGTGTAGTACATAGTATATGAGTGAGTTGCACTGAAAAACTTAGAATATAAGAAACGCACAGTGTAGTACATAGTATATGAGTGAGTTGCTCTGAAAAACTTAGAATATAAGAAACGCACAGTGTAGTACATAGTATATGAGTGAGTTGCACTGAAAAACTTAGAATATAAGAAACGCACAGTGTAGTACATATATAAGTGAGTGAGTTGCACTGAAAAACTTAGAATATAAGAAACGCACAGTGTAGTACATAGTATATGAGTGAGTTGCACTGAAAAACTTAGAATATAAAAAACGCACAGTGTAGTACATAGTATATGAGTGAGTTGCACTGAAAAACTTAGAATATAAAAAACGCACAGTGTAGTACATAGTATATGAGTGAGTTGCACGGAAAAACCTAGAATTTAAGAAACGCACAGTGTAGTACATAGTATATGAGTGAGTTGCACTGAAAAACCTAGAATATAAGAAACGCACAGTGTAGTACGTAGTATATGAGTGAGTTGCACTGAAAAACTTAGAATATAAGAAACGCACAGTGTAGTACATAGTATATGAGTGAGTTGCACTGAAAAACTTAGAATATAAGAAACGCACAGTGTAGTACATAGTATATGAGTGAGTTGCACTGAAAAACTTAGAATATAAGAAACGCACAGTGTAGTACATAGTATATGAGTGAGTTGCACTGAAAAACTTAGAATATAAGAAACGCACAGTGTAGTACATAGTATATGAGTGAGTTGCACTGAAAAACTTAGAATATAAGAAACGCACATTGTAGTACATAGTATATGAGTGAGTTGCACGGAAAAACCTAGAATTTAAGAAACGCACAGTGTAGTACATAGTATATGAGTGAGTTGCACTGAAAAACTTAGAATATAACAAACGCACAGTGTAGTACATAGTATATGAGTGAGTTGCACTGAAAAACTTAGAATATAAGAAACGCACAGTGTAGTACATAGTATATGAGTGAGTTGCACTGAAAAACTTAGAATATAAGAAACGCACAGTGTAGTACATAGTATATGAGTGAGTTGCACTGAAAAACTTAGAATATAAGAAACGCACAGTGTAGTACATAGTATATGAGTGAGTTGCACTGAAAAACTTAGAATATAAGAAACGCACAGTGTAGTACATAGTATATGAGTGAGTTGCACTGAAAAACTTAGAATATAAGAAACGCACAGTGTAGTACATAGTATATGAGTGAGTTGCACTGAAAAACTTAGAATATAAGAAACGCACAGTGTAGTACATAGTATATGAGTGAGTTGCACTGAAAAACTTAGAATATAAGAAACGCACAGTGTAGTACATAGTATATGAGTGAGTTGCACTGAAAAACTTAGAATATAAGAAACGCACAGTGTAGTACATAGTATATGAGTGAGTTGCACTGAAAAACTTAGAATATAAGAAACGCACAGTGTAGTACATAGTATATGAGTGAGTTGCACTGAAAAACTTAGAATATAAGAAACGCACAGTGTAGTACATAGTATATGAGTGAGTTGCAGTGATAAACTTAGAATATAAGAAACGCACAGTGTAGTACATAGTATATGAGTGAGTTGCAGTGATAAACTTAGAATATAAGAAACACACAGTGTAGTACATAGTATATGAGTGAGTTGCAGTGATAAACTTAGAATATAAGAAACGCACAGTGTAGTACATAGTATATGAGTGAGTTGCACTGAAAAACTTAGAATATAAGAAACGCACAGTGTAGTACATAGTATATGAGTGAGTTGCACTGAAAAACTTAGAATATAAGAAACGCACAGTGTAGTACATAGTATATGAGTGAGTTGCACTGAAAAACTTAGAATATAAGAAACGCACAGTGTAGTACATAGTATATGAGTGAGTTGCACTGAAAAACTTAGAATATAAGAAACGCACAGTGTAGTACATAGTATATGAGTGAGTTGCACTGAAAAACATAGAATATAAGAAACGCACAGTGTAGTACATAGTATATGAGTGAGTTGCACTGAAAAACTTAGAATATAAGAAACGCACAGTGTAGTACATAGTATATGAGTGAGTTGCACTGAAAAACTTAGAATATAAGAAACGCACAGTGTAGTACATACTATATGAGTGAGTTGCACTGAAAAACTTAGAATATAAGAAACGCACAGTGTAGTACATAGTATATGAGTGAGTTGCACTGAAAAACTTAGAATATAAGAAACGCACAGTGTAGTACATAGTATATGAGTGAGTTGCACGGAAAAACCTAGAATTTAAGAAACGCACAGTGTAGTACATAGTATATGAGTGAGTTGCACGGAAAAACCTAGAATTTAAGAAACGCACAGTGTAGTACATAGTATATGAGTGAGTTGCACGGAAAAACTTAGAATATAAGAAACGCACAGTGTAGTACATAGTATATGAGTGAGTTGCACTGAAAAACTTAGAATATAAGAAACGCACAGTGTAGTACATAGTATATGAGTGAGTTGCACTGAAAAACTTAGAATATAAGAAACGCACAGTGTAGTACATAGTATATGAGTGAGTTGCACTGAAAAACTTAGAATATAAGAAACGCACAGTGTAGTACATAGTATATGAGTGAGTTGCACTGAAAAACTTAGAATATAAGAAACGCACAGTGTAGTACATAGTATATGAGTGAGTTGCACTGAAAAACTTAGAATATAAGAAACGCACAGTGTAGTACATACTATATGAGTGAGTTGCACTGAAAAACTTAGAATATAAGAAACGCACAGTGTAGTACATAGTATATGAGTGAGTTGCACTGAAAAACTTAGAATATAAGAAACGCACAGTGTAGTACATAGTATATGAGTGAGTTGCACTGAAAAACTTAGAATATAAGAAACGCACAGTGTAGTACATAGTATATGAGTGAGTTGCACTGAAAAACTTAGAATATAAGAAACGCACAGTGTAGTACATAGTATATGAGTGAGTTGCTCTGAAAAACTTAGAATATAAGAAACGCACAGTGTAGTACATAGTATATGAGTGAGTTGCACTGAAAAACTTAGAATATAAGAAACGCACAGTGTAGTACATATATAAGTGAGTGAGTTGCACTGAAAAACTTAGAATATAAGAAACGCACAGTGTAGTACATAGTATATGAGTGAGTTGCACTGAAAAACTTAGAATATAAAAAACGCACAGTGTAGTACATAGTATATGAGTGAGTTGCACTGAAAAACTTAGAATATAAAAAACGCACAGTGTAGTACATAGTATATGAGTGAGTTGCACGGAAAAACCTAGAATTTAAGAAACGCACAGTGTAGTACATAGTATATGAGTGAGTTGCACTGAAAAACCTAGAATATAAGAAACGCACAGTGTAGTACGTAGTATATGAGTGAGTTGCACTGAAAAACCTAGAATATAAGAAACGCACAGTGTAGTACATAGTATATGAGTGAGTTGCACTGAAAAACTTAGAATATAAGAAACGCACAGTGTAGTACATAGTATATGAGTGAGTTGCACTGAAAAACTTAGAATATAAGAAACGCACAGTGTAGTACATAGTATATGAGTGAGTTGCACTGAAAAACTTAGAATATAAGAAACGCACAGTGTAGTACATACTATATGAGTGAGTTGCACTGAAAAACTTAGAATATAAGAAACGCACAGTGTAGTACATAGTATATGAGTGAGTTGCACTGAAAAACTTAGAATATAAGAAACGCACAGTGTAGTACATAGTATATGAGTGAGTTGCACTGAAAAACTTAGAATATAAGAAACGCACAGTGTAGTACATAGTATATGAGTGAGTTGCACTGAAAAACTTAGAATATAAGAAACGCACAGTGTAGTACATAGTATATGAGTGAGTTGCTCTGAAAAACTTAGAATATAAGAAACGCACAGTGTAGTACATAGTATATGAGTGAGTTGCACTGAAAAACTTAGAATATAAGAAACGCACAGTGTAGTACATATATAAGTGAGTGAGTTGCACTGAAAAACTTAGAATATAAGAAACGCACAGTGTAGTACATAGTATATGAGTGAGTTGCACTGAAAAACTTAGAATATAAAAAACGCACAGTGTAGTACATAGTATATGAGTGAGTTGCACTGAAAAACTTAGAATATAAAAAACGCACAGTGTAGTACATAGTATATGAGTGAGTTGCACGGAAAAACCTAGAATTTAAGAAACGCACAGTGTAGTACATAGTATATGAGTGAGTTGCACTGAAAAACCTAGAATATAAGAAACGCACAGTGTAGTACGTAGTATATGAGTGAGTTGCACTGAAAAACCTAGAATATAAGAAACGCACAGTGTAGTACATAGTATATGAGTGAGTTGCACTGAAAAACTTAGAATATAAGAAACGCACAGTGTAGTACATAGTATATGAGTGAGTTGCACTGAAAAACTTAGAATATAAGAAACGCACAGTGTAGTACATAGTATATGAGTGAGTTGCACTGAAAAACTTAGAATATAAGAAACGCACAGTGTAGTACATAGTATATGAGTGAGTTGCACTGAAAAACTTAGAATATAAGAAACGCACATTGTAGTACATAGTATATGAGTGAGTTGCACGGAAAAACCTAGAATTTAAGAAACGCACAGTGTAGTACATAGTATATGAGTGAGTTGCACTGAAAAACTTAGAATATAACAAACGCACAGTGTAGTACATAGTATATGAGTGAGTTGCACTGAAAAACTTAGAATATAAGAAACGCACAGTGTAGTACATAGTATATGAGTGAGTTGCACTGAAAAACTTAGAATATAAGAAACGCACAGTGTAGTACATAGTATATGAGTGAGTTGCACTGAAAAACTTAGAATATAAGAAACGCACAGTGTAGTACATAGTATATGAGTGAGTTGCACTGAAAAACTTAGAATATAAGAAACGCACAGTGTAGTACATAGTATATGAGTGAGTTGCACTGAAAAACTTAGAATATAAGAAACGCACAGTGTAGTACATAGTATATGAGTGAGTTGCACTGAAAAACTTAGAATATAAGAAACGCACAGTGTAGTACATAGTATATGAGTGAGTTGCACTGAAAAACTTAGAATATAAGAAACGCACAGTGTAGTACATAGTATATGAGTGAGTTGCACTGAAAAACTTAGAATATAAGAAACGCACAGTGTAGTACATAGTATATGAGTGAGTTGCACTGAAAAACTTAGAATATAAGAAACGCACAGTGTAGTACATAGTATATGAGTGAGTTGCACTGAAAAACTTAGAATATAAGAAACGCACAGTGTAGTACATAGTATATGAGTGAGTTGCAGTGATAAACTTAGAATATAAGAAACGCACAGTGTAGTACATAGTATATGAGTGAGTTGCAGTGATAAACTTAGAATATAAGAAACGCACAGTGTAGTACATAGTATATGAGTGAGTTGCAGTGATAAACTTAGAATATAAGAAACGCACAGTGTAGTACATAGTATATGAGTGAGTTGCACTGAAAAACTTAGAATATAAGAAACGCACAGTGTAGTACATAGTATATGAGTGAGTTGCACTGAAAAACTTAGAATATAAGAAACGCACAGTGTAGTACATAGTATATGAGTGAGTTGCACTGAAAAACTTAGAATATAAGAAACGCACAGTGTAGTACATAGTATATGAGTGAGTTGCACTGAAAAACATAGAATATAAGAAACGCACAGTGTAGTACATAGTATATGAGTGAGTTGCACTGAAAAACTTAGAATATAAGAAACGCACAGTGTAGTACATAGTATATGAGTGAGTTGCACTGAAAAACTTAGAATATAAGAAACGCACAGTGTAGTACATTGTATATGAGTGAGTTGCACTGAAAAACTTAGAATTTACTGAAAAACCCGCATTACATGAAATGCACAGTGTAGTACATAGTATATGAGTGAGTTGCACTGAAAAACTTAGAATATAAGAAACGCACAGTGTAGTACATAGTATATGAGTGAGTTGCACTGAAAAACTTAGAATATAAGAAACGCACAGTGTAGTACATAGTATATGAGTGAGTTGCACTGAAAAACTTAGAATATAAGAAACGCACAGTGTAGTACATAGTATATGAGTGAGTTGCACTGCAAAACTTAGAATATAAGAAACGCACAGTGTAGTACATAGTATATGAGTGAGTTGCACTGAAAAACTTAGAATATAAGAAACGCACAGTGTAGTACATAGTATATGAGTGAGTTGCACTGAAAAACTTAGAATATAAGAAACGCACAGTGTAGTACATAGTATATGAGTGAGTTGCACTGAAAAACTTAGAATATAAGAAACGCACAGTGTAGTACATAGTATATGAGTGAGTTGCACTGAAAAACTTAGAATATAAGAAACGCACAGTGTAGTACATAGTATATGAGTGAGTTGCACTGAAAAACTTAGAATATAAGAAACGCACAGTGTAGTACATAGTATATGAGTGAGTTGCACTGAAAAACTTAGAATATAAGAAACGCACAGTGTAGTACATAGTATATGAGTGAGTTGCACTGAAAAACTTAGAATATAAGAAACGCACAGTGTAGTACATAGTATATGAGTGAGTTGCACTGAAAAACTTAGAATATAAGAAACGCACAGTGTAGTACATAGTATATGAGTGAGTTGCACTGAAAAACTTAGAATATAAGAAACGCACAGTGTAGTACATACTATATGAGTGAGTTGCACTGAAAAACTTAGAATATAAGAAACGCACAGTGTAGTACATAGTATATGAGTGAGTTGCACTGAAAAACTTAGAATATAAGAAACGCACAGTGTAGTACATAGTATATGAGTGAGTTGCACTGAAAAACTTAGAATATAAGAAACGCACAGTGTAGTACATAGTATATGAGTGAGTTGCACTGAAAAACTTAGAATATAAGAAACGCACAGTGTAGTACATAGTATATGAGTGAGTTGCTCTGAAAAACTTAGAATATAAGAAACGCACAGTGTAGTACATAGTATATGAGTGAGTTGCACTGAAAAACTTAGAATATAAGAAACGCACAGTGTAGTACATATATAAGTGAGTGAGTTGCACTGAAAAACTTAGAATATAAGAAACGCACAGTGTAGTACATAGTATATGAGTGAGTTGCACTGAAAAACTTAGAATATAAAAAACGCACAGTGTAGTACATAGTATATGAGTGAGTTGCACTGAAAAACTTAGAATATAAAAAACGCACAGTGTAGTACATAGTATATGAGTGAGTTGCACGGAAAAACCTAGAATTTAAGAAACGCACAGTGTAGTACATAGTATATGAGTGAGTTGCACTGAAAAACCTAGAATATAAGAAACGCACAGTGTAGTACGTAGTATATGAGTGAGTTGCACTGAAAAACTTAGAATATAAGAAACGCACAGTGTAGTACATAGTATATGAGTGAGTTGCACTGAAAAACTTAGAATATAAGAAACGCACAGTGTAGTACATAGTATATGAGTGAGTTGCACTGAAAAACTTAGAATATAAGAAACGCACAGTGTAGTACATAGTATATGAGTGAGTTGCACTGAAAAATTTAGAATATAAGAAACGCACAGTGTAGTACATAGTATATGAGTGAGTTGCACTGAAAAACTTAGAATATAAGAAACGCACATTGTAGTACATAGTATATGAGTGAGTTGCACTGAAAAACTTAGAATATAAGAAACGCACAGTGTAGTACATAGTATATGAGTGAGTTGCACTGAAAAATTTAGAATATAAGAAACGCACAGTGTAGTACATAGTATATGAGTGAGTTGCACTGAAAAACTTAGAATATAAGAAACGCACATTGTAGTACATAGTATATGAGTGAGTTGCACGGAAAAACCTAGAATTTAAGAAACGCACAGTGTAGTACATAGTATATGAGTGAGTTGCACTGAAAAACTTAGAATATAAGAAACGCACAGTGTAGTACATAGTATATGAGTGAGTTGCACTGAAAAACTTAGAATATAAGAAACGCACAGTGTAGTACATAGTATATGAGTGAGTTGCACTGAAAAACTTAGAATATAAGAAACGCACAGTGTAGTACATAGTATATGAGTGAGTTGCACTGAAAAACTTAGAATATAAGAAACGCACAGTGTAGTACATAGTATATGAGTGAGTTGCACTGCAAAACTTAGAATATAAGAAACGCACAGTGTAGTACATAGTATATGAGTGAGTTGCACTGAAAAACTTAGAATATAAGAAACACACAGTGTAGTACATAGTATATGAGTGAGTTGCACTGAAAAACTTAGAATATAAGAAACGCACAGTGTAGTACATAGTATATGAGTGAGTTGCACTGAAAAACTTAGAATATAAGAAACGCACAGTGTAGTACATAGTATATGAGTGAGTTGCACTGAAAAACTTAGAATATAAGAAACGCACAGTGTAGTACATAGTATATGAGTGAGTTGCACTGAAAAACTTAGAATATAAGAAACGCACAGTGTAGTACATAGTATATGAGTGAGTTGCACTGAAAAACTTAGAATATAAGAAACGCACAGTGTAGTACATAGTATATGAGTGAGTTGCACTGAAAAACTTAGAATATAAGAAACGCACAGTGTAGTACATAGTATATGAGTGAGTTGCACTGAAAAACTTAGAATATAAGAAACGCACAGTGTAGTACATAGTATATGAGTGAGTTGCACTGAAAAACTTAGAATATAAGAAACGCACAGTGTAGTACATACTATATGAGTGAGTTGCACTGAAAAACTTAGAATATAAGAAACGCACAGTGTAGTACATAGTATATGAGTGAGTTGCACTGAAAAACTTAGAATATAAGAAACGCACAGTGTAGTACATAGTATATGAGTGAGTTGCACTGAAAAACTTAGAATATAAGAAACGCACAGTGTAGTACATAGTATATGAGTGAGTTGCACTGAAAAACTTAGAATATAAGAAACGCACAGTGTAGTACATAGTATATGAGTGAGTTGCTCTGAAAAACTTAGAATATAAGAAACGCACAGTGTAGTACATAGTATATGAGTGAGTTGCACTGAAAAACTTAGAATATAAGAAACGCACAGTGTAGTACATATATAAGTGAGTGAGTTGCACTGAAAAACTTAGAATATAAGAAACGCACAGTGTAGTACATAGTATATGAGTGAGTTGCACTGAAAAACTTAGAATATAAAAAACGCACAGTGTAGTACATAGTATATGAGTGAGTTGCACTGAAAAACTTAGAATATAAAAAACGCACAGTGTAGTACATAGTATATGAGTGAGTTGCACGGAAAAACCTAGAATTTAAGAAACGCACAGTGTAGTACATAGTATATGAGTGAGTTGCACTGAAAAACCTAGAATATAAGAAACGCACAGTGTAGTACGTAGTATATGAGTGAGTTGCACTGAAAAACTTAGAATATAAGAAACGCACAGTGTAGTACATAGTATATGAGTGAGTTGCACTGAAAAACTTAGAATATAAGAAACGCACAGTGTAGTACATAGTATATGAGTGAGTTGCACTGAAAAACTTAGAATATAAGAAACGCACAGTGTAGTACATAGTATATGAGTGAGTTGCACTGAAAAATTTAGAATATAAGAAACGCACAGTGTAGTACATAGTATATGAGTGAGTTGCACTGAAAAACTTAGAATATAAGAAACGCACATTGTAGTACATAGTATATGAGTGAGTTGCACTGAAAAACTTAGAATATAAGAAACGCACAGTGTAGTACATAGTATATGAGTGAGTTGCACTGAAAAATTTAGAATATAAGAAACGCACAGTGTAGTACATAGTATATGAGTGAGTTGCACTGAAAAACTTAGAATATAAGAAACGCACATTGTAGTACATAGTATATGAGTGAGTTGCACGGAAAAACCTAGAATTTAAGAAACGCACAGTGTAGTACATAGTATATGAGTGAGTTGCACTGAAAAACTTAGAATATAAGAAACGCACAGTGTAGTACATAGTATATGAGTGAGTTGCACTGAAAAACTTAGAATATAAGAAACGCACAGTGTAGTACATAGTATATGAGTGAGTTGCACTGAAAAACTTAGAATATAAGAAACGCACAGTGTAGTACATAGTATATGAGTGAGTTGCACTGAAAAACTTAGAATATAAGAAACGCACAGTGTAGTACATAGTATATGAGTGAGTTGCACTGAAAAACTTAGAATATAAGAAACGCACAGTGTAGTACATAGTATATGAGTGAGTTGCACTGAAAAACTTAGAATATAAGAAACGCACAGTGTAGTACATAGTATATGAGTGAGTTGCACTGAAAAACTTAGAATATAAGAAACGCACAGTGTAGTACATAGTATATGAGTGAGTTGCAGTGATAAACTTAGAATATAAGAAACGCACAGTGTAGTACATAGTATATGAGTGAGTTGCAGTGATAAACTTAGAATATAAGAAACACACAGTGTAGTACATAGTATATGAGTGAGTTGCAGTGATAAACTTAGAATATAAGAAACGCACAGTGTAGTACATAGTATATGAGTGAGTTGCACTGAAAAACTTAGAATATAAGAAACGCACAGTGTAGTACATAGTATATGAGTGAGTTGCACTGAAAAACTTAGAATATAAGAAACGCACAGTGTAGTACATAGTATATGAGTGAGTTGCACTGAAAAACTTAGAATATAAGAAACGCACAGTGTAGTACATAGTATATGAGTGAGTTGCACTGAAAAACTTAGAATATAAGAAACGCACAGTGTAGTACATAGTATATGAGTGAGTTGCACTGAAAAACATAGAATATAAGAAACGCACAGTGTAGTACATAGTATATGAGTGAGTTGCACTGAAAAACTTAGAATATAAGAAACGCACAGTGTAGTACATAGTATATGAGTGAGTTGCACTGAAAAACTTAGAATATAAGAAACGCACAGTGTAGTACATAGTATATGAGTGAGTTGCACTGAAAAACTTAGAATATAAGAAACGCACAGTGTAGTACATAGTATATGAGTGAGTTGCACTGCAAAACTTAGAATATAAGAAACACACAGTGTAGTACATAGTATATGAGTGAGTTGCACTGAAAAACTTAGAATATAAGAAACGCACAGTGTAGTACATAGTATATGAGTGAGTTGCACTGAAAAACTTAGAATATAAGAAACGCACAGTGTAGTACATAGTATATGAGTGAGTTGCACTGAAAAACTTAGAATATAAGAAACGCACAGTGTAGTACATAGTATATGAGTGAGTTGCACTGAAAAACTTAGAATATAAGAAACGCACAGTGTAGTACATAGTATATGAGTGAGTTGCACTGAAAAACTTAGAATATAAGAAACGCACAGTGTAGTACATAGTATATGAGTGAGTTGCACTGAAAAACTTAGAATATAAGAAACGCACAGTGTAGTACATAGTATATGAGTGAGTTGCACTGAAAAACTTAGAATATAAGAAACGCACAGTGTAGTACATAGTATATGAGTGAGTTGCACTGAAAAACTTAGAATATAAGAAACGCACAGTGTAGTACATAGTATATGAGTGAGTTGCACTGAAAAACTTAGAATATAAGAAACGCACAGTGTAGTACATACTATATGAGTGAGTTGCACTGAAAAACTTAGAATATAAGAAACGCACAGTGTAGTACATAGTATATGAGTGAGTTGCACTGAAAAACTTAGAATATAAGAAACGCACAGTGTAGTACATAGTATATGAGTGAGTTGCTCTGAAAAACTTAGAATATAAGAAACGCACAGTGTAGTACATAGTATATGAGTGAGTTGCACTGAAAAACTTAGAATATAAGAAACGCACAGTGTAGTACATAGTATATGAGTGAGTTGCTCTGAAAAACTTAGAATATAAGAAACGCACAGTGTAGTACATAGTATATGAGTGAGTTGCACTGAAAAACTTAGAATATAAGAAACGCACAGTGTAGTACATATATAAGTGAGTGAGTTGCACTGAAAAACTTAGAATATAAGAAACGCACAGTGTAGTACATAGTATATGAGTGAGTTGCACTGAAAAACTTAGAATATAAAAAACGCACAGTGTAGTACATAGTATATGAGTGAGTTGCACTGAAAAACTTAGAATATAAAAAACGCACAGTGTAGTACATAGTATATGAGTGAGTTGCACGGAAAAACCTAGAATTTAAGAAACGCACAGTGTAGTACATAGTATATGAGTGAGTTGCACTGAAAAACCTAGAATATAAGAAACGCACAGTGTAGTACGTAGTATATGAGTGAGTTGCACTGAAAAACTTAGAATATAAGAAACGCACAGTGTAGTACATAGTATATGAGTGAGTTGCACTGAAAAACTTAGAATATAAGAAACGCACAGTGTAGTACATAGTATATGAGTGAGTTGCACTGAAAAACTTAGAATATAAGAAACGCACAGTGTAGTACATAGTATATGAGTGAGTTGCACTGAAAAACTTAGAATATAAGAAACGCACCGTGTAGTACATAGTATATGAGTGAGTTGCACTGAAAAACTTAGAATATAAGAAACGCACATTGTAGTACATAGTATATGAGTGAGTTGCACGGAAAAACCTAGAATTTAAGAAACGCACAGTGTAGTACATAGTATATGAGTGAGTTGCACTGAAAAACTTAGAATATAAGAAACGCACAGTGTAGTACATAGTATATGAGTGAGTTGCACTGAAAAACTTAGAATATAAGAAACGCACAGTGTAGTACATAGTATATGAGTGAGTTGCACTGAAAAACTTAGAATATAAGAAACGCACAGTGTAGTACATAGTATATGAGTGAGTTGCACTGAAAAACTTAGAATATAAGAAACGCACAGTGTAGTACATAGTATATGAGTGAGTTGCACTGAAAAACTTAGAATATAAGAAACGCACAGTGTAGTACATAGTATATGAGTGAGTTGCACTGAAAAACTTAGAATATAAGAAACGCACAGTGTAGTACATAGTATATGAGTGAGTTGCACTGAAAAACTTAGAATATAAGAAACGCACAGTGTAGTACATAGTATATGAGTGAGTTGCACTGAAAAACTTAGAATATAAGAAACGCACAGTGTAGTACATAGTATATGAGTGAGTTGCACTGAAAAACTTAGAATATAAGAAACGCACAGTGTAGTACATAGTATATGAGTGAGTTGCACTGAAAAACTTAGAATATAAGAAACGCACAGTGTAGTACATAGTATATGAGTGAGTTGCACTGAAAAACTTAGAATATAAGAAACGCACAGTGTAGTACATAGTATATGAGTGAGTTGCAGTGATAAACTTAGAATATAAGAAACGCACAGTGTAGTACATAGTATATGAGTGAGTTGCAGTGATAAACTTAGAATATAAGAAACACACAGTGTAGTACATAGTATATGAGTGAGTTGCAGTGATAAACTTAGAATATAAGAAACGCACAGTGTAGTACATAGTATATGAGTGAGTTGCACTGAAAAACTTAGAATATAAGAAACGCACAGTGTAGTACATAGTATATGAGTGAGTTGCACTGAAAAACTTAGAATATAAGAAACGCACAGTGTAGTACATAGTATATGAGTGAGTTGCACTGAAAAACTTAGAATATAAGAAACGCACAGTGTAGTACATAGTATATGAGTGAGTTGCACTGAAAAACTTAGAATATAAGAAACGCACAGTGTAGTACATAGTATATGAGTGAGTTGCACTGAAAAACATAGAATATAAGAAACGCACAGTGTAGTACATAGTATATGAGTGAGTTGCACTGAAAAACTTAGAATATAAGAAACGCACAGTGTAGTACATAGTATATGAGTGAGTTGCACTGAAAAACTTAGAATATAAGAAACGCACAGTGTAGTACATTGTATATGAGTGAGTTGCACTGAAAAACTTAGAATTTACTGAAAAACCCGCATTACACGAAATGCACAGTGTAGTACATAGTATATGAGTGAGTTGCACTGAAAAACTTAGAATATAAGAAACGCACAGTGTAGTACATAGTATATGAGTGAGTTGCACTGAAAAACTTAGAATATAAGAAACGCACAGTGTAGTACATAGTATATGAGTGAGTTGCACTGAAAAACTTAGAATATAAGAAACGCACAGTGTAGTACATAGTATATGAGTGAGTTGCACTGCAAAACTTAGAATATAAGAAACGCACAGTGTAGTACATAGTATATGAGTGAGTTGCACTGAAAAACTTAGAATATAAGAAACACACAGTGTAGTACATAGTATATGAGTGAGTTGCACTGAAAAACTTAGAATATAAGAAACGCACAGTGTAGTACATAGTATATGAGTGAGTTGCACTGAAAAACTTAGAATATAAGAAACGCACAGTGTAGTACATAGTATATGAGTGAGTTGCACTGAAAAACTTAGAATATAAGAAACGCACATTGTAGTACATAGTATATGAGTGAGTTGCACGGAAAAAGCTAGAATTTAAGAAACGCACAGTGTAGTACATAGTATATGAGTGAGTTGCACGGATAAACTTAGAATTTAAGAAACGCACAGTGTAGTACATAGTATATGAGTGAGTTGCACTGAAAAACTTAGAATATAAGAAACGCACAGTGTAGTACATAGTATATGAGTGAGTTGCACTGAAAAACTTAGAATATAAGAAACGCACAGTGTAGTACATAGTATATGAGTGAGTTGCACTGAAAAACTTAGAATATAAGAAACGCACAGTGTAGTACATAGTATATGAGTGAGTTGCACTGAAAAACTTAGAATATAAGAAACGCACAGTGTAGTACATAGTATATGAGTGAGTTGCACTGAAAAACTTAGAATATAAGAAACGCACAGTGTAGTACATAGTATATGAGTGAGTTGCACTGAAAAACTTAGAATATAAGAAACGCACAGTGTAGTACATAGTATATGAGTGAGTTGCACTGAAAAACCTAGAATTTAAGAAACTCACAGTGTAGTACATAGTATATGAGTGAGTTGCACGGAAAAACTTAGAATATAAGAAACGCACAGTGTAGTACATAGTATATGAGTGAGTTGCACTGAAAAACTTAGAATATAAGAAACGCACAGTGTAGTACATAGTATATGAGTGAGTTGCACTGAAAAACTTAGAATATAAGAAACGCACAGTGTAGTACATAGTATATGAGTGAGTTGCACTGAAAAACTTAGAATATAAGAAACGCACAGTGTAGTACATAGTATATGAGTGAGTTGCACTGAAAAACTTAGAATATAAGAAACGCACAGTGTAGTACATACTATATGAGTGAGTTGCACTGAAAAACTTAGAATATAAGAAACGCACAGTGTAGTACATAGTATATGAGTGAGTTGCACTGAAAAACTTAGAATATAAGAAACGCACAGTGTAGTACATAGTATATGAGTGAGTTGCACGGAAAAACCTAGAATTTAAGAAACGCACAGTGTAGTACATAGTATATGAGTGAGTTGCACGGAAAATCCTAGAATTTAAGAAACGCACAGTGTAGTACATAGTATATGAGTGAGTTGCACGGAAAAACTTAGAATATAAGAAACGCACAGTGTAGTACATAGTATATGAGTGAGTTGCACTGAAAAACTTAGAATATAAGAAACGCACAGTGTAGTACATAGTATATGAGTGAGTTGCACTGAAAAACTTAGAATATAAGAAACGCACAGTGTAGTACATAGTATATGAGTGAGTTGCACTGAAAAACTTAGAATATAAGAAACGCACAGTGTAGTACATAGTATATGAGTGAGTTGCACTGAAAAACTTAGAATTTAAGAAACGCACAGTGTAGTACATAGTATATGAGTGAGTTGCACTGAAAAACTTAGAATATAAGAAACGCACAGTGTAGTACATACTATATGAGTGAGTTGCACTGAAAAACTTAGAATATAAGAAACGCACAGTGTAGTACATAGTATATGAGTGAGTTGCACTGAAAAACTTAGAATATAAGAAACGCACAGTGTAGTACATAGTATATGAGTGAGTTGCACTGAAAAACTTAGAATATAAGAAACGCACAGTGTAGTACATAGTATATGAGAGAGTTGCACTGAAAAACTTAGAATATAAGAAACGCACAGTGTAGTACATAGTATATGAGTGAGTTGCACTGAAAAACTTAGAATATAAGAAACGCACAGTGTAGTACATAGTATATGAGTGAGTTGCACTGAAAAATTTAGAATATAAGAAACGCACAGTGTAGTACATATATAAGTGAGTGAGTTGCACTGAAAAACTTAGAATATAAGAAACGCACAGTGTAGTACATAGTATATGAGTGAGTTGCACTGAAAAACTTAGAATATAAAAAACGCACAGTGTAGTACATAGTATATGAGTGAGTTGCACTGAAAAACTTAGAATATAAAAAACGCACAGTGTAGTACATAGTATATGAGTGAGTTGCACGGAAAAACCTAGAATTTAAGAAACGCACAGTGTAGTACATAGTATATGAGTGAGTTGCACTGAAAAACCTAGAATATAAGAAACGCACAGTGTAGTACGTAGTATATGAGTGAGTTGCACTGAAAAACTTAGAATATAAGAAACGCACAGTGTAGTACATAGTATATGAGTGAGTTGCACTGAAAAACTTAGAATATAAGAAACGCACAGTGTAGTACATAGTATATGAGTGAGTTGCACTGAAAAACTTAGAATATAAGAAACGCACAGTGTAGTACATAGTATATGAGTGAGTTGCACTGAAAAACTTAGAATATAAGAAACGCACAGTGTAGTACATAGTATATGAGTGAGTTGCACTGAAAAACTTAGAATATAAGAAACGCACATTGTAGTACATAGTATATGAGTGAGTTGCACGGAAAAACCTAGAATTTAAGAAACGCACAGTGTAGTACATAGTATATGAGTGAGTTGCACTGAAAAACTTAGAATATAACAAACGCACAGTGTAGTACATAGTATATGAGTGAGTTGCACTGAAAAACTTAGAATATAAGAAACGCACAGTGTAGTACATAGTATATGAGTGAGTTGCACTGAAAAACTTAGAATATAAGAAACGCACAGTGTAGTACATAGTATATGAGTGAGTTGCACTGAAAAACTTAGAATATAAGAAACGCACAGTGTAGTACATAGTATATGAGTGAGTTGCACTGAAAAACTTAGAATATAAGAAACGCACAGTGTAGTACATAGTATATGAGTGAGTTGCACTGAAAAACTTAGAATATAAGAAACGCACAGTGTAGTACATAGTATATGAGTGAGTTGCACTGAAAAACTTAGAATATAAGAAACGCACAGTGTAGTACATAGTATATGAGTGAGTTGCACTGAAAAACTTAGAATATAAGAAACGCACAGTGTAGTACATAGTATATGAGTGAGTTGCACTGAAAAACTTAGAATATAAGAAACGCACAGTGTAGTACATAGTATATGAGTGAGTTGCACTGAAAAACTTAGAATATAAGAAACGCACAGTGTAGTACATAGTATATGAGTGAGTTGCACTGAAAAACTTAGAATATAAGAAACGCACAGTGTAGTACATAGTATATGAGTGAGTTGCACTGAAAAACTTAGAATATAAGAAACGCACAGTGTAGTACATAGTATATGAGTGAGTTGCACTGAAAAACTTAGAATATAAGAAACGCACAGTGTAGTACATAGTATATGAGTGAGTTGCACTGAAAAACTTAGAATATAAGAAACGCACATTGTAGTACATAGTATATGAGTGAGTTGCACGGAAAAACCTAGAATTTAAGAAACGCACAGTGTAGTACATAGTATATGAGTGAGTTGCACGGAAAAACTTAGAATTTAAGAAACGCACAGTGTAGTACATAGTATATGAGTGAGTTGCACGGAAAAACTTAGAATATAAGAAACGCACAGTGTAGTACATAGTATATGAGTGAGTTGCACTGAAAAACTTAGAATATAAGAAACGCACAGTGTAGTACATAGTATATGAGTGAGTTGCAGTGATAAACTTAGAATATAAGAAACGCACAGTGTAGTACATAGTATATGAGTGAGTTGCAGTGATAAACTTAGAATATAAGAAACGCACAGTGTAGTACATAGTATATGAGTGAGTTGCACTGAAAAACTTAGAATATAAGAAACACACAGTGTAGTACATAGTATATGAGTGAGTTGCACTGAAAAACTTAGAATATAAGAAACGCACAGTGTAGTACATAGTATATGAGTGAGTTGCACTGAAAAACTTAGAATATAAGAAACGCACAGTGTAGTACATAGTATATGAGTGAGTTGCACTGAAAAACTTAGAATATAAGAAACGCACAGTGTAGTACATAGTATATGAGTGAGTTGCACTGAAAAACTTAGAATATAAGAAACGCACAGTGTAGTACATAGTATATGAGTGAGTTGCACTGAAAAACTTAGAATATAAGAAACGCACAGTGTAGTACATAGTATATGAGTGAGTTGCACTGAAAAACTTAGAATATAAGAAACGCACAGTGTAGTACATAGTATATGAGTGAGTTGCAGTGATAAACTTAGAATATAAGAAACGCACAGTGTAGTACATAGTATATGAGTGAGTTGCAGTGATAAACTTAGAATATAAGAAACACACAGTGTAGTACATAGTATATGAGTGAGTTGCAGTGATAAACTTAGAATATAAGAAACGCACAGTGTAGTACATAGTATATGAGTGAGTTGCACTGAAAAACTTAGAATATAAGAAACGCACAGTGTAGTACATAATATATGAGTGAGTTGCACTGAAAAACTTAGAATATAAGAAACGCACAGTGTAGTACATAGTATATGAGTGAGTTGCACTGAAAAACTTAGAATATAAGAAACGCACAGTGTAGTACATTGTATATGAGTGAGTTGCACTGAAAAACTTAGAATATAAGAAACGCACAGTGTAGTACATAGTATATGAGTGAGTTGCACTGAAAAACTTAAAATATAAGAAACGCACAGTGTAGTACATAGTATATGAGTGAGTTGCACTGAAAAACTTAGAATATAAGAAACGCACAGTGTAGTACATAGTATATGAGTGAGTTGCACTGAAAAACTTAGAATATAAGAAACGCACAGTGTAGTACACAGTATATGAGTGAGTTGCACTGAAAAACTTAGAATATAAGAAACGCACAGTGTAGTACACAGTATATGAGTGAGTTGCCATGAAAAACTTAGAATATAAGAAACGCACAGTGTAGTACATAGTATATGAGTGAGTTGCACTGAAAAACTTAGAATATAAGAAACGCACAGTGTAGTACATAGTATATGAGTGAGTTGCACTGAAAAACTTAGAATATAAGAAACGCACAGTGTAGTACATAGTATATGAGTGAGTTGCACTGAAAAACTTAGAATATAAGAAACGCACAGTGTAGTACATAGTATATGAGTGAGTTGCACTGAAAAACTTAGAATATAAGAAACGCACAGTGTAGTACATAGTATATGAGTGAGTTGCACTGAAAAACTTAGAATATAAGAAACGCACAGTGTAGTACATAGTATATGAGTGAGTTGCACTGAAAAACTTAGAATATAAGAAACGCACAGTGTAGTACATAGTATATGAGTGAGTTGCACTGAAAAACTTAGAATATAAGAAACGCACAGTGTAGTACATAGTATATGAGTGAGTTGCACTGAAAAACTTAGAATATAAGAAACGCACAGTGTAGTACATAGTATATGAGTGAGTTGCACTGAAAAACTTAGAATATAAGAAACGCACAGTGTAGTACATAGTATATGAGTGAGTTGCACTGAAAAACTTAGAATATAAGAAACGCACAGTGTAGTACATAGTATATGAGTGAGTTGCACTGAAAAACTTAGAATATAAGAAACGCACAGTGTAGTACATAGTATATGAGTGAGTTGCACTGAAAAACTTAGAATATAAGAAACGCACAGTGTAGTACATAGTATATGAGTGAGTTGCACTGAAAAACTTAGAATATAAGAAACGCACATTGTAGTACATAGTATATGAGTGAGTTGCACGGAAAAACCTAGAATTTAAGAAACGCACAGTGTAGTACATAGTATATGAGTGAGTTGCACGGAAAAACTTAGAATTTAAGAAACGCACAGTGTAGTACATAGTATATGAGTGAGTTGCACGGAAAAACTTAGAATATAAGAAACGCACAGTGTAGTACATAGTATATGAGTGAGTTGCACTGAAAAACTTAGAATATAAGAAACGCACAGTGTAGTACATAGTATATGAGTGAGTTGCAGTGATAAACTTAGAATATAAGAAACGCACAGTGTAGTACATAGTATATGAGTGAGTTGCAGTGATAAACTTAGAATATAAGAAACGCACAGTGTAGTACATAGTATATGAGTGAGTTGCACTGAAAAACTTAGAATATAAGAAACACACAGTGTAGTACATAGTATATGAGTGAGTTGCACTGAAAAACTTAGAATATAAGAAACGCACAGTGTAGTACATAGTATATGAGTGAGTTGCACTGAAAAACTTAGAATATAAGAAACGCACAGTGTAGTACATAGTATATGAGTGAGTTGCACTGAAAAACTTAGAATATAAGAAACGCACAGTGTAGTACATAGTATATGAGTGAGTTGCACTGAAAAACTTAGAATATAAGAAACGCACAGTGTAGTACATAGTATATGAGTGAGTTGCACTGAAAAACTTAGAATATAAGAAACGCACAGTGTAGTACATAGTATATGAGTGAGTTGCACTGAAAAACTTAGAATATAAGAAACGCACAGTGTAGTACATAGTATATGAGTGAGTTGCAGTGATAAACTTAGAATATAAGAAACGCACAGTGTAGTACATAGTATATGAGTGAGTTGCAGTGATAAACTTAGAATATAAGAAACACACAGTGTAGTACATAGTATATGAGTGAGTTGCAGTGATAAACTTAGAATATAAGAAACGCACAGTGTAGTACATAGTATATGAGTGAGTTGCACTGAAAAACTTAGAATATAAGAAACGCACAGTGTAGTACATAATATATGAGTGAGTTGCACTGAAAAACTTAGAATATAAGAAACGCACAGTGTAGTACATAGTATATGAGTGAGTTGCACTGAAAAACTTAGAATATAAGAAACGCACAGTGTAGTACATTGTATATGAGTGAGTTGCACTGAAAAACTTAGAATATAAGAAACGCACAGTGTAGTACATAGTATATGAGTGAGTTGCACTGAAAAACTTAAAATATAAGAAACGCACAGTGTAGTACATAGTATATGAGTGAGTTGCACTGAAAAACTTAGAATATAAGAAACGCACAGTGTAGTACATAGTATATGAGTGAGTTGCACTGAAAAACTTAGAATATAAGAAACGCACAGTGTAGTACACAGTATATGAGTGAGTTGCACTGAAAAACTTAGAATATAAGAAACGCACAGTGTAGTACACAGTATATGAGTGAGTTGCCATGAAAAACTTAGAATATAAGAAACGCACAGTGTAGTACATAGTATATGAGTGAGTTGCACTGAAAAACTTAGAATTTACTGAAAAACCCGCATTACACGAAATGCACAGTGTAGTACATAGTATATGAGTGAGTTGCACTGAAAAACTTAGAATATAAGAAACGCACAGTGTAGTACATAGTATATGAGTGAGTTGCACTGAAAAACTTAGAATATAAGAAACGCACAGTGTAGTACATAGTATATGAGTGAGTTGCACTGAAAAACTTAGAATATAAGAAACGCACAGTGTAGTACATAGTATATGAGTGAGTTGCACTGAAAAACTTAGAATATAAGAAACGCACAGTGTAGTACATAGTATATGAGTGAGTTGCAGTGATAAACTTAGAATATAAGAAACGCACAGTGTAGTACATAGTATATGAGTGAGTTGCAGTGATAAACTTAGAATATAAGAAACGCACAGTGTAGTACATAGTATATGAGTGAGTTGCACTGAAAAACTTAGAATATAAGAAACGCACAGTGTAGTACATAGTATATGAGTGAGTTGCACTGAAAAACTTAGAATATAAGAAACGCACAGTGTAGTACATAGTATATGAGTGAGTTGCACTCAAAAACTTAGAATATAAGAAACGCACAGTGTAGTACATAGTATATGAGTGAGTTGCACTGAAAAACTTAGAATATAAGAAACGCACACTGTAGTACATAGTATATGAGTGAGTTGCACTGAAAAACTTAGAATATAAGAAACGCACAGTGTAGTACATAGTATATGAGTGAGTTGCACGGAAAAACCTAGAATTTAAGAAACGCACAGTGTAGTACATAGTATATGAGTGAGTTGCACTGAAAAACCTAGAATATAAGAAACGCACAGTGTAGTACATAGTATATGAGTGAGCTGCACTGAAAAACTTAGAATATAAGAAACGCACAGTGTAGTACATAGTATATGAGTGAGTTGCACTGAAAAACTTAGAATATAAGAAACGCACAGTGTAGTACATAGTATATGAGTGAGTTGCACTGAAAAACTTAGAATATAAGAAACGCACAGTGTAGTACATAGTATATGAGTGAGTTGCACTGAAAAACTTAGAATATAAGAAACGCACAGTGTAGTACATAGTATATGAGTGAGTTGCACTGAAAAACTTAGAATATAAGAAGCGCACATTGTAGTACATAGTATATGAGTGAGTTGCACGGAAAAACCTAGAATTTAAGAAACGCACAGTGTAGTACATAGTATATGAGTGAGTTGCACTGAAAAACTTAGAATATAAGAAACTCACAGTGTAGTACATAGTATATGAGTGAGTTGCACTGAAAAACTTAGAATATAAGAAACGCACAGTGTAGTACATAGTATATGAGTGAGTTGCACTGAAAAACTTAGAATATAAGAAACGCACAGTGTAGTACATATTATATGAGTGAGTTGCACTGAAAAACTTAGAATATAAGAAACGCACAGTGTAGTACATAGTATATGAGTGAGTTGCACTGAAAAACTTAGAATATAAGAAACGCACAGTGTAGTACATAGTATATGAGTGAGTTGCACTGAAAAACTTAGAATATAAGAAACGCACAGTGTAGTACATAGTATATGAGTGAGTTGCACTTAAAAACTTAGAATATAAGAAACGCACAGTGTAGTACATAGTATATGAGTGAGTTGCACTGAAAAACTTAGAATATAAGAAACGCACAGTGTAGTACATAGTATATGAGTGAGTTGCACTCAAAAACTTAGAATATAAGAAACGCACAGTGTAGTACATAGTATATGAGTGAGTTGCACTGAAAAACTTAGAATATAAGAAACGCACAGTGTAGTACATAGTATATGAGTGAGTTGCACTGAAAAACTTAGAATATAAGAAACGCACAGTGTAGTACATAGTATATGAGTGAGTTGCACTGAAAAACTTAGAATATAAGAAACGCACAGTGTAGTACATAGTATATGAGTGAGTTGCACTGAAAAACTTAGAATATAAGAAACGCACAGTGTAGTACATAGTATATGAGTGAGTTGCACTGAAAAACTTAGAATATAAGAAACGCACATTGTAGTACATAGTATATGAGTGAGTTGCACGGAAAAAGCTAGAATTTAAGAAACGCACAGTGTAGTACATAGTATATGAGTGAGTTGCACGGATAAACTTAGAATTTAAGAAACGCACAGTGTAGTACATAGTATATGAGTGAGTTGCACTGAAAAACTTAGAATATAAGAAACGCACAGTGTAGTACATAGTATATGAGTTGCACTGAAAAACTTAGAATATAAGAAACGCACAGTGTAGTACATAGTATATGAGTGAGTTGCACTGAAAAACTTAGAATATAAGAAACGCACAGTGTAGTACATAGTATATGAGTGAGTTGCACTGAAAAACTTAGAATATAAGAAACGCACAGTGTAGTACATAGTATATGAGTGAGTTGCACTGAAAAACTTAGAATATAAGAAACGCACAGTGTAGTACATAGTATATGAGTGAGTTGCACTGAAAAACTTAGAATATAAGAAACGCACAGTGTAGTACATAGTATATGAGTGAGTTGCACTGAAAAACTTAGAATATAAGAAACGCACAGTGTAGTACATAGTATATGAGTGAGTTGCACTGAAAAACTTAGAATATAAGAAACGCACAGTGTAGTACATAGTATATGAGTGAGTTGCACTGAAAAACTTAGAATATAAGAAACGCACAGTGTAGTACATAGTATATGAGTGAGTTGCACTGAAAAACTTAGAATATAAGAAACGCACAGTGTAGTACATAGTATATGAGTGAGTTGCACTGAAAAACTTAGAATATAAGAAACGCACAGTGTAGTACATAGTATATGAGTGAGTTGCACTGAAAAACTTAGAATATAAGAAACGCACAGTGTAGTACATAGTATATGAGTGAGTTGCACTGAAAAACTTAGAATATAAGAAACGCACAGTGTAGTACATAGTATATGAGTGAGTTGCACTGAAAAACTTAGAATATAAGAAACGCACAGTGTAGTACATAGTATATGAGTGAGTTGCACTGAAAAAATTAGAATATAAGAAACGCACAGTGTAGTACACAGTATATGAGTGAGTTGCCATGAAAAACTTAGAATATAAGAAACGCACAGTGTAGTACATAGTATATGAGTGAGTTGCACTGAAAAACTTAGAATATAAGAAACGCACAGTGTAGTACATAGTATATGAGTGAGTTGCACTGAAAAACTTAGAATATAAGAAACGCACAGTGTAGTGCATAGTATATGAGTGAGTTGCACTGAAAAACTTAGAATATAAGAAACGCACAGTGTAATACATAGTATATGAGTGAGATGCACTGAAAAACTTAGAATTTAAGAAACGACAGTGTAGTACATAGTTTATGAGTGAGTTGCACTGAAAAACTTAGAATATAAGAAACGCACAGTGTAGTACATAGTATATGAGTGAGTTGCACTGAAAAACTTAGAATATAAGAAACGCACAGTGTAGTACATAGTATATGAGTGAGTTGCACTGAAAAACTTAGAATATAAGAAACGCACAGTGTAGTACATAGTATATGAGTGAGTTTCACTGAAAAACTTAGAATATAAGAAACGCACAGTGTAGTACATAGTATATGAGTGAGTTGCACTGAAAAACTTAGAATATAAGAAACGCACAGTGTAGTACATAGTATATGAGTGAGTTGCACTGAAAAACTTAGAATATAAGAAACGCACAGTGTAGTGCATAGTATATGAGTGAGTTGCACTGAAAAAATTAGAATACAAGAAACGCACATTATAGTACATAGTATATGAATGAGTTGCACTGAAAAACTTAGAATTTACTGAAAAACCCGCATTACACGAAATGCACAGTGTAGTACATAGTATATGACTGAGTTGCACTGAAAAACTTAGAATATAAGAAACGCACAGTGTAGTACATAGTATATGAGTGAGTTGCACTGAAAAACTTAGAATATAAGAAACGCACAGTGTAGTACATAGTATATGAGTTAGTTGCACTGAAAAACTTAGAATATAAGAAACGCACAGTGTAGTACATAGTATATGAGTGAGTTGCACTGAAAAACTTAGAATATAAGAAACGCACAGTGTAGTACATAGTATATGAGTGAGTTGCACTGAAAAACTTAGAATATAAGAAACGCACATTGTAGTACATAGTATATGAGTGAGTTGCACGGAAAAACCTAGAATTTAAGAAACGCACAGTGTAGTACATAGTATATGAGTGAGTTGCACGGAAAAACTTAGAATTTAAGAAACGCACAGTGTAGTACATAGTATATGAGTGAGTTGCACGGAAAAACTTAGAATATAAGAAACGCACAGTGTAGTACATAGTATATGAGTGAGTTGCACTGAAAAACTTAGAATATAAGAAACGCACAGTGTAGTACATAGTATATGAGTGAGTTGCAGTGATAAACTTAGAATATAAGAAACGCACAGTGTAGTACATAGTATATGAGTGAGTTGCAGTGATAAACTTAGAATATAAGAAACGCACAGTGTAGTACATAGTATATGAGTGAGTTGCAGTGATAAACTTAGAATATAAGAAACGCACAGTGTAGTACATAGTATATGAGTGAGTTGCACTGAAAAACTTAGAATATAAGAAACACACAGTGTAGTACATAGTATATGAGTGAGTTGCACTGAAAAACTTAGAATATAAGAAACGCACAGTGTAGTACATAGTATATGAGTGAGTTGCACTGAAAAACTTAGAATATAAGAAACGCACAGTGTAGTACATAGTATATGAGTGAGTTGCACTGAAAAACTTAGAATATAAGAAACGCACAGTGTAGTACATAGTATATGAGTGAGTTGCACTGAAAAACTTAGAATATAAGAAACGCACAGTGTAGTACATAGTATATGAGTGAGTTGCACTGAAAAACTTAGAATATAAGAAACGCACAGTGTAGTACATAGTATATGAGTGAGTTGCACTGAAAAACTTAGAATATAAGAAACGCACAGTGTAGTACATAGTATATGAGTGAGTTGCAGTGATAAACTTAGAATATAAGAAACGC
The DNA here is from genome assembly GCF_978045245.1 of Mus caroli. Lineage (NCBI taxonomy): Eukaryota > Metazoa > Chordata > Mammalia > Rodentia > Muridae > Mus > Mus caroli. The sequence goes on along the minus strand of NW_028227284.1, from coordinate 4,763,104 downwards.
ACAGTGTAGTACATAGTATATGAGTGAGTTGCAGTGATAAACTTAGAATATAAGAAACACACAGTGTAGTACATAGTATATGAGTGAGTTGCAGTGATAAACTTAGAATATAAGAAACGCACAGTGTAGTACATAGTATATGAGTGAGTTGCACTGAAAAACTTAGAATATAAGAAACGCACAGTGTAGTACATAATATATGAGTGAGTTGCACTGAAAAACTTAGAATATAAGAAACGCACAGTGTAGTACATAGTATATGAGTGAGTTGCACTGAAAAACTTAGAATATAAGAAACGCACAGTGTAGTACATTGTATATGAGTGAGTTGCACTGAAAAACTTAGAATATAAGAAACGCACAGTGTAGTACATAGTATATGAGTGAGTTGCACTGAAAAACTTAAAATATAAGAAACGCACAGTGTAGTACATAGTATATGAGTGAGTTGCACTGAAAAACTTAGAATATAAGAAACGCACAGTGTAGTACATAGTATATGAGTGAGTTGCACTGAAAAACTTAGAATATAAGAAACGCACAGTGTAGTACACAGTATATGAGTGAGTTGCACTGAAAAACTTAGAATATAAGAAACGCACAGTGTAGTACACAGTATATGAGTGAGTTGCCATGAAAAACTTAGAATATAAGAAACGCACAGTGTAGTACATAGTATATGAGTGAGTTGCACTGAAAAACTTAGAATTTACTGAAAAACCCGCATTACACGAAATGCACAGTGTAGTACATAGTATATGAGTGAGTTGCACTGAAAAACTTAGAATATAAGAAACGCACAGTGTAGTACATAGTATATGAGTGAGTTGCACTGAAAAACTTAGAATATAAGAAACGCACAGTGTAGTACATAGTATATGAGTGAGTTGCACTGAAAAACTTAGAATATAAGAAACGCACAGTGTAGTACATAGTATATGAGTGAGTTGCACTGAAAAACTTAGAATATAAGAAACGCACAGTGTAGTACATAGTATATGAGTGAGTTGCAGTGATAAACTTAGAATATAAGAAACGCACAGTGTAGTACATAGTATATGAGTGAGTTGCAGTGATAAACTTAGAATATAAGAAACGCACAGTGTAGTACATAGTATATGAGTGAGTTGCACTGAAAAACTTAGAATATAAGAAACGCACAGTGTAGTACATAGTATATGAGTGAGTTGCACTGAAAAACTTAGAATATAAGAAACGCACAGTGTAGTACATAGTATATGAGTGAGTTGCACTCAAAAACTTAGAATATAAGAAACGCACAGTGTAGTACATAGTATATGAGTGAGTTGCACTGAAAAACTTAGAATATAAGAAACGCACACTGTAGTACATAGTATATGAGTGAGTTGCACTGAAAAACTTAGAATATAAGAAACGCACAGTGTAGTACATAGTATATGAGTGAGTTGCACGGAAAAACCTAGAATTTAAGAAACGCACAGTGTAGTACATAGTATATGAGTGAGTTGCACTGAAAAACCTAGAATATAAGAAACGCACAGTGTAGTACATAGTATATGAGTGAGCTGCACTGAAAAACTTAGAATATAAGAAACGCACAGTGTAGTACATAGTATATGAGTGAGTTGCACTGAAAAACTTAGAATATAAGAAACGCACAGTGTAGTACATAGTATATGAGTGAGTTGCACTGAAAAACTTAGAATATAAGAAACGCACAGTGTAGTACATAGTATATGAGTGAGTTGCACTGAAAAACTTAGAATATAAGAAACGCACAGTGTAGTACATAGTATATGAGTGAGTTGCACTGAAAAACTTAGAATATAAGAAGCGCACATTGTAGTACATAGTATATGAGTGAGTTGCACGGAAAAACCTAGAATTTAAGAAACGCACAGTGTAGTACATAGTATATGAGTGAGTTGCACTGAAAAACTTAGAATATAAGAAACTCACAGTGTAGTACATAGTATATGAGTGAGTTGCACTGAAAAACTTAGAATATAAGAAACGCACAGTGTAGTACATAGTATATGAGTGAGTTGCACTGAAAAACTTAGAATATAAGAAACGCACAGTGTAGTACATATTATATGAGTGAGTTGCACTGAAAAACTTAGAATATAAGAAACGCACAGTGTAGTACATAGTATATGAGTGAGTTGCACTGAAAAACTTAGAATATAAGAAACGCACAGTGTAGTACATAGTATATGAGTGAGTTGCACTGAAAAACTTAGAATATAAGAAACGCACAGTGTAGTACATAGTATATGAGTGAGTTGCACTTAAAAACTTAGAATATAAGAAACGCACAGTGTAGTACATAGTATATGAGTGAGTTGCACTGAAAAACTTAGAATATAAGAAACGCACAGTGTAGTACATAGTATATGAGTGAGTTGCACTCAAAAACTTAGAATATAAGAAACGCACAGTGTAGTACATAGTATATGAGTGAGTTGCACTGAAAAACTTAGAATATAAGAAACGCACAGTGTAGTACATAGTATATGAGTGAGTTGCACTGAAAAACTTAGAATATAAGAAACGCACAGTGTAGTACATAGTATATGAGTGAGTTGCACTGAAAAACTTAGAATATAAGAAACGCACAGTGTAGTACATAGTATATGAGTGAGTTGCACTGAAAAACTTAGAATATAAGAAACGCACAGTGTAGTACATAGTATATGAGTGAGTTGCACTGAAAAACTTAGAATATAAGAAACGCACATTGTAGTACATAGTATATGAGTGAGTTGCACGGAAAAAGCTAGAATTTAAGAAACGCACAGTGTAGTACATAGTATATGAGTGAGTTGCACGGATAAACTTAGAATTTAAGAAACGCACAGTGTAGTACATAGTATATGAGTGAGTTGCACTGAAAAACTTAGAATATAAGAAACGCACAGTGTAGTACATAGTATATGAGTTGCACTGAAAAACTTAGAATATAAGAAACGCACAGTGTAGTACATAGTATATGAGTGAGTTGCACTGAAAAACTTAGAATATAAGAAACGCACAGTGTAGTACATAGTATATGAGTGAGTTGCACTGAAAAACTTAGAATATAAGAAACGCACAGTGTAGTACATAGTATATGAGTGAGTTGCACTGAAAAACTTAGAATATAAGAAACGCACAGTGTAGTACATAGTATATGAGTGAGTTGCACTGAAAAACTTAGAATATAAGAAACGCACAGTGTAGTACATAGTATATGAGTGAGTTGCACTGAAAAACTTAGAATATAAGAAACGCACAGTGTAGTACATAGTATATGAGTGAGTTGCACTGAAAAACTTAGAATATAAGAAACGCACAGTGTAGTACATAGTATATGAGTGAGTTGCACTGAAAAACTTAGAATATAAGAAACGCACAGTGTAGTACATAGTATATGAGTGAGTTGCACTGAAAAACTTAGAATATAAGAAACGCACAGTGTAGTACATAGTATATGAGTGAGTTGCACTGAAAAACTTAGAATATAAGAAACGCACAGTGTAGTACATAGTATATGAGTGAGTTGCACTGAAAAACTTAGAATATAAGAAACGCACAGTGTAGTACATAGTATATGAGTGAGTTGCACTGAAAAACTTAGAATATAAGAAACGCACAGTGTAGTACATAGTATATGAGTGAGTTGCACTGAAAAACTTAGAATATAAGAAACGCACAGTGTAGTACATAGTATATGAGTGAGTTGCACTGAAAAAATTAGAATATAAGAAACGCACAGTGTAGTACACAGTATATGAGTGAGTTGCCATGAAAAACTTAGAATATAAGAAACGCACAGTGTAGTACATAGTATATGAGTGAGTTGCACTGAAAAACTTAGAATATAAGAAACGCACAGTGTAGTACATAGTATATGAGTGAGTTGCACTGAAAAACTTAGAATATAAGAAACGCACAGTGTAGTGCATAGTATATGAGTGAGTTGCACTGAAAAACTTAGAATATAAGAAACGCACAGTGTAATACATAGTATATGAGTGAGATGCACTGAAAAACTTAGAATTTAAGAAACGACAGTGTAGTACATAGTTTATGAGTGAGTTGCACTGAAAAACTTAGAATATAAGAAACGCACAGTGTAGTACATAGTATATGAGTGAGTTGCACTGAAAAACTTAGAATATAAGAAACGCACAGTGTAGTACATAGTATATGAGTGAGTTGCACTGAAAAACTTAGAATATAAGAAACGCACAGTGTAGTACATAGTATATGAGTGAGTTTCACTGAAAAACTTAGAATATAAGAAACGCACAGTGTAGTACATAGTATATGAGTGAGTTGCACTGAAAAACTTAGAATATAAGAAACGCACAGTGTAGTACATAGTATATGAGTGAGTTGCACTGAAAAACTTAGAATATAAGAAACGCACAGTGTAGTGCATAGTATATGAGTGAGTTGCACTGAAAAAATTAGAATACAAGAAACGCACATTATAGTACATAGTATATGAATGAGTTGCACTGAAAAACTTAGAATTTACTGAAAAACCCGCATTACACGAAATGCACAGTGTAGTACATAGTATATGACTGAGTTGCACTGAAAAACTTAGAATATAAGAAACGCACAGTGTAGTACATAGTATATGAGTGAGTTGCACTGAAAAACTTAGAATATAAGAAACGCACAGTGTAGTACATAGTATATGAGTGAGTTGCACTGAAAAACTTAGAATATAAGAAACGCACAGTGTAGTACATAGTATATGAGTGAGTTGCACTGAAAAACTTAGAATATAAGAAACGCACAGTGTAGTACATAGTATATGAGTGAGTTGCACTGAAAAACTTAGAATATAAGAAACGCACAGTGTAGTACATAGTATATGAGTGAGTTGCACTGAAAAAATTAGAATATAAGAAACGCACAGTGTAGTACACAGTATATGAGTGAGTTGCCATGAAAAACTTAGAATATAAGAAACGCACAGTGTAGTACATAGTATATGAGTGAGTTGCACTGAAAAACTTAGAATATAAGAAACGCACAGTGTAGTACATAGTATATGAGTGAGTTGCACTGAAAAACTTAGAATATAAGAAACGCACAGTGTAGTGCATAGTATATGAGTGAGATGCACTGAAAAACTTAGAATATAAGAAACGCACAGTGTAATACATAGTATATGAGTGAGATGCACTGAAAAACTTAGAATTTAAGAAACGACAGTGTAGTACATAGTATATGAGTGAGTTGCACTGTAAAACTTAGAATATAAGAAACGCACAGTGTAGTACATAGTATATGAGTGAGTTGCACTGAAAAACTTAGAATATAAGAAACGCACAGTGTAGTACATAGTATATGAGTGAGTTGCACTGAAAAACTTAGAATATAAGAAACGCACAGTGTAGTACATAGTATATGAGTGAGTTGCACTGAAAAACTTAGAATATAAGAAACGCACAGTGTAGTACATAGTATATGAGTGAGTTGCACTGAAAAACTTAGAATATAAGAAACGCACAGTGTAGTACATAGTATATGAGTGAGTTTCACTGAAAAACTTAGAATATAAGAAACGCACAGTGTAGTACATAGTATATGAGTGAGTTGCACTGAAAAACTTAGAATATAAGAAACGCACAGTGTAGTACATAGTATATGAGTGAGTTTCACTGAAAAACTTAGAATATAAGAAACGCACAGTGTAGTACATAGTATATGAGTGAGTTGCACTGAAAAACTTAGAATATAAGAAACGCACAGTGTAGTACATAGTATATGAGTGAGTTGCACTGAAAAACTTAGAATATAAGAAACGCACAGTGTAGTGCATAGTATATGAGTGAGTTGCACTGAAAAACTTAGAATATAAGAAACGCACAGTATAGTACATAGTATATGAATGAGTTGCACTGAAAAACTTAGAATTTACTGAAAAACCCGCATTATACGAAATGCACAGTGTAGTACATAGTATATGACTGAGTTGCACTGAAAAACTTAGAATATAAGAAACGCACAGTGTAGTACATAGTATATGAGTGAGTTGCACTGAAAAACTTAGAATATAAGAAACGCACAGTGTAGTACATAGTATATGAGTGAGTTGCACTGAAAAACTTAGAATATAAGAAACGCACAGTGTAGTACATAGTATATGAGTGAGTTGCACTGAAAAACTTAGAATATAAGAAACGCACAGTGTAGTACATAGTATATGAGTGAGTTGCACTGAAAAACTTAGAATATTAGAAACGCACTGTATAGTACATAGTATATGAGTGAGTTGCACTGAAAAACTTAGAATATAAGAAACGCACAGTGTAGTACATAGTATATGAGTGAGTTGCCATGAAAAACTTAGAATATAAGAAACGCACAGTGTAGTACATAGTATATGAGTGAGTTGCACTGAAAAACTTAGAATATAAGAAACGCACAGTGTAGTACATAGTATATGAGTGAGTTGCACTGAAAAACTTAGAATATAAGAAACGCACAGTGTAGTACATAGTATATGAGTGAGTTGCACTGAAAAACTTAGAATATAAGAAACGCACAGTGTAGTACATAGTATATGAGTGAGTTGCACTGAAAAACTTAGAATATAAGAAACGCACAGTGTAGTACATAGTATATGAGTGAGTTGCACTGAAAAACTTAGAATATAAGAAACGCACAGTGTAGTACACAGTATATGAGTGAGTTGCCATGAAAAACTTAGAATATAAGAAACGCACAGTGTAGTACATAGTATATGAGTGAGTTGCACTGAAAAACTTAGAATATAAGAAACGCACAGTGTAGTACATAGTATATGAGTGAGTTGCACTGAAAAACTTAGAATATAAGAAACGCACAGTGTAGTACATAGTATATGAGTGAGTTGCACTGAAAAACTTAGAATGTAAGAAACGCACAGTGTAGTACATAGTATATGAGTGAGTTGCACTGAAAAACTTAGAATATAAGAAACGCACAGTGTAGTACATAGCATATGAGTGAGTTGCACTGAAAAACTTAGAATATAAGAAACGCACAGTGTAGTACATAGCATATGAGTGAGTTGCACTGAAAAACTTAGAATATAAGAAACGCACAGTGTAGTACATAGCATATGAGTGAGTTGCACTGAAAAACTTAGAATATAAAAAACGCACAGTGTAGTACATAGTATATGAGTGAGTTGCACTGAAAAACTTAGAATATAAGAAACGCACAGTGTAGTACATAGTATATGAGTGAGTTGCACTGAAAAACTTAGAATATAAGAAACGCACAGTGTAGTACATAGTATATGAGTGAGTTGCACTGAAAAACTTAGAATATAAGAAACGCACAGTGTAGTACATATTATATGAGTGAGTTGCACTGAAAAACTTAGAATATAAGAAACGCACAGTGTAGTACATAGTATATGAGTGAGTTGCACTGAAAAACTTAGAATATAAGAAACGCACAGTGTAGTACATAGTATATGAGTGAGTTGCACTGAAAAACTTAGAATATAAGAAACGCACAGTGTAGTACATAGTATATGAGTGAGTTTCACTGAAAAACTTAGAATATAAGAAACGCACAGTGTAGTACATAGTATATGAGTGAGTTGCACTGAAAAACTTAGAATATAAGAAACGCACAGTGTAGTACATAGTATATGAGTGAGTTGCACTGAAAAACTTAGAATATAAGAAACGCACAGTGTAGTGCATAGTATATGAGTGAGTTGCACTGAAAAACTTAGAATATAAGAAACGCACAGTATAGTACATAGTATATGAATGAGTTGCACTGAAAAACTTAGAATTTACTGAAAAACCCGCATTACACGAAATGCACAGTGTAGTACATAGTATATGACTGAGTTGCACTGAAAAACTTAGAATATAAGAAACGCACAGTGTAGTACATAGTATATGAGTGAGTTGCACTGAAAAACTTAGAATATAAGAAACGCACAGTGTAGTACATAGTATATGAGTGAGTTGCACTGAAAAACTTAGAATATAAGAAACGCACAGTGTAGTACATAGTATATGAGTGAGTTGCACTGAAAAACTTAGAATATAAGAAACGCACAGTGTAGTACATAGTATATGAGTGAGTTGCACTGAAAAACTTAGAATATTAGAAACGCACTGTATAGTACATAGTATATGAGTGAGTTGCACTGAAAAACTTAGAATATAAGAAACGCACAGTGTAGTACATAGTATATGAGTGAGTTGCACTGAAAAACTTAGAATATAAGAAACGCACAGTGTAGTACATAGTATATGAGTGAGTTGCACTGAAAACTTAGAATATAAGAAACGCACAGTGTAGTACATAGTATATGAGTGAGTTGCACTGAAAAACTTAGAATATAAGAAACGCACAGTGTAGTACATAGTATATGAGTGAGTTGCACTGAAAAACTTAGAATATAAGAAACGCACAGTGTAGTACATAGTATATGAGTGAGTTGCACTGAAAAACTTAGAATATAAGAAACGCACAGTGTAGTACATAGTATATGAGTGAGTTGCACTGAAAAACTTAGAATATAAGAAACGCACAGTGTAGTACATAGTATATGAGTGAGTTGCACTGAAAAACTTAGAATATAAGAAACGCACAGTGTAGTACACAGTATATGAGTGAGTTGCCATGAAAAACTTAGAATATAAGAAACGCACAGTGTAGTACATAGTATATGAGTGAGTTGCACTGAAAAACTTAGAATATAAGAAACGCACAGTGTAGTACATAGTATATGAGTGAGTTGCACTGAAAAACTTAGAATATAAGAAACGCACAGTGTAGTACATAGTATATGAGTGAGTTGCACTGAAAAACTTAGAATATAAGAAACGCACAGTGTAGTACATAGTATATGAGTGAGTTGCACTGAAAAACTTAGAATATAAGAAACGCACAGTGTAGTACATAGCATATGAGTGAGTTGCACTGAAAAACTTAGAATATAAGAAACGCACAGTGTAGTACATAGCATATGAGTGAGTTGCACTGAAAAACTTAGAATATAAGAAACGCACAGTGTAGTACATAGCATATGAGTGAGTTGCACTGAAAAACTTAGAATATAAAAAACGCACAGTGTAGTACATAGTATATGAGTGAGTTGCACTGAAAAACTTAGAATATAAGAAACGCACAGTGTAGTACATAGTATATGAGTGAGTTGCACTGAAAAACTTAGAATATAAGAAACGCACAGTGTAGTACATAGTATATGAGTGAGTTGCACTCAAAAACTTAGAATATAAGAAACGCACAGTGTAGTACATATTATATGAGTGAGTTGCACTGAAAAACTTAGAATATAAGAAACGCACAGTGTAGTACATAGTATATGAGTGAGTTGCACTGAAAAACTTAGAATATAAGAAACGCACAGTGTAGTACATAGTATATGAGTGAGTTGCACTGAAAAACTTAGAATATAAGAAACGCACAGTGTAGTACATAGTATATGAGTGAGTTGCACTGAAAAACTTAGAATATAAGAAACGCACAGTGTAGTACATAGTATATGAGTGAGTTGCACTGAAAAACTTAGAATATAAGAAACGCACAGTGTAGTACATAGTATATGAGTGAGTTGCACTGAAAAACTTAGAATATAAGAAACGCACAGTGTAGTACATAGTATATGAGTGAGTTGCACTGAAAAACTTAGAATATAAGAAACGCACAGTGTAGTACATAGTATATGAGTGAGTTGCACTGAAAAAATTAGAATATAAGAAACGCACAGTGTAGTACACAGTATATGAGTGAGTTGCCATGAAAAACTTAGAATATAAGAAACGCACAGTGTAGTACATAGTATATGAGTGAGTTGCACTGAAAAACTTAGAATATAAGAAACGCACAGTGTAGTACATAGTATATGAGTGAGTTGCACTGAAAAACTTAGAATATAAGAAACGCACAGTGTAGTGCATAGTATATGAGTGAGTTGCACTGAAAAACTTAGAATATAAGAAACGCACAGTGTAATACATAGTATATGAGTGAGATGCACTGAAAAACTTAGAATTTAAGAAACGACAGTGTAGTACATAGTATATGAGTGAGTTGCACTGTAAAACTTAGAATATAAGAAACGCACAGTGTAGTACATAGTATATGAGTGAGTTGCACTGAAAAACTTAGAATATAAGAAACGCACTGTGTAGTACATAGTATATGAGTGAGTTGCACTCAAAAACTTAGAATATAAGAAACGCACAGTGTAGTACATAGTATATGAGTGAGTTGCACTGAAAAACTTAGAATATAAGAAACGCACAGTGTAGTACATAGTATATGAGTGAGTTGCACTGAAAAACTTAGAATATAAGAAACGCACAGTGTAGTACATAGTATATGAATGAGTTGCACTGAAAAACTTAGAATATAAGAAACGCACAGTGTAGTACATAGTATATGAGTGAGTTGCACTGAAAAACTTAGAATATAAGAAACGCACAGTGTAGTACATAGTATATGAGTGAGTTTCACTGAAAAACTTAGAATATAAGAAACGCACAGTGTAGTACATAGTATATGAGTGAGTTGCACTGAAAAACTTAGAATATAAGAAACGCACAGTGTAGTACATAGTATATGAGTGAGTTGCACTGAAAAACTTAGAATATAAGAAACGCACAGTGTAGTGCATAGTATATGAGTGAGTTGCACTGAAAAACTTAGAATATAAGAAACGCACAGTATAGTACATAGTATATGAATGAGTTGCACTGAAAAACTTAGAATTTACTGAAAAACCCGCATTACACGAAATGCACAGTGTAGTACATAGTATATGACTGAGTTGCACTGAAAAACTTAGAATATAAGAAACGCACAGTGTAGTACATAGTATATGAGTGAGTTGCACTGAAAAACTTAGAATATAAGAAACGCACAGTGTAGTACATAGTATATGAGTGAGTTGCACTGAAAAACTTAGAATATAAGAAACGCACAGTGTAGTACATAGTATATGAGTGAGTTGCACTGAAAAACTTAGAATATAAGAAACGCACAGTGTAGTGCATAGTATATGAGTGAGTTGCACTGAAAAACTTAGAATATTAGAAACGCACAGTGTAATACATAGTATATGAGTGAGTTGCACTGAAAAACTTAGAATATAAGAAACGCACAGTGTAGTACATAGTATATGAGTGAGTTGCACTGAAAAACTTAGAATATAAGAAACGCACAGTGTAGTACATAGTATATGAGTGAGTTGCACTGAAAAACTTAGAATATAAGAAACGCACTGTGTAGTACATAGTATATGAGTGAGTTGCACTCAAAAACTTAGAATATAAGAAACGCACAGTGTAGTACATAGTATATGAGTGAGTTGCACTGAAAAACTTAGAATATAAGAAACGCACAGTGTAGTACATAGTATATGAGTGAGTTGCACTGAAAAACTTAGAATATAAGAAACGCACAGTGTAGTACATAGTATATGAATGAGTTGCACTGAAAAACTTAGAATATAAGAAACGCACAGTGTAGTACATAGTATATGAGTGAGTTGCACTGAAAAACTTAGAATATAAGAAACGCACAGTGTAGTACATAGTATATGAGTGAGTTTCACTGAAAAACTTAGAATATAAGAAACGCACAGTGTAGTACATAGTATATGAGTGAGTTGCACTGAAAAACTTAGAATATAAGAAACGCACAGTGTAGTACATAGTATATGAGTGAGTTGCACTGAAAAACTTAGAATATAAGAAACGCACAGTGTAGTGCATAGTATATGAGTGAGTTGCACTGAAAAACTTAGAATATAAGAAACGCACAGTATAGTACATAGTATATGAATGAGTTGCACTGAAAAACTTAGAATTTACTGAAAAACCCGCATTACACGAAATGCACAGTGTAGTACATAGTATATGACTGAGTTGCACTGAAAAACTTAGAATATAAGAAACGCACAGTGTAGTACATAGTATATGAGTGAGTTGCACTGAAAAACTTAGAATATAAGAAACGCACAGTGTAGTACATAGTATATGAGTGAGTTGCACTGAAAAACTTAGAATATAAGAAACGCACAGTGTAGTACATAGTATATGAGTGAGTTGCACTGAAAAACTTAGAATATAAGAAACGCACAGTGTAGTACATAGTATATGAGTGAGTTGCACTGAAAAACTTAGAATATTAGAAACGCACTGTATAGTACATAGTATATGAGTGAGTTGCACTGAAAAACTTAGAATATAAGAAACGCACAGTGTAGTACATAGTATATGAGTGAGTTGCCATGAAAAACTTAGAATATAAGAAACGCACAGTGTAGTACATAGTATATGAGTGAGTTGCACTGAAAAACTTAGAATATAAGAAACGCACAGTGTAGTACATAGTATATGAGTGAGTTGCACTGAAAAACTTAGAATATAAGAAACGCACAGTGTAGTACATAGTATATGAGTGAGTAGCACTGAAAAACTTAGAATATAAGAAACGCACAGTGTAGTACATAGTATATGAGTGAGTTGCACTGAAAAACTTAGAATATAAGAAACGCACAGTGTAGTACATAGTATATGAGTGAGTTGCACTGAAAAACTTAGAATATAAGAAACGCACAGTGCAGTACACAGTATATGAGTGAGTTGCCATGAAAAACTTAGAATATAAGAAACGCACAGTGTAGTACATAGTATATGAGTGAGTTGCACTGAAAAACTTAGAATATAAGAAACGCACAGTGTAGTACATAGTATATGAGTGAGTTGCACTGAAAAACTTAGAATATAAGAAACGCACAGTGTAGTGCATAGTATATGAGTGAGTTGCACTCAAAAACTTAGAATATAAGAAACGCACAGTGTAGTACATAGTATATGAGTGAGTTGCACTGAAAAACTTAGAATATAAGAAACGCACAGTGTAGTACATAGTATATGAGTGAGTTGCACTGAAAAACTTAGAATATAAGAAACGCACAGTGTAGTACATAGTATATGAGTGAGTTGCACTGAAAAACTTAGAATATAAGAAACGCACAGTGTAGTACATAGTATATGAGTGAGTTGCACTGAAAAACTTAGAATATAAGAAACGCACAGTGTAGTACATAGTATATGAGTGAGTTGCACTGAAAAACTTAGAATATAAGAAACGCACAGTGTAGTACATAGTATATGAGTGAGTTGCACTGAAAAACTTAGAATATAAGAAACGCACAGTGTAGTACACAGTATATGAGTGAGTTGCCATGAAAAACTTAGAATATAAGAAACGCACAGTGTAGTACATAGTATATGAGTGAGTTGCACTGAAAAACTTAGAATATAAGAAACGCACAGTGTAGTACATAGTATATGAGTGAGTTGCACTGAAAAACTTATAATATAAGAAACGCACAGTGTAGTGCATAGTATATGAGTGAGTTGCACTGAAAAACTTAGAATTTAAGAAACGACAGTGTAGTGCATAGTATATGAGTGAGTTGCACTGAAAAACTTAGAATATAAGAAACGCACAGTATAGTACATAGTATATGAATGAGTTGCACTGAAAAACTTAGAATTTACTGAAAAACCCGCATTACACGAAATGCACAGTGTAGTACATAGTATATGACTGAGTTGCACTGAAAAACTTAGAATATAAGAAACGCACAGTGTAGTACATAGTATATGAGTGAGTTGCACTGAAAAACTTAGAATATAAGAAACGCACAGTGTAGTACATAGTATATGAGTGAGTTGCACTGAAAAACTTAGAATATAAGAAACGCACAGTGTAGTACATAGTATATGAGTGAGTTGCACTGAAAAACTTAGAATATAAGAAACGCACAGTGTAGTACATAGTATATGAGTGAGTTGCACTGAAAAACTTAGAATATTAGAAACGCACTGTATAGTACATAGTATATGAGTGAGTTGCACTGAAAAACTTAGAATATAAGAAACGCACAGTGTAGTACATAGTATATGAGTGAGTTGCCATGAAAAACTTAGAATATAAGAAACGCACAGTGTAGTACATTGTATATGAGTGAGTTGCACTGAAAAACTTAGAATATAAGAAACGCACAGTGTAGTACATAGTATATGAGTGAGTTGCACTGAAAAACTTAGAATATAAGAAACGCACAGTGTAGTACATAGTATATGAGTGAGTTGCACTGAAAAACTTAGAATATAAGAAACGCACAGTGTAGTACATAGTATATGAGTGAGTTGCACTGAAAAACTTAGAATATAAGAAACGCACAGTGTAGTACATAGTATATGAGTGAGTTGCACTGAAAAACTTAGAATATAAGAAACGCACAGTGTAGTACACAGTATATGAGTGAGTTGCCATGAAAAACTTAGAATATAAGAAACGCACAGTGTAGTACATAGTATATGAGTGAGTTGCACTGAAAAACTTAGAATATAAGAAACGCACAGTGTAGTACATAGTATATGAGTGAGTTGCACTGAAAAACTTAGAATATAAGAAACGCACAGTGTAGTGCATAGTATATGAGTGAGTTGCACTCAAAAACTTAGAATATAAGAAACGCACAGTGTAGTACATAGTATATGAGTGAGTTGCACTGAAAAACTTAGAATATAAGAAACGCACAGTGTAGTACATAGTATATGAGTGAGTTGCACTGAAAAACTTAGAATATAAGAAACGCACAGTGTAGTACATAGTATATGAGTGAGTTGCCATGAAAAACTTAGAATATAAGAAACGCACAGTGTAGTACATAGTATATGAGTGAGTTGCACTGAAAAACTTAGAATATAAGAAACGCACAGTGTAGTACATAGTATATGAGTGAGTTGCACTGAAAAACTTAGAATATAAGAAACGCACAGTGTAGTACATAGTATATGAGTGAGTTGCACTGAAAAACTTAGAATATAAGAAACGCACAGTGTAGTACATAGTATATGAGTGAGTTGCACTGAAAAACTTAGAATATAAGAAACGCTCAGTGTAGTACACAGTATATGAGTGAGTTGCCATGAAAAACTTAGAATATAAGAAACGCACAGTGTAGTACACAGTATATGAGTGAGTTGCCATGAAAAACTTAGAATATAAGAAACGCACAGTGTAGTACATAGTATATGAGTGAGTTGCACTGAAAAACTTAGAATATAAGAAACGCACAGTGTAGTACATAGTATATGAGTGAGTTGCACTGAAAAACTTAGAATATAAGAAACGCACAGTGTAGTGCATAGTATATGAGTGAGTTGCACTGAAAAACTTAGAATTTAAGAAACGACAGTGTAGTACATAGTATATGAGTGAGTTGCACTGTAAAACTTAGAATATAAGAAACGCACAGTGTAGTACATAGTATATGAGTGAGTTGCACTGAAAAACTTAGAATATAAGAAACGCACAGTGTAGTACATAGTATATGAGTGAGTTGCACTCAAAAACTTAGAATATAAGAAACGCACAGTGTAGTACATAGTATATGAGTGAGTTGCACTGAAAAACTTAGAATATAAGAAACGCACAGTGTAGTACATAGTATATGAGTGAGTTGCACTGAAAAACTTAGAATATAAGAAACGCACAGTGTAGTACATAGTATATGAGTGAGTTGCACTGAAAAACTTAGAATATAAGAAACGCACAGTGTAGTACATAGTATATGAGTGAGTTGCACTGAAAAACTTAGAATATAAGAAACGCACAGTGTAGTACATAGTATATGAGTGAGTTTCACTGAAAAACTTAGAATATAAGAAACGCACAGTGTAGTACATAGTATATGAGTGAGTTGCACTGAAAAACTTAGAATATAAGAAACGCACAGTGTAGTACATAGTATATGAGTGAGTTGCACTGAAAAACTTAGAATATAAGAAACGCACAGTGTAGTGCATAGTATATGAGTGAGTTGCACTGAAAAACTTAGAATATAAGAAACGCACAGTGTAGTACATAGTATATGAGTGAGTTGCACTGAAAAACTTAGAATATAAGAAACGCACAGTGTAGTACATAGTATATGAGTGAGTTGCACTGAAAAACTTAGAATATAAGAAACGCACAGTGTAGTACATAGTATATGAGTGAGTTGCACTGAAAAACTTAGAATATAAGAAACGCACAGTGTAGTACACAGTATATGAGTGAGTTGCCATGAAAAACTTAGAATATAAGAAACGCACAGTGTAGTACATAGTATATGAGTGAGTTGCACTGAAAAACTTAGAATATAAGAAACGCACAGTGTAGTACATAGTATATGAGTGAGTTGCACTGAAAAACTTAGAATATAAGAAACGCACAGTGTAGTGCATAGTATATGAGTGAGTTGCACTCAAAAACTTAGAATATAAGAAACGCACAGTGTAGTACATAGTATATGAGTGAGTTGCACTGAAAAACTTAGAATATAAGAAACGCACAGTGTAGTACATAGTATATGAGTGAGTTGCACTGAAAAACTTAGAATATAAGAAACGCACAGTGTAGTACATAGTATATGAGTGAGTTGCCATGAAAAACTTAGAATATAAGAAACGCACAGTGTAGTACATAGTATATGAGTGAGTTGCACTGAAAAACTTAGAATATAAGAAACGCACAGTGTAGTACATAGTATATGAGTGAGTTGCACTGAAAAACTTAGAATATAAGAAACGCACAGTGTAGTACATAGTATATGAGTGAGTTGCACTGAAAAACTTAGAATATAAGAAACGCACAGTGTAGTACATAGTATATGAGTGAGTTGCACTGAAAAACTTAGAATATAAGAAACGCTCAGTGTAGTACACAGTATATGAGTGAGTTGCCATGAAAAACTTAGAATATAAGAAACGCACAGTGTAGTACACAGTATATGAGTGAGTTGCCATGAAAAACTTAGAATATAAGAAACGCACAGTGTAGTACATAGTATATGAGTGAGTTGCACTGAAAAACTTAGAATATAAGAAACGCACAGTGTAGTACATAGTATATGAGTGAGTTGCACTGAAAAACTTAGAATATAAGAAACGCACAGTGTAGTGCATAGTATATGAGTGAGTTGCACTGAAAAACTTAGAATTTAAGAAACGACAGTGTAGTACATAGTATATGAGTGAGTTGCACTGTAAAACTTAGAATATAAGAAACGCACAGTGTAGTACATAGTATATGAGTGAGTTGCACTGAAAAACTTAGAATATAAGAAACGCACAGTGTAGTACATAGTATATGAGTGAGTTGCACTCAAAAACTTAGAATATAAGAAACGCACAGTGTAGTACATAGTATATGAGTGAGTTGCACTGAAAAACTTAGAATATAAGAAACGCACAGTGTAGTACATAGTATATGAGTGAGTTGCACTGAAAAACTTAGAATATAAGAAACGCACAGTGTAGTACATAGTATATGAGTGAGTTGCACTGAAAAACTTAGAATATAAGAAACGCACAGTGTAGTACATAGTATATGAGTGAGTTGCACTGAAAAACTTAGAATATAAGAAACGCACAGTGTAGTACATAGTATATGAGTGAGTTTCACTGAAAAACTTAGAATATAAGAAACGCACAGTGTAGTACATAGTATATGAGTGAGTTGCACTGAAAAACTTAGAATATAAGAAACGCACAGTGTAGTACATAGTATATGAGTGAGTTGCACTGAAAAACTTAGAATATAAGAAACGCACAGTGTAGTGCATAGTATATGAGTGAGTTGCACTGAAAAACTTAGAATATAAGAAACGCACAGTATAGTACATAGTATATGAATGAGTTGCACTGAAAAACTTAGAATTTACTGAAAAACCCGCATTACACGAAATGCACAGTGTAGTACATAGTATATGACTGAGTTGCACTGAAAAACTTAGAATATAAGAAACGCACAGTGTAGTACATAGTATATGAGTGAGTTGCACTGAAAAACTTAGAATATAAGAAACGCACAGTGTAGTACATAGTATATGAGTGAGTTGCACTGAAAAACTTAGAATATAAGAAACGCACAGTGTAGTACATAGTATATGAGTGAGTTGCACTGAAAAACTTAGAATATAAGAAACGCACAGTGTAGTACATAGTATATGAGTGAGTTGCACTGAAAAACTTAGAATATTAGAAACGCACTGTATAGTACATAGTATATGAGTGAGTTGCACTGAAAAACTAGGAATATAAGAAACGCACAGTGTAGTACATAGTATATGAGTGAGTTGCCATGAAAAACTTAGAATATAAGAAACGCACAGTGTAGTACATTGTATATGAGTGAGTTGCACTGAAAAACTTAGAATATAAGAAACGCACAGTGTAGTACATAGTATATGAGTGAGTTGCACTGAAAAACTTAGAATATAAGAAACGCACAGTGTAGTACATAGTATATGAGTGAGTTGCACTGAAAAACTTAGAATATAAGAAACGCACAGTGTAGTACATAGTATATGAGTGAGTTGCACTGAAAAACTTAGAATATAAGAAACGCACAGTGTAGTACATAGTATATGAGTGAGTTGCACTGAAAAACTTAGAATATAAGAAACGCACAGTGTAGTACACAGTATATGAGTGAGTTGCCATGAAAAACTTAGAATATAAGAAACGCACAGTGTAGTACATAGTATATGAGTGAGTTGCACTGAAAAACTTAGAATATAAGAAACGCACAGTGTAGTACATAGTATATGAGTGAGTTGCACTGAAAAACTTAGAATATAAGAAACGCACAGTGTAGTGCATAGTATATGAGTGAGTTGCACTCAAAAACTTAGAATATAAGAAACGCACAGTGTAGTACATAGTATATGAGTGAGTTGCACTGAAAAACTTAGAATATAAGAAACGCACAGTGTAGTACATAGTATATGAGTGAGTTGCACTGAAAAACTTAGAATATAAGAAACGCACAGTGTAGTACATAGTATATGAGTGAGTTGCCATGAAAAACTTAGAATATAAGAAACGCACAGTGTAGTACATAGTATATGAGTGAGTTGCACTGAAAAACTTAGAATATAAGAAACGCACAGTGTAGTGCATAGTATATGAGTGAGTTGCACTGAAAAACTTAGAATTTAAGAAACGACAGTGTAGTACATAGTATATGAGTGAGTTGCACTGTAGCACTTAGAATATAAGAAACGCACAGTGTAGTACATAGTATATGAGTGAGTTGCACTGAAAAACTTAGAATATAAGAAACACACAGTGTAGTACATAGTATATGAGTGAGTTGCACTCAAAAACTTAGAATATAAGAAACGCACAGTGTAGTACATAGTATATGAGTGAGTTGCACTGAAAAACTTAGAATATAAGAAACGCACAGTGTAGTACATAGTATATGAGTGAGTTGCACTGAAAAACTTAGAATATAAGAAACGCACAGTGTAGTACATAGTATATGAGTGAGTTGCACTGAAAAACTTAGAATATAAGAAACGCACAGTGTAGTACATAGTATATGAGTGAGTTGCACTGAAAAACTTAGAATATAAGAAACGCACAGTGTAGTACATAGTATATGAGTGAGTTGCACTGAAAAACTTAGAATATTAGAAACGCACTGTATAGTACATAGTATATGAGTGAGTTGCACTGAAAAACTTAGAATATAAGAAACGCACAGTGTAGTACATAGTATATGAGTGAGTTGCCATGAAAAACTTAGAATATAAGAAACGCACAGTGTAGTACATTGTATATGAGTGAGTTGCACTGAAAAACTTAGAATATAAGAAACGCACAGTGTAGTACATAGTATATGAGTGAGTTGCACTGAAAAACTTAGAATATAAGAAACGCACAGTGTAGTACATAGTATATGAGTGAGTTGCACTGAAAAACTTAGAATATAAGAAACGCACAGTGTAGTACATAGTATATGAGTGAGTTGCACTGAAAAACTTAGAATATAAGAAACGCACAGTGTAGTACATAGTATATGAGTGAGTTGCACTGAAAAACTTAGAATATAAGAAACGCACAGTGTAGTACACAGTATATGAGTGAGTTGCCATGAAAAACTTAGAATATAAGAAACGCACAGTGTAGTACATAGTATATGAGTGAGTTGCACTGAAAAACTTAGAATATAAGAAACGCACAGTGTAGTACATAGTATATGAGTGAGTTGCACTGAAAAACTTAGAATATAAGAAACGCACAGTGTAGTGCATAGTATATGAGTGAGTTGCACTCAAAAACTTAGAATATAAGAAACGCACAGTGTAGTACATAGTATATGAGTGAGTTGCACTGAAAAACTTAGAATATAAGAAACGCACAGTGTAGTACATAGTATATGAGTGAGTTGCACTGAAAAACTTAGAATATAAGAAACGCACAGTGTAGTACATAGTATATGAGTGAGTTGCCATGAAAAACTTAGAATATAAGAAACGCACAGTGTAGTACATAGTATATGAGTGAGTTGCACTGAAAAACTTAGAATATAAGAAACGCACAGTGTAGTACATAGTATATGAGTGAGTTGCACTGAAAAACTTAGAATATAAGAAACGCACAGTGTAGTACATAGTATATGAGTGAGTTGCACTGAAAAACTTAGAATATAAGAAACGCACAGTGTAGTACATAGTATATGAGTGAGTTGCACTGAAAAACTTAGAATATAAGAAACGCACAATGTAGTACATAGTATATGAGTGAGTTGCACTGAAAAACTTAGAATATAAGAAACGCACAGTGTAGTACACAGTATATGAGTGAGTTGCCATGAAAAACTTAGAATATAAGAAACGCACAGTGTAGTACATAGTATATGAGTGAGTTGCACTGAAAAACTTAGAATATAAGAAACGCACAGTGTAGTACATAGTATATGAGTGAGTTGCACTGAAAAACTTAGAATATAAGAAACGCACAGTGTAGTGCATAGTATATGAGTGAGTTGCACTGAAAAACTTAGAATATAAGAAACGCACAGTGTAATACATAGTATATGAGTGAGATGCACTGAAAAACTTAGAATTTAAGAAACGACAGTGTAGTACATAGTATATGAGTGAGTTGCACTGTAAAACTTAGAATATAAGAAACGCACAGTGTAGTACATAGTATATGAGTGAGTTGCACTGAAAAACTTAGAATATAAGAAACGCACAGTGTAGTACATAGTATATGAGTGAGTTGCACTCAAAAACTTAGAATATAAGAAACGCACAGTGTAGTACATAGTATATGAGTGAGTTGCACTGAAAAACTTAGAATATAAGAAACGCACAGTGTAGTACATAGTATATGAGTGAGTTGCACTGAAAAACTTAGAATATAAGAAACGCACAGTGTAGTACATAGTATATGAGTGAGTTGCACTGAAAAACTTAGAATATAAGAAACGCACAGTGTAGTACATAGTATATGAGTGAGTTGCACTGAAAAACTTAGAATATAAGAAACGCACAGTGTAGTATATAGTATATGAGTGAGTTTCACTGAAAAACTTAGAATATAAGAAACGCACAGTGTAGTACATAGTATATGAGTGAGTTGCACTGAAAAACTTAGAATATAAGAAACGCACAGTGTAGTACATAGTATATGAGTGAGTTGCACTGAAAAACTTAGAATATAAGAAACGCACAGTGTAGTGCATAGTATATGAGTGAGTTGCACTGAAAAACTTAGAATATAAGAAACGCACAGTATAGTACATAGTATATGAATGAGTTGCACTGAAAAACTTAGAATTTACTGAAAAACCCGCATTACACGAAATGCACAGTGTAGTACATAGTATATGAGTGAGTTGCACTGAAAAACTTAGAATATAAGAAACGCACAGTGTAGTACATAGTATATGAGTGAGTTGCACTGAAAAACTTAGAATATAAGAAACGCACAGTGTAGTACATAGTATATGAGTGAGTTGCACTGAAAAACTTAGAATATAAGAAACGCACAGTGTAGTACATAGTATATGAGTGAGTTGCACTGAAAAATTTAGAATATAAGAAACGCACAGTGTAGTACATAGTATATGAGTGAGTTGCACTGAAAAACTTAGAATATTAGAAACGCACTGTATAGTACATAGTATATGAGTGAGTTGCACTGAAAAACTTAGAATATAAGAAACGCACAGTGTAGTACATAGTATATGAGTGAGTTGCCATGAAAAACTTAGAATATAAGAAACGCACAGTGTAGTACATAGTATATGAGTGAGTTGCACTGAAAAACTTAGAATATAAGAAACGCACAGTGTAGTACATAGTATATGAGTGAGTTGCACTGAAAAACTTAGAATATAAGAAACGCACAGTGTAGTACATAGTATATGAGTGAGTTGCACTGAAAAACTTAGAATATAAGAAACGCACAGTGTAGTACATAGTATATGAGTGAGTTGCACTGAAAAACTTAGAATATAAGAAACGCACAGTGTAGTACACAGTATATGAGTGAGTTGCCATGAAAAACTTAGAATATAAGAAACGCACAGTGTAGTACATAGTATATGAGTGAGTTGCACTGAAAAACTTAGAATATAAGAAACGCACAGTGTAGTACATAGTATATGAGTGAGTTGCACTGAAAAACTTAGAATATAAGAAACGCACAGTGTAGTGCATAGTATATGAGTGAGTTGCACTGAAAAACTTAGAATATAAGAAACGCACAGTGTAATACATAGTATATGAGTGAGATGCACTGAAAAACTTAGAATTTAAGAAACGACAGTGTAGTACATAGTATATGAGTGAGTTGCACTGTAAAACTTAGAATATAAGAAACGCACTGTGTAGTACATAGTATATGAGTGAGGTGCACTGAAAACTTAGAATATAAGAAACGCACAGTGTAGTACATAGTATATGAGTGAGTTGCACTCAAAAACTTAGAATATAAGAAACGCACAGTGTAGTACATAGTATATGAGTGAGTTGCACTGAAAAACTTAGAATATAAGAAACGCACAGTGTAGTACATAGTATATGAGTGAGTTGCACTGAAAAACTTAGAATATAAGAAACGCACAGTGTAGTACATAGTATATGAGTGAGTTGCACTGAAAAACTTAGAATATAAGAAACGCACAGTGTAGTACATAGTATATGAGTGAGTTGCACTGAAAAACTTAGAATATAAGAAACGCACAGTGTAGTGCATAGTATATGAGTGAGTTGCACTGAAAAACTTAGAATATAAGAAACGCACAGTGTAATACATAGTATATGAGTGAGATGCACTGAAAAACTTAGAATTTAAGAAACGACAGTGTAGTACATAGTATATGAGTGAGTTGCACTGTAAAACTTAGAATATAAGAAACGCACAGTGTAGTACATAGTATATGAGTGAGTTGCACTGAAAAACTTAGAATATAAGAAACGCACAGTGTAGTACATAGTATATGAGTGAGTTGCACTCAAAAACTTAGAATATAAGAAACGCACAGTGTAGTACATAGTATATGAGTGAGTTGCACTGAAAAACTTAGAATATAAGAAACGCACAGTGTAGTACATAGTATATGAGTGAGTTGCACTGAAAAACTTAGAATATAAGAAACGCACAGTGTAGTACATAGTATATGAGTGAGTTGCACTGAAAAACTTAGAATATAAGAAACGCACAGTGTAGTACATAGTATATGAGTGAGTTTCACTGAAAAACTTAGAATATAAGAAACGCACAGTGTAGTACATAGTATATGAGTGAGTTGCACTGAAAAACTTAGAATATAAGAAACGCACAGTGTAGTACATAGTATATGAGTGAGTTGCACTGAAAAACTTAGAATATAAGAAACGCACAGTGTAGTGCATAGTATATGAGTGAGTTGCACTGAAAAACTTAGAATATAAGAAACGCACAGTATAGTACATAGTATATGAATGAGTTGCACTGAAAAACTTAGAATTTACTGAAAAACCCGCATTACACGAAATGCACAGTGTAGTACATAGTATATGACTGAGTTGCACTGAAAAACTTAGAATATAAGAAACGCACAGTGTAGTACATAGTATATGAGTGAGTTGCACTGAAAAACTTAGAATATAAGAAACGCACAGTGTAGTACATAGTATATGAGTGAGTTGCACTGAAAAACTTAGAATATAAGAAACGCACAGTGTAGTACATAGTATATGAGTGAGTTGCACTGAAAAACTTAGAATATAAGAAACGCACAGTGTAGTACATAGTATATGAGTGAGTTGCACTGAAAAACTTAGAATATTAGAAACGCACTGTATAGTACATAGTATATGAGTGAGTTGCACTGAAAAACTTAGAATATAAGAAACGCACAGTGTAGTACATAGTATATGAGTGAGTTGCCATGAAAAACTTAGAATATAAGAAACGCACAGTGTAGTACATAGTATATGAGTGAGTTGCACTGAAAAACTTAGAATATAAGAAACGCACAGTGTAGTACATAGTATATGAGTGAGTTGCACTGAAAAACTTAGAATATAAGAAACGCACAATGTAGTACATAGTATATGAGTGAGTTGCACTGAAAAACTTAGAATATAAGAAACGCACAGTGTAGTACATAGTATATGAGTGAGTTGCACTGAAAAACTTAGAATATAAGAAACGCACAGTGTAGTACACAGTATATGAGTGAGTTGCCATGAAAAACTTAGAATATAAGAAACGCACAGTGTAGTACATAGTATATGAGTGAGTTGCACTGAAAAACTTAGAATATAAGAAACGCACAGTGTAGTACATAGTATATGAGTGAGTTGCACTGAAAAACTTAGAATATAAGAAACGCACAGTGTAGTGCATAGTATATGAGTGAGTTGCACTGAAAAACTTAGAATATAAGAAACGCACAGTGTAATACATAGTATATGAGTGAGATGCACTGAAAAACTTAGAATTTAAGAAACGACAGTGTAGTACATAGTATATGAGTGAGTTGCACTGTAAAACTTAGAATATAAGAAACGCACAGTGTAGTACATAGTATATGAGTGAGTTGCACTGAAAACTTAGAATATAAGAAACGCACAGTGTAGTACATAGTATATGAGTGAGTTGCACTCAAAAACTTAGAATATAAGAAACGCACAGTGTAGTACATAGTATATGAGTGAGTTGCACTGAAAAACTTAGAATATAAGAAACGCACAGTGTAGTACATAGTATATGAGTGAGTTGCACTGAAAAACTTAGAATATAAGAAACGCACAGTGTAGTACATAGTATATGAGTGAGTTGCACTGAAAAACTTAGAATATAAGAAACGCACAGTGTAGTACATAGTATATGAGTGAGTTGCA
Organism: Mus caroli; assembly: GCF_978045245.1. Lineage (NCBI taxonomy): Eukaryota > Metazoa > Chordata > Mammalia > Rodentia > Muridae > Mus > Mus caroli. The sequence continues at coordinate 4,737,879 of NW_028227284.1, read as the reverse complement.
CTGAAAAACTTAGAATATAAGAAACGCACAGTGTAGTGCATAGTATATGAGTGAGTTGCACTGAAAAACTTAGAATATAAGAAACGCACAGTGTAATACATAGTATATGAGTGAGATGCACTGAAAAACTTAGAATTTAAGAAACGACAGTGTAGTACATAGTATATGAGTGAGTTGCACTGTAAAACTTAGAATATAAGAAACGCACAGTGTAGTACATAGTATATGAGTGAGTTGCACTGAAAAACTTAGAATATAAGAAACGCACAGTGTAGTACATAGTATATGAGTGAGTTGCACTCAAAAACTTAGAATATAAGAAACGCACAGTGTAGTACATAGTATATGAGTGAGTTGCACTGAAAAACTTAGAATATAAGAAACGCACAGTGTAGTACATAGTATATGAGTGAGTTGCACTGAAAAACTTAGAATATAAGAAACGCACAGTGTAGTACATAGTATATGAGTGAGTTGCACTGAAAAACTTAGAATATAAGAAACGCACAGTGTAGTACATAGTATATGAGTGAGTTGCACTGAAAAACTTAGAATATAAGAAACGCACAGTGTAGTACATAGTATATGAGTGAGTTTCACTGAAAAACTTAGAATATAAGAAACGCACAGTGTAGTACATAGTATATGAGTGAGTTGCACTGAAAAACTTAGAATATAAGAAACGCACAGTGTAGTACATAGTATATGAGTGAGTTGCACTGAAAAACTTAGAATATAAGAAACGCACAGTGTAGTGCATAGTATATGAGTGAGTTGCACTGAAAAACTTAGAATATAAGAAACGCACAGTATAGTACATAGTATATGAATGAGTTGCACTGAAAAACTTAGAATTTACTGAAAAACCCGCATTACACGAAATGCACAGTGTAGTACATAGTATATGAGTGAGTTGCACTGAAAAACTTAGAATATAAGAAACGCACAGTGTAGTACATAGTATATGAGTGAGTTGCACTGAAAAACTTAGAATATAAGAAACGCACAGTGTAGTGCATAGTATATGAGTGAGTTGCACTGAAAAACTTAGAATATAAGAAACGCACAGTGTAATACATAGTATATGAGTGAGATGCACTGAAAAACTTAGAATTTAAGAAACGACAGTGTAGTACATAGTATATGAGTGAGTTGCACTGTAAAACTTAGAATATAAGAAACGCACAGTGTAGTACATAGTATATGAGTGAGTTGCACTGAAAAACTTAGAATATAAGAAACGCACAGTGTAGTACATAGTATATGAGTGAGTTGCACTCAAAAACTTAGAATATAAGAAACGCACAGTGTAGTACATAGTATATGAGTGAGTTGCACTGAAAAACTTAGAATATAAGAAACGCACAGTGTAGTACATAGTATATGAGTGAGTTGCACTGAAAAACTTAGAATATAAGAAACGCACAGTGTAGTACATAGTATATGAGTGAGTTGCACTGAAAAACTTAGAATATAAGAAACGCACAGTGTAGTACATAGTATATGAGTGAGTTGCACTGAAAAACTTAGAATATAAGAAACGCACAGTGTAGTATATAGTATATGAGTGAGTTTCACTGAAAAACTTAGAATATAAGAAACGCACAGTGTAGTACATAGTATATGAGTGAGTTGCACTGAAAAACTTAGAATATAAGAAACGCACAGTGTAGTACATAGTATATGAGTGAGTTGCACTGAAAAACTTAGAATATAAGAAACGCACAGTGTAGTGCATAGTATATGAGTGAGTTGCACTGAAAAACTTAGAATATAAGAAACGCACAGTATAGTACATAGTATATGAATGAGTTGCACTGAAAAACTTAGAATTTACTGAAAAACCCGCATTACACGAAATGCACAGTGTAGTACATAGTATATGAGTGAGTTGCACTGAAAAACTTAGAATATAAGAAACGCACAGTGTAGTACATAGTATATGAGTGAGTTGCACTGAAAAACTTAGAATATAAGAAACGCACAGTGTAGTACATAGTATATGAGTGAGTTGCACTGAAAAACTTAGAATATAAGAAACGCACAGTGTAGTACATAGTATATGAGTGAGTTGCACTGAAAAATTTAGAATATAAGAAACGCACAGTGTAGTACATAGTATATGAGTGAGTTGCACTGAAAAACTTAGAATATTAGAAACGCACTGTATAGTACATAGTATATGAGTGAGTTGCACTGAAAAACTTAGAATATAAGAAACGCACAGTGTAGTACATAGTATATGAGTGAGTTGCCATGAAAAACTTAGAATATAAGAAACGCACAGTGTAGTACATAGTATATGAGTGAGTTGCACTGAAAAACTTAGAATATAAGAAACGCACAGTGTAGTACATAGTATATGAGTGAGTTGCACTGAAAAACTTAGAATATAAGAAACGCACAGTGTAGTACATAGTATATGAGTGAGTTGCACTGAAAAACTTAGAATATAAGAAACGCACAGTGTAGTACATAGTATATGAGTGAGTTGCACTGAAAAACTTAGAATATAAGAAACGCACAGTGTAGTACACAGTATATGAGTGAGTTGCCATGAAAAACTTAGAATATAAGAAACGCACAGTGTAGTACATAGTATATGAGTGAGTTGCACTGAAAAACTTAGAATATAAGAAACGCACAGTGTAGTACATAGTATATGAGTGAGTTGCACTGAAAAACTTAGAATATAAGAAACGCACAGTGTAGTGCATAGTATATGAGTGAGTTGCACTGAAAAACTTAGAATATAAGAAACGCACAGTGTAATACATAGTATATGAGTGAGATGCACTGAAAAACTTAGAATTTAAGAAACGACAGTGTAGTACATAGTATATGAGTGAGTTGCACTGTAAAACTTAGAATATAAGAAACGCACAGTGTAGTACATAGTATATGAGTGAGGTGCACTGAAAACTTAGAATATAAGAAACGCACAGTGTAGTACATAGTATATGAGTGAGTTGCACTCAAAAACTTAGAATATAAGAAACGCACAGTGTAGTACATAGTATATGAGTGAGTTGCACTGAAAAACTTAGAATATAAGAAACGCACAGTGTAGTACATAGTATATGAGTGAGTTTCACTGAAAAACTTAGAATATAAGAAACGCACAGTGTAGTACATAGTATATGAGTGAGTTGCACTGAAAAACTTAGAATATAAGAAACGCACAGTGTAGTACATAGTATATGAGTGAGTTGCACTGAAAAACTTAGAATATAAGAAACGCACAGTGTAGTGCATAGTATATGAGTGAGTTGCACTGAAAAACTTAGAATATAAGAAACGCACAGTATAGTACATAGTATATGAATGAGTTGCACTGAAAAACTTAGAATTTACTGAAAAACCCGCATTACACGAAATGCACAGTGTAGTACATAGTATATGACTGAGTTGCACTGAAAAACTTAGAATATAAGAAACGCACAGTGTAGTACATAGTATATGAGTGAGTTGCACTGAAAAACTTAGAATATAAGAAACGCACAGTGTAGTACATAGTATATGAGTGAGTTGCACTGAAAAACTTAGAATATAAGAAACGCACAGTGTAGTACATAGTATATGAGTGAGTTGCACTGAAAAACTTAGAATATAAGAAACGCACAGTGTAGTACATAGTATATGAGTGAGTTGCACTGAAAAACTTAGAATATTAGAAACGCACTGTATAGTACATAGTATATGAGTGAGTTGCACTGAAAAACTAGGAATATAAGAAACGCACAGTGTAGTACATAGTATATGAGTGAGTTGCCATGAAAAACTTAGAATATAAGAAACGCACAGTGTAGTACATTGTATATGAGTGAGTTGCACTGAAAAATTTAGAATATAAGAAACGCACAGTGTAGTACATAGTATATGAGTGAGTTGCACTGAAAAACTTAGAATATAAGAAACGCACAGTGTAGTACATAGTATATGAGTGAGTTGCACTGAAAAACTTAGAATATAAGAAACGCACAGTGTAGTACATAGTATATGAGTGAGTTGCACTGAAAAACTTAGAATATAAGAAACGCACAGTGTAGTACATAGTATATGAGTGAGTTGCACTGAAAAACTTAGAATATAAGAAACGCACAGTGTAGTACACAGTATATGAGTGAGTTGCCATGAAAAACTTAGAATATAAGAAACGCACAGTGTAGTACATAGTATATGAGTGAGTTGCACTGAAAAACTTAGAATATAAGAAACGCACAGTGTAGTACATAGTATATGAGTGAGTTGCACTGAAAAACTTAGAATATAAGAAACGCACAGTGTAGTGCATAGTATATGAGTGAGTTGCACTCAAAAACTTAGAATATAAGAAACGCACAGTGTAGTACATAGTATATGAGTGAGTTGCACTGAAAAACTTAGAATATAAGAAACGCACAGTGTAGTACATAGTATATGAGTGAGTTGCACTGAAAAACTTAGAATATAAGAAACGCACAGTGTAGTACATAGTATATGAGTGAGTTGCCATGAAAAACTTAGAATATAAGAAACGCACAGTGTAGTACATAGTATATGAGTGAGTTGCACTGAAAAACTTAGAATATAAGAAACGCACAGTGTAGTGCATAGTATATGAGTGAGTTGCACTGAAAAACTTAGAATTTAAGAAACGACAGTGTAGTACATAGTATATGAGTGAGTTGCACTGTAAAACTTAGAATATAAGAAACGCACAGTGTAGTACATAGTATATGAGTGAGTTGCACTGAAAAACTTAGAATATAAGAAACACACAGTGTAGTACATAGTATATGAGTGAGTTGCACTCAAAAACTTAGAATATAAGAAACGCACAGTGTAGTACATAGTATATGAGTGAGTTGCACTGAAAAACTTAGAATATAAGAAACGCACAGTGTAGTACATAGTATATGAGTGAGTTGCACTGAAAAACTTAGAATATAAGAAACGCACAGTGTAGTACATAGTATATGAGTGAGTTGCACTGAAAAACTTAGAATATAAGAAACGCACAGTGTAGTACATAGTATATGAGTGAGTTGCACTGAAAAACTTAGAATATAAGAAACGCACAGTGTAGTACATAGTATATGAGTGAGTTGCACTGAAAAACTTAGAATATTAGAAACGCACTGTATAGTACATAGTATATGAGTGAGTTGCACTGAAAAACTTAGAATATAAGAAACGCACAGTGTAGTACATAGTATATGAGTGAGTTGCCATGAAAAACTTAGAATATAAGAAACGCACAGTGTAGTACATTGTATATGAGTGAGTTGCACTGAAAAACTTAGAATATAAGAAACGCACAGTGTAGTACATAGTATATGAGTGAGTTGCACTGAAAAACTTAGAATATAAGAAACGCACAGTGTAGTACATAGTATATGAGTGAGTTGCACTGAAAAACTTAGAATATAAGAAACGCACAGTGTAGTACATAGTATATGAGTGAGTTGCACTGAAAAACTTAGAATATAAGAAACGCACAGTGTAGTACATAGTATATGAGTGAGTTGCACTGAAAAACTTAGAATATAAGAAACGCACAGTGTAGTACACAGTATATGAGTGAGTTGCCATGAAAAACTTAGAATATAAGAAACGCACAGTGTAGTACATAGTATATGAGTGAGTTGCACTGAAAAACTTAGAATATAAGAAACGCACAGTGTAGTACATAGTATATGAGTGAGTTGCACTGAAAAACTTAGAATATAAGAAACGCACAGTGTAGTGCATAGTATATGAGTGAGTTGCACTCAAAAACTTAGAATATAAGAAACGCACAGTGTAGTACATAGTATATGAGTGAGTTGCACTGAAAAACTTAGAATATAAGAAACGCACAGTGTAGTACATAGTATATGAGTGAGTTGCCATGAAAAACTTAGAATATAAGAAACGCACAGTGTAGTACATAGTATATGAGTGAGTTGCACTGAAAAACTTAGAATATAAGAAACGCACAGTGTAGTACATAGTATATGAGTGAGTTGCACTGAAAAACTTAGAATATAAGAAACGCACAGTGTAGTACATAGTATATGAGTGAGTTGCACTGAAAAACTTAGAATATAAGAAACGCACAGTGTAGTACATAGTATATGAGTGAGTTGCACTGAAAAACTTAGAATATAAGAAACGCACAGTGTAGTACATAGTATATGAGTGAGTTGCACTGAAAAACTTAGAATATAAGAAACGCACAGTGTAGTACACAGTATATGAGTGAGTTGCCATGAAAAACTTAGAATATAAGAAACGCACAGTGTAGTACATAGTATATGAGTGAGTTGCACTGAAAAACTTAGAATATAAGAAACGCACAGTGTAGTACATAGTATATGAGTGAGTTGCACTGAAAAACTTAGAATATAAGAAACGCACAGTGTAGTGCATAGTATATGAGTGAGTTGCACTGAAAAACTTAGAATATAAGAAACGCACAGTGTAATACATAGTATATGAGTGAGATGCACTGAAAAACTTAGAATTTAAGAAACGACAGTGTAGTACATAGTATATGAGTGAGTTGCACTGTAAAACTTAGAATATAAGAAACGCACAGTGTAGTACATAGTATATGAGTGAGTTGCACTGAAAAACTTAGAATATAAGAAACGCACAGTGTAGTACATAGTATATGAGTGAGTTGCACTCAAAAACTTAGAATATAAGAAACGCACAGTGTAGTACATAGTATATGAGTGAGTTGCACTGAAAAACTTAGAATATAAGAAACGCACAGTGTAGTACATAGTATATGAGTGAGTTGCACTGAAAAACTTAGAATATAAGAAACGCACAGTGTAGTACATAGTATATGAGTGAGTTGCACTGAAAAACTTAGAATATAAGAAACGCACAGTGTAGTACATAGTATATGAGTGAGTTGCACTGAAAAACTTAGAATATAAGAAACGCACAGTGTAGTATATAGTATATGAGTGAGTTTCACTGAAAAACTTAGAATATAAGAAACGCACAGTGTAGTACATAGTATATGAGTGAGTTGCACTGAAAAACTTAGAATATAAGAAACGCACAGTGTAGTACATAGTATATGAGTGAGTTGCACTGAAAAACTTAGAATATAAGAAACGCACAGTGTAGTGCATAGTATATGAGTGAGTTGCACTGAAAAACTTAGAATATAAGAAACGCACAGTATAGTACATAGTATATGAATGAGTTGCACTGAAAAACTTAGAATTTACTGAAAAACCCGCATTACACGAAATGCACAGTGTAGTACATAGTATATGAGTGAGTTGCACTGAAAAACTTAGAATATAAGAAACGCACAGTGTAGTACATAGTATATGAGTGAGTTGCACTGAAAAACTTAGAATATAAGAAACGCACAGTGTAGTACATAGTATATGAGTGAGTTGCACTGAAAAACTTAGAATATAAGAAACGCACAGTGTAGTACATAGTATATGAGTGAGTTGCACTGAAAAATTTAGAATATAAGAAACGCACAGTGTAGTACATAGTATATGAGTGAGTTGCACTGAAAAACTTAGAATATTAGAAACGCACTGTATAGTACATAGTATATGAGTGAGTTGCACTGAAAAACTTAGAATATAAGAAACGCACAGTGTAGTACATAGTATATGAGTGAGTTGCCATGAAAAACTTAGAATATAAGAAACGCACAGTGTAGTACATAGTATATGAGTGAGTTGCACTGAAAAACTTAGAATATAAGAAACGCACAGTGTAGTACATAGTATATGAGTGAGTTGCACTGAAAAACTTAGAATATAAGAAACGCACAGTGTAGTACATAGTATATGAGTGAGTTGCACTGAAAAACTTAGAATATAAGAAACGCACAGTGTAGTACATAGTATATGAGTGAGTTGCACTGAAAAACTTAGAATATAAGAAACGCACAGTGTAGTACACAGTATATGAGTGAGTTGCCATGAAAAACTTAGAATATAAGAAACGCACAGTGTAGTACATAGTATATGAGTGAGTTGCACTGAAAAACTTAGAATATAAGAAACGCACAGTGTAGTACATAGTATATGAGTGAGTTGCACTGAAAAACTTAGAATATAAGAAACGCACAGTGTAGTGCATAGTATATGAGTGAGTTGCACTGAAAAACTTAGAATATAAGAAACGCACAGTGTAATACATAGTATATGAGTGAGATGCACTGAAAAACTTAGAATTTAAGAAACGACAGTGTAGTACATAGTATATGAGTGAGTTGCACTGTAAAACTTAGAATATAAGAAACGCACAGTGTAGTACATAGTATATGAGTGAGGTGCACTGAAAACTTAGAATATAAGAAACGCACAGTGTAGTACATAGTATATGAGTGAGTTGCACTCAAAAACTTAGAATATAAGAAACGCACAGTGTAGTACATAGTATATGAGTGAGTTGCACTGAAAAACTTAGAATATAAGAAACGCACAGTGTAGTACATAGTATATGAGTGAGTTGCACTGAAAAACTTAGAATATAAGAAACGCACAGTGTAGTACATAGTATATGAGTGAGTTGCACTGAAAAACTTAGAATATAAGAAACGCACAGTGTAGTACATAGTATATGAGTGAGTTGCACTGAAAAACTTAGAATATAAGAAACGCACAGTGTAGTGCATAGTATATGAGTGAGTTGCACTGAAAAACTTAGAATATAAGAAACGCACAGTGTAATACATAGTATATGAGTGAGATGCACTGAAAAACTTAGAATTTAAGAAACGACAGTGTAGTACATAGTATATGAGTGAGTTGCACTGTAAAACTTAGAATATAAGAAACGCACAGTGTAGTACATAGTATATGAGTGAGTTGCACTGAAAAACTTAGAATATAAGAAACGCACAGTGTAGTACATAGTATATGAGTGAGTTGCACTCAAAAACTTAGAATATAAGAAACGCACAGTGTAGTACATAGTATATGAGTGAGTTGCACTGAAAAACTTAGAATATAAGAAACGCACAGTGTAGTACATAGTATATGAGTGAGTTGCACTGAAAAACTTAGAATATAAGAAACGCACAGTGTAGTACATAGTATATGAGTGAGTTGCCATGAAAAACTTAGAATATAAGAAACGCACAGTGTAGTACATAGTATATGAGTGAGTTGCACTGAAAAACTTAGAATATAAGAAACGCACAGTGTAGTACATAGTATATGAGTGAGTTTCACTGAAAAACTTAGAATATAAGAAACGCACAGTGTAGTACATAGTATATGAGTGAGTTGCACTGAAAAACTTAGAATATAAGAAACGCACAGTGTAGTACATAGTATATGAGTGAGTTGCACTGAAAAACTTAGAATATAAGAAACGCACAGTGTAGTGCATAGTATATGAGTGAGTTGCACTGAAAAACTTAGAATATAAGAAACGCACAGTATAGTACATAGTATATGAATGAGTTGCACTGAAAAACTTAGAATTTACTGAAAAACCCGCATTACACGAAATGCACAGTGTAGTACATAGTATATGAGTGAGTTGCACTCAAAAACTTAGAATATAAGAAACGCACAGTGTAGTACATAGTATATGAGTGAGTTGCACTGAAAAACTTAGAATATAAGAAACGCACAGTGTAGTACATAGTATATGAGTGAGTTGCCATGAAAAACTTAGAATATAAGAAACGCACAGTGTAGTACATAGTATATGAGTGAGTTGCACTGAAAAACTTAGAATATAAGAAACGCACAGTGTAGTACATAGTATATGAGTGAGTTGCACTGAAAAACTTAGAATATTAGAAACGCACTGTATAGTACATAGTATATGAGTGAGTTGCACTGAAAAACTTAGAATATAAGAAACGCACAGTGTAGTACATAGTATATGAGTGAGTTGCCATGAAAAACTTAGAATATAAGAAACGCACAGTGTAGTACATAGTATATGAGTGAGTTGCACTGAAAAACTTAGAATATAAGAAACGCACAGTGTAGTACATAGTATATGAGTGAGTTGCACTGAAAAACTTAGAATATAAGAAACGCACAGTGTAGTACATAGTATATGAGTGAGTTGCACTGAAAAACTTAGAATATAAGAAACGCACAGTGTAGTACATAGTATATGAGTGAGTTGCACTGAAAAACTTAGAATATAAGAAACGCACAGTGTAGTACACAGTATATGAGTGAGTTGCCATGAAAAACTTAGAATATAAGAAACGCACAGTGTAGTACATAGTATATGAGTGAGTTGCACTGAAAAACTTAGAATATAAGAAACGCACAGTGTAGTACATAGTATATGAGTGAGTTGCACTGAAAAACTTAGAATATAAGAAACGCACAGTGTAGTGCATAGTATATGAGTGAGTTGCACTGAAAAACTTAGAATATAAGAAACGCACAGTGTAATACATAGTATATGAGTGAGATGCACTGAAAAACTTAGAATTTAAGAAACGACAGTGTAGTACATAGTATATGAGTGAGTTGCACTGTAAAACTTAGAATATAAGAAACGCACAGTGTAGTACATAGTATATGAGTGAGTTGCACTGAAAACTTAGAATATAAGAAACGCACAGTGTAGTACATAGTATATGAGTGAGTTGCACTCAAAAACTTAGAATATAAGAAACGCACAGTGTAGTACATAGTATATGAGTGAGTTGCACTGAAAAACTTAGAATATAAGAAACGCACAGTGTAGTACATAGTATATGAGTGAGTTGCACTGAAAAACTTAGAATATAAGAAACGCACAGTGTAGTACATAGTATATGAGTGAGTTGCACTGAAAAACTTAGAATATAAGAAACGCACAGTGTAGTACATAGTATATGAGTGAGTTGCACTGAAAAACTTAGAATATAAGAAACGCACAGTGTAGTGCATAGTATATGAGTGAGTTGCACTGAAAAACTTAGAATATAAGAAACGCACAGTGTAATACATAGTATATGAGTGAGATGCACTGAAAAACTTAGAATTTAAGAAACGACAGTGTAGTACATAGTATATGAGTGAGTTGCACTGTAAAACTTAGAATATAAGAAACGCACAGTGTAGTACATAGTATATGAGTGAGTTGCACTGAAAAACTTAGAATATAAGAAACGCACAGTGTAGTACATAGTATATGAGTGAGTTGCACTCAAAAACTTAGAATATAAGAAACGCACAGTGTAGTACATAGTATATGAGTGAGTTGCACTGAAAAACTTAGAATATAAGAAACGCACAGTGTAGTACATAGTATATGAGTGAGTTGCACTGAAAAACTTAGAATATAAGAAACGCACAGTGTAGTACATAGTATATGAGTGAGTTGCACTGAAAAACTTAGAATATAAGAAACGCACAGTGTAGTGCATAGTATATGAGTGAGTTGCACTGAAAAACTTAGAATATAAGAAACGCACAGTATAGTACATAGTATATGAATGAGTTGCACTGAAAAACTTAGAATTTACTGAAAAACCCGCATTACACGAAATGCACAGTGTAGTACATAGTATATGAGTGAGTTGCACTGAAAAACTTAGAATATAAGAAACGCACAGTGTAGTACATAGTATATGAGTGAGTTGCACTGAAAAACTTAGAATATAAGAAACGCACAGTGTAGTACATAGTATATGAGTGAGTTGCACTGAAAAACTTAGAATATAAGAAACGCAGAGTGTAGTACATAGTATATGAGTGAGTTGCACTGAAAAACTTAGAATATAAGAAACGCACAGTGTAGTACATAGTATATGAGTGAGTTGCACTGAAAAACTTAGAATATTAGAAACGCACTGTATAGTACATAGTATATGAGTGAGTTGCACTGAAAAACTTAGAATATAAGAAACGCACAGTGTAGTACATAGTATATGAGTGAGTTGCCATGAAAAACTTAGAATATAAGAAACGCACAGTGTAGTACATAGTATATGAGTGAGTTGCACTGAAAAACTTAGAATATAAGAAACGCACAGTGTAGTACATAGTATATGAGTGAGTTGCACTGAAAAACTTAGAATATAAGAAACGCACAGTGTAGTACATAGTATATGAGTGAGTTGCACTGAAAAACTTAGAATATAAGAAACGCACAGTGTAGTACATAGTATATGAGTGAGTTGCACTGAAAAACTTAGAATATAAGAAACGCACAGTGTAGTACACAGTATATGAGTGAGTTGCCATGAAAAACTTAGAATATAAGAAACGCACAGTGTAGTACATAGTATATGAGTGAGTTGCACTGAAAAACTTAGAATATAAGAAACGCACAGTGTAGTACATAGTATATGAGTGAGTTGCACTGAAAAACTTAGAATATAAGAAACGCACAGTGTAGTGCATAGTATATGAGTGAGTTGCACTGAAAAACTTAGAATATAAGAAACGCACAGTGTAATACATAGTATATGAGTGAGATGCACTGAAAAACTTAGAATTTAAGAAACGACAGTGTAGTACATAGTATATGAGTGAGTTGCACTGTAAAACTTAGAATATAAGAAACGCACAGTGTAGTACATAGTATATGAGTGAGTTGCACTGAAAAACTTAGAATATAAGAAACGCACAGTGTAGTACATAGTATATGAGTGAGTTGCACTGAAAAACTTAGAATATAAGAAACGCACAGTGTAGTACATAGTATATGAGTGAGTTGCACTGAAAAACTTAGAATATAAGAAACGCACAGTGTAGTACATAGTATATGAGTGAGTTGCACTGAAAAACTTAGAATATAAGAAACGCACAGTGTAGTACATAGTATATGAGTGAGTTGCACTGAAAAACTTAGAATATAAGAAACGCACAGTGTAGTGCATAGTATATGAGTGAGTTGCACTGAAAAACTTAGAATATAAGAAACGCACAGTGTAGTGCATAGTATATGAGTGAGTTGCACTGAAAAACTTAGAATATAAGAAACGCACAGTGTAATACATAGTATATGAGTGAGATGCACTGAAAAACTTAGAATTTAAGAAACGACAGTGTAGTACATAGTATATGAGTGAATTGCACTGTAAAACTTAGAATATAAGAAACGCACAGTGTAGTACATAGTATATGAGTGAGTTGCACTGAAAAACTTAGAATATAAGAAACGCACAGTGTAGTACATAGTATATGAGTGAGTTGCACTCAAAAACTTAGAATATAAGAAACGCACAGTGTAGTACATAGTATATGAGTGAGTTGCACTGAAAAACTTAGAATATAAGAAACGCACAGTGTAGTACATAGTATATGAGTGAGTTGCACTGAAAAACTTAGAATATAAGAAACGCACATTGTAGTACATTGTATATGAGTGAGTTGCACTGAAAAACTTAGAATATAAGAAACGCACAGTGTAGTACATAGTATATGAGTGAGTTGCACTGAAAAACTTAGAATATAAGAAACGCACAGTGTAGTACATAGTATATGAGTGAGTTTCACTGAAAAACTTAGAATATAAGAAACGCACAGTGTAGTACATAGTATATGAGTGAGTTGCACTGAAAAACTTAGAATATAAGAAACGCACAGTGTAGTACATAGTATATGAGTGAGTTGCACTGAAAAACTTAGAATATAAGAAACGCACAGTGTAGTGCATAGTATATGAGTGAGTTGAACTGAAAAACTTAGAATATAAGAAACGCACAGTATAGTACATAGTATATGAATGAGTTGCACTGAAAAACTTAGAATTTACTGAAAAACCCGCATTACACGAAATGCACAGTGTAGTATATAGTATATGACTGAGTTGCACTGAAAAACTTAGAATATAAGAAACGCACAGTGTAGTACATAGTATATGAGTGAGTTGCACTGAAAAACTTAGAATATAAGAAACGCACAGTGTAGTACATAGTATATGAGTGAGTTGCACTGAAAAACTTAGAATATAAGAAACGCACAGTGTAGTACATAGTATATGAGTGAGTTGCACTGAAAAACTTAGAATATAAGAAACGCACAGTGTAGTACATAGTATATGAGTGAGTTGCACTGAAAAACTTAGAATATTAGAAACGCACTGTATAGTACATAGTATATGAGTGAGTTGCACTGAAAAACTTAGAATATAAGAAACGCACAGTGTAGTACATAGTATATGAGTGAGTTGCCATGAAAAACTTAGAATATAAGAAACGCACAGTGTAGTACATAGTATATGAGTGAGTTGCACTGAAAAACTTAGAATATAAGAAACGCACAGTGTAGTACATAGTATATGAGTGAGTTGCACTGAAAAACTTAGAATATAAGAAACGCACAGTGTAGTACATAGTATATGAGTGAGTTGCACTGAAAAACTTAGAATATAAGAAACGCACAGTGTAGTACATAGTATATGAGTGAGTTGCACTGAAAAACTTAGAATATAAGAAACGCACAGTGTAGTACACAGTATATGAGTGAGTTGCCATGAAAAACTTAGAATATAAGAAACGCAAAGTGTAGTACATAGTATATGAGTGAGTTGCACTGAAAAACTTAGAATATAAGAAACGCACAGTGTAGTACATAGTATATGAGTGAGTTGCACTGAAAAACTTAGAATATAAGAAACGCACAGTGTAGTGCATAGTATATGAGTGAGTTGCACTGAAAAACTTAGAATATAAGAAACGCACAGTGTAATACATAGTATATGAGTGAGATGCACTGAAAAACTTAGAATTTAAGAAACGACAGTGTTAGTACATAGTATATGAGTGAGTTGCACTGTAAAACTTAGAATATAAGAAACGCACAGTGTAGTACATAGTATATGAGTGAGTTGCACTGAAAAACTTAGAATATAAGAAACGCACAGTGTAGTACATAGTATATGAGTGAGTTGCACTCAAAAACTTAGAATATAAGAAACGCACAGTGTAGTACATAGTATATGAGTGAGTTGCACTGAAAAACTTAGAATATAAGAAACGCACAGTGTAGTACATAGTATATGAGTGAGTTGCACTGAAAAACTTAGAATATAAGAAACGCACAGTGTAGTACATAGTATATGAGTGAGTTGCACTGAAAAACTTAGAATATAAGAAACGCACAGTGTAGTACATAGTATATGAGTGAGTTGCACTGAAAAACTTAGAATATAAGAAACGCACAGTGTAGTACATAGTATATGAGTGAGTTTCACTGAAAAACTTAGAATATAAGAAACGCACAGTTTAGTACATAGTATATGAGTGAGTTGCACTGAAAAACTTAGAATATAAGAAACGCACAGTGTAGTACATAGTATATGAGTGAGTTGCATTGAAAAACTTAGAATATAAGAAACGCACCGTGTAGTGCATAGTATATGAGTGAGTTGCACTGAAAAACTTAGAATATAAGAAACGCACAGTATAGTACATAGTATATGAATGAGTTGCACTGAAAAACTTAGAATTTACTGAAAAACCCGCATTACACGAAATGCACAGTGTAGTACATAGTATATGACTGAGTTGCACTCAAAAACTTATATTATAAGAAACGCACAGTGTAGTACATAGTATATGAGTGAGTTGCACTGAAAAACTTAGAATATAAGAAACGCACAGTGTAGTACATAGTATATGAGTGAGTTGCACTGAAAAACTTAGAATATAAGAAACGCACAGTGTAGTACATAGTATATGAGTGAGTTGCACTGAAAAACTTAGAATATAAGAAACGCACAGTGTAGTACATAGTATATGAGTGAGTTGCACTGAAAAACTTAGAATATTAGAAACACACTGTATAGTACATAGTATATGAATGAGTTGCACTGAAAAACTTAGAATTTACTGAAAAACCCGCATTAAACGAAATGCACAGTGTAGTACATAGTATATGTGTGAGTTGCACTGAAAAACTTAGAATATAAGAAACGCACAGTGTAGTACATAGTATATGAGTGAGTTGCACTGAAAAACTTAGAATATAAGAATCGCACAGTGTAGTACATAGTATATGAGTGAGTTGCACTAAAAAACTTAGAATATAAGAAACACACAGTGTAGTACATAGTATATGAGTGAGTTGCACTGAAAAACTTAGAATATAAGAAACGCACAGTGTTGTACATAGTATATGAGTGAGTTGCACTGAAAAACTTAGAATATAAGAAACGCACAGTGTAGTACATAATATATGAGTGAGTTGCCCTGAAAAACTTAGAATATAAGAAACGCACAGTGTAGTACATAGTATATGAGTGAGTTGCACTGACAAACTTAGAATATAAGAAACGCAAAGTGTAGTACATAGTATATGAGTGAGTTGCACTGAAAAACTTAGAATTTAAGAAACGCACAGTGTAGTACATAGTATATGAGTGAGTTGCACTGAAAAACTTAGAATATAAGAAACGCACAGTGTAGTACATAGTATATGAGTGAGTTGCACTGAAAAACTTAGAATATAAGAAACGCACAGTGTAGTACATAGTATATGAGTGAGTTGCACTGAAAAACTTAGAATATAAGAAACGCACAGTGTAGTACATAGTATATTAGTGAGTTGCACTGAAAAACTTAGAATTTAAGAAACGCACAGTGTAGTACATAGTATATGAGTGAGTTGCACTGAAAAACTTAGAATATAAGAAACGCACAGTGTAGTACATAGTATATGAGTGAGTTGCACTGAAAAACTTAGAATATAAGAAACGCACAGTGTAGTACATAGTATAAGAGTGAGTAGCACTGAAAAACTTAGAATATAAGAAACGCACAGTGTAGTACAATGTATATGAGTGAGTTGCACTGAAAAACTTAGAATATAAGAAACGCACAGTGTAGTACATAGTATATGAGTGAGTTGCACTGAAAAACTTAGAATATAAGAAACGCACAGTGTAGTACATAGTATATGAGTGAGTTGCACTGAAAAACTTAGAATATAAGAAACGCACAGTGTAGTACATAGTATATGAGTGAGTTGCACTGAAAAACTTAGAATATAAGAAACGCACAGTGTAGTACATAGTATATGAGTGAGTTGCACTGAAAAACTTAGAATATAAGAAACGCACAGTGTAGTACATAGTATATGAGTGAGTTGCACTGAAAAACTTAGAATATAAGAAACGCACAGTGTAGTACATAGTATATGAGTGAGTTGCACTGAAAAACTTAGAATATAAGAAACGCACAGTGTAGTACATAGTATATGAGTGAGTTGCACTGAAAAACTTAGAATATAAGAAACGCACAGTGTAGTACATAGTATATGAGTGAGTTGCACTGAAAAGCTTAGAATATAAGAAACGCACAGTGTAGTACATAGTATATGAGTGAGTTTCACTGAAAAACTTAGAATATAAGAAACGCACAGTTTAGTACATAGTATATGAGTGAGTTGCACTGAAAAACTTAGAATATAAGAAACGCACAGTGTAGTACATAGTATATGAGTGAGTTGCATTGAAAAACTTAGAATATAAGAAACGCACAGTGTAGTGCATAGTATATGAGTGAGTTGCACTGAAAAACTTAGAATATAAGAAACGCACAGTATAGTACATAGTATATGAATGAGTTGCACTGAAAAACTTAGAATTTACTGAAAAACCCGCATTACACGAAATGCACAGTGTAGTACATAGTATATGACTGAGTTGCACTCAAAAACTTATATTATAAGAAACGCACAGTGTAGTACATAGTATATGAGTGAGTTGCACTGAAAAACTTAGAATATAAGAATCGCACAGTGTAGTACATAGTATATGAGTGAGTTGCACTAAAAAACTTAGAATATAAGAAACACACAGTGTAGTACATAGTATATGAGTGAGTTGCACTGAAAAACTTAGAATATAAGAAACGCACAGTGTTGTACATAGTATATGAGTGAGTTGCACTGAAAAACTTAGAATATAAGAAACGCACAGTGTAGTACATAGTATATGAGTGAGTTGCACTGAAAAACTTAGAATATAAGAAACGCACAGTGTAGTACATAGTATATGAGTGAGTTGCACTGACAAACTTAGAATATAAGAAACGCAAAGTGTAGTACATAGTATATGAGTGAGTTGCACTGAAAAACTTAGAATTTAAGAAACGCACAGTGTAGTACATAGTATATGAGTGAGTTGCACTGAAAAACTTAGAATATAAGAAACGCACAGTGTAGTACATAGTATATGAGTGAGTTGCACTGAAAAACTTAGAATATAAGAAACGCACAGTGTAGTACATAGTATATGAGTGAGTTGCACTGAAAAACTTAGAATATAAGAAACGCACAGTGTAGTACATAGTATATTAGTGAGTTGCACTGAAAAACTTAGAATTTAAGAAACGCACAGTGTAGTACATAGTATATGAGTGAGTTGCACTGAAAAACTTAGAATATAAGAAACGCACAGTGTAGTACATAGTATATGAGTGAGTTGCACTGAAAAACTTAGAATATAAGAAACGCACAGTGTAGTACATAGTATAAGAGTGAGTTGCACTGAAAAACTTAGAATATAAGAAACGCACAGTGTAGTACAATATATATGAGTGAGTTGCACTGAAAAACTTAGAATATAAGAAACGCACAGTGTAGTACATAGTATATGAGTGAGTTGCACTGAAAAACTTAGAATATAAGAAACGCACAGTGTAGTACATAGTATATGAGTGAGTTGCACTGAAAAACTTAGAATATAAGAAACGCACAGTGTAGTACATAGTATATGAGTGAGTTGCACTGAAAAACTTAGAATGTAAGAAACGCACAGTGTAGTACATAGTATATGAGTAAGTTCCACTGAAAAACTTAGAATATAAGAAACGCACAGTGTAGTACATAGTATATGAGTGAGTTGCACTGAAAAACTTAGAATATAAGAAACGCACAGTGTAGTACATAGTATATGAGTGAGTTTCACTGAAAAACTTAGAATATAAGAAACGCACAGTGTAGTACATAGTATATGAGTGAGTTGCACTGAAAAACTTAGAATATAAGAAACGCACAGTGTAGTACATAGTATATGAGTGAGTTGCATTGAAAAACTTAGAATATAAGAAACGCACAGTGTAGTGCATAGTATATGAGTGAGTTGCACTGAAAAACTTAGAATATAAGAAACGCACAGTATAGTACATAGTATATGAATGAGTTGCACTGAAAAACTTAGAATTTACTGAAAAACCCGCATTACACGAAATGCACAGTGTAGTACATAGTATATGACTGAGTTGCACTCAAAAACTTATATTATAAGAAACGCACAGTGTAGTACATAGTATATGAGTGAGTTGCACTGAAAAACTTAGAATATAAGAAACGCACAGTGTAGTACATAGTATATGAGTGAGTTGCACTGAAAAACTTAGAATATAAGAAACCCACAGTGTAGTACACAGTATATGAGTGAGTTGCCATGAAAAACTTAGAATATAAGAAACGCACAGTGTAGTACATAGTATATGAGTGAGTTGCACTGAAAAACTTAGAATATAAGAAACGCACAGTGTAGTATATAGTATATGAGTGAGTTGCACTGAAAAACTTAGAATATAAGAAACGCACAGTGTAGTGCATAGTATATGAGTGAGTTGCACTGAAAAACTTAGAATATAAGAAACGCACAGTGTAATACATAGTATATGAGTGAGATGCACTGAAAAACTTAGAATTTAAGAAACGACAGTGTAGTACATAGTATATGAGTGAGTTGCACTGTAAAACTTAGAATATAAAAAACGCACAGTGTAGTACATAGTATATGAGTGAGTTGCACTGAAAAACTTAGAATATAAGAAACGCACAGTGTAGTACATAGTATATGAGTGAGTTGCACTCAAAAACTTAGAATATAAGAAACGCACAGTGTAGTACATAGTATATGAGTGAGTTGCACTGAAAAACTTAGAATATTAGAAACGCACTGTATAGTACATAGTATATGAGTGAGTTGCACTGAAAAACTTAGAATATAAGAAACGCACAGTGTAGTACATAGTATATGAGTGAGTTGCCATGAAAAACTTAGAATATAAGAAACGCACAGTGTAGTACATAGTATATGAGTGAGTTGCACTGAAAAACTTAGAATATAAGAAACGCACAGTGTAGTACATAGTATATGAGTGAGTTGCACTGAAAAACTTAGAACATAAGAAACGCACAGTGTAGTACATAGTATATGAGTGAGTTGCACTGAAAAACTTAGAATATAAGAAACGCACAGTGTAGTACATAGTATATGAGTGAGTTGCACTGAAAAACTTAGAATATAAGAAACGCACAGTGTAGTACATAGTATATGAGTGAGTTGCACTGAAAAACTTAGAATATAAGAAACGCACAGTGTAGTACACAGTATATGAGTGAGTTGCCATGAAAAACTTAGAATATAAGAAACGCACAGTGTAGTACATAGTATATGAGTGAGTTGCACTGAAAAACTTAGAATATAAGAATCGCACAGTGTAGTACATAGTATATGAGTGAGTTGCACTAAAAAACTTAGAATATAAGAAACACACAGTGTAGTACATAGTATATGAGTGAGTTGCACTGAAAAACTTAGAATATAAGAAACGCACAGTGTTGTACATAGTATATGAGTGAGTTGCACTGAAAAACTTAGAATATAAGAAACGCACAGTGTAGTACATAGTATATGAGTGAGTTGCACTGAAAAACTTAGAATATAAGAAACGCACAGTGTAGTACATAGTATATGAGTGAGTTGCACTGACAAACTTAGAATATAAGAAACGCACAGTGTAGTACATAGTATATGAGTGAGTTGCACTGAAAAACTTAGAATTTAAGAAACGCACAGTGTAGTACATAGTATATGAGTGAGTTGCACTGAAAAACTTAGAATATAAGAAACGCACAGTGTAGTACATAGTATATGAGTGAGTTGCACTGAAAAACTTAGAATATAAGAAACGCACAGTGTAGTACATAGTATATGAGTGAGTTGCACTGAAAAACTTAGAATATAAGAAACGCACAGTGTAGTACATAGTATATGAGTGAGTTGCACTGAAAAACTTAGAATTTAAGAAACGCACAGTGTAGTACATAGTATATGAGTGAGTTGCACTGAAAAACTTAGAATATAAGAAACGCACAGTGTAGTACATAGTATATGAGTGAGTTGCACTGAAAAACTTAGAATATAAGAAACGCACAGTGTAGTACATAGTATAAGAGTGAGTTGCACTGAAAAACTTAGAATATAAGAAACGCACAGTGTAGTACAATGTATATGAGTGAGTTGCACTGAAAAACTTAGAATATAAGAAACGCACAGTGTAGTACATAGTATATGAGTGAGTTGCACTGAAAAACTTAGAATATAAGAAACGCACAGTGTAGTACATAGTATATGAGTGAGTTGCACTGAAAAACTTAGAATATAAGAAACGCACAGTGTAGTACATAGTATATGAGTGAGTTGCACTGAAAAACTTAGAATATAAGAAACGCACAGTGTAGTACATAGTATATGAGTGAGTTGCACTGAAAAACTTAGAATATAAGAAACGCACAGTGTAGTACATAGTATATGAGTGAGTTGCACTGAAAAACTTAGAATATAAGAAACGCACAGTGTAGTACATAGTATATGAGTGAGTTTCACTGAAAAACTTAGAATATAAGAAACGCACAGTGTAGTACATAGTATATGAGTGAGTTGCACTGAAAAACTTAGAATATAAGAAACGCACAGTGTAGTACATAGTATATGAGTGAGTTGCATTGAAAAACTTAGAATATAAGAAACGCACAGTGTAGTGCATAGTATATGAGTGAGTTGCACTGAAAAACTTAGAATATAAGAAACGCACAGTATAGTACATAGTATATGAATGAGTTGCACTGAAAAACTTAGAATTTACTGAAAAACCCGCATTACACGAAATGCACAGTGTAGTACATAGTATATGACTGAGTTGCACTCAAAAACTTATATTATAAGAAACGCACAGTGTAGTACATAGTATATGAGTGAGTTGCACTGAAAAACTTAGAATATAAGAAACGCACAGTGTAGTACATAGTATATGAGTGAGTTGCACTGAAAAACTTAGAATATAAGAAACGCACAGTGTAGTACACAGTATATGAGTGAGTTGCCATGAAAAACTTAGAATATAAGAAACGCACAGTGTAGTACATAGTATATGAGTGAGTTGCACTGAAAAACTTAGAATATAAGAAACGCACAGTGTAGTACATAGTATATGAGTGAGTTGCACTGAAAAACTTAGAATATAAGAAACGCACAGTGTAGTGCATAGTATATGAGTGAGTTGCACTGAAAAACTTAGAATATAAGAAACGCACAGTGTAATACATAGTATATGAGTGAGATGCACTGAAAAACTTAGAATTTAAGAAACGACAGTGTAGTACATAGTATATGAGTGAGTTGCACTGTAAAACTTAGAATATAAGAAACGCACAGTGTAGTACATAGTATATGAGTGAGTTGCACTGAAAAACTTAGAATATAAGAAACGCACAGTGTAGTACATAGTATATGAGTGAGTTGCACTCAAAAACTTAGAATATAAGAAACGCACAGTGTAGTACATAGTATATGAGTGAGTTGCACTGAAAAACTTAGAATATAAGAAACGCACAGTGTAGTACATAGTATATGAGTGAGTTGCACTGAAAAACTTAGAATATAAGAAACGCACAGTGTAGTACATAGTATATGAGTGAGTTGCACTGAAAAACTTAGAATATAAGAAACGACAGTGTAGTACATAGTATATGAGTGAGTTGCACTGAAAAACTTAGAATATAAGAAACGCACAGTGTAGTACATAGTATATGAGTGAGTTTCACTGAAAAACTTAGAATATAAGAAACGCACAGTGTAGTACATAGTATATGAGTGAGTTGCACTGAAAAACTTAGAATATAAGAAACGCACAGTGTAGTACATAGTATATGAGTGAGTTGCATTGAAAAACTTAGAATATAAGAAACGCACAGTGTAGTGCATAGTATATGAGTGAGTTGCACTGAAAAACTTAGAATATAAGAAACGCACAGTATAGTACATAGTATATGAATGAGTTGCACTGAAAAACTTAGAATTTACTGAAAAACCCGCATTACACGAAATGCACAGTGTAGTACATAGTATATGACTGAGTTGCACTCAAAAACTTATATTATAAGAAACGCACAGTGTAGTACATAGTATATGAGTGAGTTGCACTGAAAAACTTAGAATATAAGAAACGCACAGTGTAGTACATAGTATATGAGTGAGTTGCACTGAAAAACTTAGAATATAAGAAACGCACAGTGTAGTACATAGTATATGAGTGAGTTGCACTGAAAAACTTAGAATATAAGAAACGCACAGTGTAGTACATAGTATATGAGTGAGTTGCACTGAAAAACTTAGAATATTAGAAACACACTGTATAGTACATAGTATATGAATGAGTTGCACTGAAAAACTTAGAATTTACTGAAAAACCCGCATTAAACGAAATGCACAGTGTAGTACATAGTATATGTGTGAGTTGCACTGAAAAACTTAGAATATAAGAAACGCACAGTGTAGTACATAGTATATGAGTGAGTTGCACTCAAAAACTTAGAATATAAGAAACGCACAGTGTAGTACATAGTATATGAGTGAGTTGCACTGAAAAACTTAGAATATTAGAAACGCACTGTATAGTACATAGTATATGAGTGAGTTGCACTGAAAAACTTAGAATATAAGAAACGCACAGTGTAGTGCATAGTATATTAGTGAGTTGCACTGAAAAACTTAGAATATAAGAAACGCACAGTGTAATACATAGTATATGAGTGAGATGCACTGAAAAACTTAGAATTTAAGAAACGACAGTGTAGTACATAGTATATGAGTGAGTTGCACTGTAAAACTTAGAATATAAAAAACGCACAGTGTAGTACATAGTATATGTGTGAGTTGCACTGAAAAACTTAGAATATAAGAAACGCACAGTGTAGTACATAGTATATGAGTGAGTTGCACTCAAAAACTTAGAATATAAGAAACGCACAGTGTAGTACATAGTATATGAGTGAGTTGCACTGAAAAACTTAGAATATTAGAAACGCACTGTATAGTACATAGTATATGAGTGAGTTGCACTGAAAAACTTAGAATATAAGAAACGCACAGTGTAGTACATAGTATATGAGTGAGTTGCCATGAAAAACTTAGAATATAAGAAACGCACAGTGTAGTACATAGTATATGAGTGAGTTGCACTGAAAAACTTAGAATATAAGAAACGCACAGTGTAGTACATAGTATATGAGTGAGTTGCACTGAAAAACTTAGAACATAAGAAACGCACAGTGTAGTACATAGTATATGAGTGAGTTGCACTGAAAAACTTAGAATATAAGAAACGCACAGTGTAGTACATAGTATATGAGTGAGTTGCACTGAAAAACTTAGAATATAAGAAACGCACAGTGTAGTACATAGTATATGAGTGAGTTGCACTGAAAAACTTAGAATATAAGAAACGCACAGTGTAGTACACAGTATATGAGTGAGTTGCCATGAAAAACTTAGAATATAAGAAACGCACAGTGTAGTACATAGTATATGAGTGAGTTGCACTGAAAAACTTAGAATATAAGAATCGCACAGTGTAGTACATAGTATATGAGTGAGTTGCACTAAAAAACTTAGAATATAAGAAACACACAGTGTAGTACATAGTATATGAGTGAGTTGCACTGAAAAACTTAGAATATAAGAAACGCACAGTGTTGTACATAGTATATGAGTGAGTTGCACTGAAAAACTTAGAATATAAGAAACGCACAGTGTAGTACATAGTATATGAGTGAGTTGCACTGAAAAACTTAGAATATAAGAAACGCACAGTGTAGTACATAGTATATGAGTGAGTTGCACTGACAAACTTAGAATATAAGAAACGCACAGTGTAGTACATAGTATATGAGTGAGTTGCACTGAAAAACTTAGAATTTAAGAAACGCACAGTGTAGTACATAGTATATGAGTGAGTTGCACTGAAAAACTTAGAATATAAGAAACGCACAGTGTAGTACATAGTATATGAGTGAGTTGCACTGAAAAACTTAGAATATAAGAAACGCACAGTGTAGTACATAGTATATGAGTGAGTTGCACTGAAAAACTTAGAATATAAGAAACGCACAGTGTAGTACATAGTATATGAGTGAGTTGCACTGAAAAACTTAGAATTTAAGAAACGCACAGTGTAGTACATAGTATATGAGTGAGTTGCACTGAAAAACTTAGAATTTACTGAAAAACCCGCATTACACGAAATGCACAGTGTAGTACATAGTATATGACTGAGTTGCACTCAAAAACTTATATTATAAGAAACGCACAGTGTAGTACATAGTATATGAGTGAGTTGCACTGAAAAACTTAGAATATAAGAAACGCACAGTGTAGTACATAGTATATGAGTGAGTTGCACTGAAAAACTTAGAATATAAGAAACGCACAGTGTAGTACACAGTATATGAGTGAGTTGCCATGAAAAACTTAGAATATAAGAAACGCACAGTGTAGTACATAGTATATGAGTGAGTTGCACTGAAAAACTTAGAATATAAGAAACGCACAGTGTAGTACATAGTATATGAGTGAGTTGCACTGAAAAACTTAGAATATAAGAAACGCACAGTGTAGTGCATAGTATATGAGTGAGTTGCACTGAAAAACTTAGAATATAAGAAACGCACAGTGTAATACATAGTATATGAGTGAGATGCACTGAAAAACTTAGAATTTAAGAAACGACAGTGTAGTACATAGTATATGAGTGAGTTGCACTGTAAAACTTAGAATATAAGAAACGCACAGTGTAGTACATAGTATATGAGTGAGTTGCACTGAAAAACTTAGAATATAAGAAACGCACAGTGTAGTACATAGTATATGAGTGAGTTGCACTCAAAAACTTAGAATATAAGAAACGCACAGTGTAGTACATAGTATATGAGTGAGTTGCACTGAAAAACTTAGAATATAAGAAACGCACAGTGTAGTACATAGTATATGAGTGAGTTGCACTGAAAAACTTAGAATATAAGAAACGCACAGTGTAGTACATAGTATATGAGTGAGTTGCACTGAAAAACTTAGAATATAAGAAACGACAGTGTAGTACATAGTATATGAGTGAGTTGCACTGAAAAACTTAGAATATAAGAAACGCACAGTGTAGTACATAGTATATGAGTGAGTTTCACTGAAAAACTTAGAATATAAGAAACGCACAGTGTAGTACATAGTATATGAGTGAGTTGCACTGAAAAACTTAGAATATAAGAAACGCACAGTGTAGTACATAGTATATGAGTGAGTTGCATTGAAAAACTTAGAATATAAGAAACGCACAGTGTAGTGCATAGTATATGAGTGAGTTGCACTGAAAAACTTAGAATATAAGAAACGCACAGTATAGTACATAGTATATGAATGAGTTGCACTGAAAAACTTAGAATTTACTGAAAAACCCGCATTACACGAAATGCACAGTGTAGTACATAGTATATGACTGAGTTGCACTCAAAAACTTATATTATAAGAAACGCACAGTGTAGTACATAGTATATGAGTGAGTTGCACTGAAAAACTTAGAATATAAGAAACGCACAGTGTAGTACATAGTATATGAGTGAGTTGCACTGAAAAACTTAGAATATAAGAAACGCACAGTGTAGTACATAGTATATGAGTGAGTTGCACTGAAAAACTTAGAATATAAGAAACGCACAGTGTAGTACATAGTATATGAGTGAGTTGCACTGAAAAACTTAGAATATTAGAAACACACTGTATAGTACATAGTATATGAATGAGTTGCACTGAAAAACTTAGAATTTACTGAAAAACCCGCATTAAACGAAATGCACAGTGTAGTACATAGTATATGTGTGAGTTGCACTGAAAAACTTAGAATATAAGAAACGCACAGTGTAGTACATAGTATATGAGTGAGTTGCACTGAAAAACTTAGAATATAAGAATCGCACAGTGTAGTACATAGTATATGAGTGAGTTGCACTAAAAAACTTAGAATATAAGAAACACACAGTGTAGTACATAGTATATGAGTGAGTTGCACTGAAAAACTTAGAATATTAGAAACGCACAGTGTTGTACATAGTATATGAGTGAGTTGCACTGAAAAACTTAGAATATAAGAAACGCACAGTGTAGTACATAGTATATGAGTGAGTTGCACTGAAAAACTTAGAATATAAGAAACGCACAGTGTAGTACATAGTATATGAGTGAGTTGCACTGACAAACTTAGAATATAAGAAACGCACAGTGTAGTACATAGTATATGAGTGAGTTGCACTGAAAAACTTAGAATTTAAGAAACGCACAGTGTAGTACATAGTATATGAGTGAGTTGCGCTGAAAAACTTAGAATTTACTGAAAAACCCGCATTACACGAAATGCACAGTGTAGTACATAGTATATGACTGAGTTGCACTCAAAAACTTATATTATAAGAAACGCACAGTGTAGTACATAGTATATGAGTGAGTTGCACTGAAAAACTTAGAATATAAGAAACGCACAGTGTAGTACATAGTATATGAGTGAGTTGCACTGAAAAACTTAGAATATAAGAAACGCACAGTGTAGTACACAGTATATGAGTGAGTTGCCATGAAAAACTTAGAATATAAGAAACGCACAGTGTAGTACATAGTTTATGAGTGAGTTGCACTGAAAAACTTAGAATATAAGAAACGCACAGTGTAGTACATAGTATATGAGTGAGTTGCACTGAAAAACTTAGAATATAAGAAACGCACAGTGTAGTGCATAGTATATGAGTGAGTTGCACTGAAAAACTTAGAATATAAGAAACGCACAGTGTAATACATAGTATATGAGTGAGATGCACTGAAAAACTTAGAATTTAAGAAACGACAGTGTAGTACATAGTATATGAGTGAGTTGCACTGTAAAACTTAGAATATAAGAAACGCACAGTGTAGTACATAGTATATGAGTGAGTTGCACTGAAAAACTTAGAATATAAGAAACGCACACTGTAGTACATAGTATATGAGTGAGTTGCATTGAAAAACTTAGAATATAAGAAACGCACAGTGTAGTGCATAGTATATGAGTGAGTTGCACTGAAAAACTTAGAATATAAGAAACGCACAGTATAGTACATAGTATATGAATGAGTTGCACTGAAAAACTTAGAATTTACTGAAAAACCCGCATTACACGAAATGCACAGTGTAGTACATAGTATATGACTGAGTTGCACTCAAAAACTTATATTATAAGAAACGCACAGTGTAGTACATAGTATATGAGTGAGTTGCACTGAAAAACTTAGAATATAAGAAACGCACAGTGTAGTACATAGTATATGAGTGAGTTGCACTGAAAAACTTAGAATATAAGAAACGCACAGTGTAGTACATAGTATATGAGTGAGTTGCACTGAAAAACTTAGAATATAAGAAACGCACAGTGTAGTACATAGTATATGAGTGAGTTGCACTGAAAAACTTAGAATATTAGAAATACACTGTATAGTACATAGTATATGAATGAGTTGCACTGAAAAACTTAGAATTTACTGAAAAACCCGCATTAAACGAAATGCACAGTGTAGTACATAGTATATGTGTGAGTTGCACTGAAAAACTTAGAATATAAGAAACGCACAGTGTAGTACATAGTATATGAGTGAGTTGCACTGAAAAACTTAGAATATAAGAATCGCACAGTGTAGTACATAGTATATGAGTGAGTTGCACTAAAAAACTTAGAATATAAGAAACACACAGTGTAGTACATAGTATATGAGTGAGTTGCACTGAAAAACTTAGAATATTAGAAACGCACAGTGTTGTACATAGTATATGAGTGAGTTGCACTGAAAAACTTAGAATATAAGAAACGCACAGTGTAGTACATAGTATATGAGTGAGTTGCACTGAAAAACTTAGAATATAAGAAACGCACAGTGTAGTACATAGTATATGAGTGAGTTGCACTGAAAAACTTAGAATTTAAGAAACGTACAGTGTAGTACATAGTATATGAGTGAGTTGCGCTGAAAAACTTAGAATTTACTGAAAAACCCGCATTACACGAAATGCACAGTGTAGTACATAGTATATGACTGAGTTGCACTCAAAAACTTATATTATAAGAAACGCACAGTGTAGTACATAGTATATGAGTGAGTTGCACTGAAAAACTTAGAATATAAGAAACGCACAGTGTAGTACATAGTATATGAGTGAGTTGCACTGAAAAACTTAGAATATAAGAAACGCACAGTGTAGTACATAGTATATGAGTGAGTTGCACTGAAAAACTTAGAATATAAGAAACGCACAGTGTAGTACATAGTATATGAGTGAGTTGCACTGAAAAACTTAGAATATTAGAAACACACTGTATAGTACATAGTATATGAATGAGTTGCACTGAAAAACTTAGAACTTACTGAAAAACCCGCATTAAACGAAATGCACAGTGTAGTACATAGTATATGTGTGATTTGCACTGAAAAACTTAGAATATAAGAAACGCACAGTGTAGTACATAGTATATGAGTGAGTTGCACTGAAAAACTTAGAATATAAGAATCGCACAGTGTAGTACATAGTATATGAGTGAGTTGCACTAAAAAACTTAGAATATAAGAAACACACAGTGTAGTACATAGTATATGAGTGAGTTGCACTGAAAAACTTAGAATATAAGAAACGCACAGTGTTGTACATTGTATATGAGTGAGTTGCACTGAAAAACTTAGAATATAAGAAACGCACAGTGTAGTACATAGTATATGAGTGAGTTGCACTGAAAAACTTAGAATATAAGAAACGCACAGTGTAGTACATAGTATATGAGTGAGTTGCACTGACAAACTTAGAATATAAGAAACGCACAGTGTAGTACATAGTATATGAGTGAGTTGCACTGAAAAACTTAGAATTTAAGAAACGCACAGTGTAGTACATAGTATATGAGTGAGTTGCACTGAAAAACTTAGAATATAAGAAACGCACAGTGTAGTACATAGTATATGAGTGAGTTGCACTGAAAAACTTAGAATATAAGAAACGCACAGTGTAGTACATAGTATATGAGTGAGTTGCACTGAAAAACTTAGAATTTAAGAAACGCACAGTGTAGTACATAGTATATGAGTGAGTTGCACTGAAAAACTTAGAATATAAGAAACGCACAGTGTAGTACATAGTATATGAGTGAGTTGCACTGAAAAACTTAGAATATAAGAAACGCACAGTGTAGTGCATAGTATATGAGTGAGTTGCACTGAAAAACTTAGAATATAAGAAACGCACAGTGTAGTACATAGTATATGAGTGAGTTGCACTGAAAAACTTAGAATATAAGAAACGCACAGTGTAGTACATAGTATAAGAGTGAGTTGCACTGAAAAACTTAGAATATAAGAAACGCACAGTGTAGTACAATGTATATGAGTGAGTTGCACTGAAAAACTTAGAATATAAGAAACGCACAGTGTAGTACATAGTATATGAGTGAGTTGCACTGAAAAACTTAGAATATAAGAAACGCACAGTGTAGTACATAGTATATGAGTGAGTTGCACTGAAAAACTTAGAATATAAGAAACGCACAGTGTAGTACATAGTATATGAGTGAGTTGCACTGAAAAACTTAGAATATAAGAAACGCACAGTGTAGTACATAGTATATGAGTGAGTAGCACTGAAAAACTTAGAATATAAGAAACGCACAGTGTAGTACATAGTATATGAGTGAGTTGCACTGAAAAACTTAGAATATAAGAAACGCACAGTGTAGTACATAGTATATGAGTGAGTTTCACTGAAAAACTTAGAATATAAGAAACGCACAGTGTAGTACATAGTATATGAGTGAGTTGCACTGAAAAACTTAGAATATAAGAAACGCACAGTGTAGTACATAGTATATGAGTGAGTTGCATTGAAAAACTTAGAATATAAGAAACGCACAGTGTAGTGCATAGTATATGAGTGAGTTGCACTGAAAAACTTAGAATATAAGAAACGCACAGTATAGTACATAGTATATGAATGAGTTGCACTGAAAAACTTAGAATTTACTGAAAAACCCGCATTACACGAAATGCACAGTGTAGTACATAGTATATGAGTGAGTTGCACTGAAAAACTTATATTATAAGAAACGCACAGTGTAGTACATAGTATATGAGTGAGTTGCACTGAAAAACTTAGAATATAAGAAACGCACAGTGTAGTACATAGTATATGAGTGAGTTGCACTGAAAAACTTAGAATATAAGAAACGCACAGTGTAGTACATAGTATATGAGTGAGTTGCACTGAAAAACTTAGAATATAAGAAACGCACAGTGTAGTACATAGTATATGAGTGAGTTGCACTGAAAAACTTAGAATATTAGAAACACACTGTATAGTACATAGTATATGAATGAGTTGCACTGAAAAACTTAGAATTTACTGAAAAACCCGCATTAAACGAAATGCACAGTGTAGTACATAGTATATGTGTGTGTTGCACTGAAAAACTTAGAATATAAGAAACGCACAGTGTAGTACATAGTATATGAGTGAGTTGCACTGAAAAACTTAGAATATAAGAATCGCACAGTGTAGTACATAGTATATGAGTGAGTTGCACTAAAAAACTTAGAATATAAGAAACACACAGTGTAGTACATAGTATATGAGTGAGTTGCACTAAAAAACTTAGAATATAAGAAACGCACAGTGTTGTACATAGTATATGAGTGAGTTGCACTGAAAAACTTAGAATATAAGAAACGCACAGTGTAGTACATAGTATATGAGTGAGTTGCACTGAAAAACTTAGAATATAAGAAACGCACAGTGTAGTACATAGTATATGAGTGAGTTGCACTGACAAACTTAGAATATAAGAAACGCACAGTGTAGTACATAGTATATGAGTGAGTTGCACTGAAAAACTTAGAATTTAAAAAACGCACAGTGTAGTACATAGTATATGAGTGAGTTGCACTGAAAAACTTAGAATATAAGAAACGCACAGTGTAGTACATAGTATATGAGTGAGTTGCACTGAAAAACTTAGAATATAAGAAACGCACAGTGTAGTACATAGTATATGAGTGAGTTGCACTGAAAAACTTAGAATATAAGAAACGCACAGTGTAGTACATAGTATATGAGTGAGTTGCACTGAAAAACTTAGAATTTAAGAAACGCACAGTGTAGTACATAGTATATGAGTGAGTTGCACTGAAAAACTTAGAATATAAGAAACGCACAGTGTAGTACATAGTATATGAGTGAGTTGCACTAAAAAACTTAGAATATAAGAAACGCACAGTGTAGTTCATAGTATAAGAGTGAGTTGCACTGAAAAACTTAGAATATAAGAAACGCACAGTGTAGTACAATGTATATGAGTGAGTTGCACTGAAAAACTTAGAATATAAGAAACGCACAGTGTAGTACATAGTATATGAGTGAGTTGCACTGAAAAACTTAGAATATAAGAAACGCACAGTGTAGTACATAGTATATGAGTGAGTTGCACTGAAAAACTTAGAATATAAGAAACGCACAGTGTAGTACATAGTATATGAGTGAGTTGCACTGAAAAACTTAGAATATAAGAAACGCACAGTGTAGTACATAGTATATGAGTGAGTTGCACTGAAAAACTTAGAATATAAGAAACGCACAGTGTAGTACATAGTATATGAGTGAGTTGCACTGAAAAACTTAGAATATAAGAAACGCACAGTGTAGTACATAGTATATGAGTGAGTTTCACTGAAAAACTTAGAATATAAGAAACGCACAGTGTAGTACATAGTATATGAGTGAGTTGCACTGAAAAACTTAGAATATAAGAAACGCACAGTGTAGTGCATAGTATATGAGTGAGTTGCACTGAAAAACTTAGAATATAAGAAACGCACAGTATAGTACATAGTATATGAATGAGTTGCACTGAAAAACTTAGAATTTACTGAAAAACCCGCATTACACGAAATGCACAGTGTAGTACATAGTATATGACTGAGTTGCACTCAAAAACTTATATTATAAGAAACGCACAGTGTAGTACATAGTATATGAGTGAGTTGCACTGAAAAACTTAGAATATAAGAAACGCACAGTGTAGTACATAGTATATGAGTGAGTTGCACTGAAAAACTTAGAATATAAGAAACGCACAGTGTAGTACATAGTATATGAGTGAGTTGCACTGAAAAACTTAGAATATAAGAAACACACAGTGTAGTACATAGTATATGAGTGAGTTGCACTGAAAAACTTAGAATATTAGAAACACACTGTATAGTACATAGTATATGAATGAGTTGCACTGAAAAACTTAGAATTTACTGAAAAACCCGCATTAAACGAAATGCACAGTGTAGTACATAGTATATGTGTGTGTTGCACTGAAAAACTTAGAATATAAGAAACGCACAGTGTAGTACATAGTATATGAGTGAGTTGCACTGAAAAACTTAGAATATAAGAATCGCACAGTGTAGTACATAGTATATGAGTGAGTTGCACTAAAAAACTTAGAATATAAGAAACACACAGTGTAGTACATAGTATATGAGTGAGTTGCACTAAAAAACTTAGAATATAAGAAACGCACAGTGTTGTACATAGTATATGAGTGAGTTGCACTGAAAAACTTAGAATATAAGAAACGCACAGTGTAGTACATAGTATATGAGTGAGTTGCACTGAAAAACTTAGAATATAAGAAACGCACAGTGTAGTACATAGTATATGAGTGAGTTGCACTGACAAACTTAGAATATAAGAAACGCACAGTGTAGTACATAGTATATGAGTGAGTTGCACTGAAAAACTTAGAATTTAAGAAACGCACAGTGTAGTACATAGTATATGAGTGAGTTGCACTGAAAAACTTAGAATATAAGAAACGCACAGTGTAGTACATAGTATATGAGTGAGTTGCACTGAAAAACTTAGAATATAAGAAACGCACAGTGTAGTACATAGTATATGAGTGAGTTGCACTGAAAAACTTAGAATATAAGAAACGCACAGTGTAGTACATAGTATATGAGTGAGTTGCACTGAAAAACTTAGAATTTAAGAAACGCACAGTGTAGTACATAGTATATGAGTGAGTTGCACTGAAAAACTTAGAATATAAGAAACGCACAGTGTAGTACATAGTATATGAGTGAGTTGCACTAAAAAACTTAGAATATAAGAAACGCACAGTGTAGTACATAGTATAAGAGTGAGTTGCACTGAAAAACTTAGAATATAAGAAACGCACAGTGTAGTACAATGTATATGAGTGAGTTGCACTGAAAAACTTAGAATATAAGAAACGCACAGTGTAGTACATAGTATATGAGTGAGTTGCACTGAAAAACTTAGAATATAAGAAACGCACAGTGTAGTACATAGTATATGAGTGAGTTGCACTGAAAAACTTAGAATATAAGAAACGCACAGTGTAGTACATAGTATATGAGTGAGTTGCACTGAAAAACTTAGAATATAAGAAACGCACAGTGTAGTACATAGTATATGAGTGAGTTGCACTGAAAAACTTAGAATATAAGAAACGCACAGTGTAGTACATAGTATATGAGTGAGTTGCACTGAAAAACTTAGAATATAAGAAACGCACAGTGTAGTACATAGTATATGAGTGAGTTTCACTGAAAAACTTAGAATATAAGAAACGCACAGTGTAGTACATAGTATATGAGTGAGTTGCACTGAAAAACTTAGAATATAAGAAACGCACAGTGTAGTGCATAGTATATGAGTGAGTTGCACTGAAAAACTTAGAATATAAGAAACGCACAGTATAGTACATAGTATATGAATGAGTTGCACTGAAAAACTTAGAATTTACTGAAAAACCCGCATTACACGAAATGCACAGTGTAGTACATAGTATATGACTGAGTTGCACTCAAAAACTTATATTATAAGAAACGCACAGTGTAGTACATAGTATATGAGTGAGTTGCACTGAAAAACTTAGAATATAAGAAACGCACAGTGTAGTACATAGTATATGAGTGAGTTGCACTGAAAAACTTAGAATATAAGAAACGCACAGTGTAGTACATAGTATATGAGTGAGTTGCACTGAAAAACTTAGAATATAAGAAACGCACAGTGTAGTACATAGTATATGAGTGAGTTGCACTGAAAAACTTAGAATATTAGAAACACACTGTATAGTACATAGTATATGAATGAGTTGCACTGAAAAACTTAGAATTTACTGAAAAACCCGCATTAAACGAAATGCACAGTGTAGTACATAGTATATGTGTGAGTTGCACTGAAAAACTTAGAATATAAGAAACGCACAGTGTAGTACTAGTATATGAGTGAGTTGCACTGAAAAACTTAGAATATAAGAATCGCACAGTGTAGTACATAGTATATGAGTGAGTTGCACTAAAAAACTTAGAATATAAGAAACGCACAGTGTAGTACATAGTATATGAGTGAGTTGCACTGAAAAACTTAGAATATAAGAAACGCACAGTGTTGTACATAGTATATGAGTGAGTTGCACTGAAAAACTTAGAATATAAGAAACGCACAGTGTAGTACATAGTATATGAGTGAGTTGCACTGAAAAACTTAGAATATAAGAAACGCACAGTGTAGTACATAGTATATGAGTGAGTTGCACTGACAAACTTAGAATATAAGAAACGCACAGTGTAGTACATAGTATATGAGTGAGTTGCACTGAAAAACTTAGAATTTAAGAAACGCACAGTGTAGTACATAGTATATGAGTGAGTTGCACTGAAAAACTTAGAATATAAGAAACGCACAGTGTAGTACATAGTATATGAGTGAGTTGCACTGAAAAACTTAGAATATAAGAAACGCACAGTGTAGTACATAGTATATGAGTGAGTTGCACTGAAAAACTTAGAATATAAGAAACGCACAGTGTAGTACATAGTATATGATTGAGTTGCACTGAAAAACTTAGAATTTAAGAAACGCACAGTGTAGTACATAGTATATGAGTGAGTTGCACTGAAAAACTTAGAATATAAGAAACGCACAGTGTAGTACATAGTATATGAGTGAGTTGCACTGAAAAACTTAGAATATAAGAAACGCACAGTGTAGTACATAGTATAAGAGTGAGTTGCACTGAAAAACTTAGAATATAAGAAACGCACAGTGTAGTACAATGTATATGAGTGAGTTGCACTGAAAAACTTAGAATATAAGAAACGCACAGTGTAGTACATAGTATATGAGTGAGTTGCACTGAAAAACTTAGAATATAAGAAACGCACAGTGTAGTACATAGTATATGAGTGAGTTGCACTGAAAAACTTAGAATATAAGAAACGCACAGTGTAGTACATATTATATGAGTGAGTTGCACTGAAAAACTTAGAATATAAGAAACGCACAGTGTAGTACATAGTATATGAGTGAGTTGCACAGAAAAACTTAGAATATAAGAAACGCACATTGTAGTACATAGTATATGAGTGAGTTGCACTGAAAAACTTAGAATATAAGAAAAGCACAGTGTAGTACATAGTATATGAGTGAGTTGCACTGAAAAACTTAGAATATAAGAAACGCACAGTGTAGTACATAGTATATGAGTGAGTTGCACTGAAAAACTTAGAATATAAGAAACGCACAGTGTAGTACATAGTATATGAGTGAGTTGCACTGAAAAACTTAGAATATAAGAAACGCACAGTGTAGTACACAGTATATGAGTGAGTTGCCATGAAAAACTTAGAATATAAGAAACGCACAGTGTAGTACATAGTATATGAGTGAGTTGCACTGAAAAACTTAGAATATAAGAAACGCACAGTGAAGTACATAGTATATGAGTGAGTTGCACTGAAAAACTTAGAATATAAGAAACGCACAGTGTAGTGCATAGTATATGAGTGAGTTGCACTGAAAAACTTAGAATATAAGAAACACACAGTGTAATACATAGTATATGAGTGAGATGCACTGAAAAACTTAGAATTTAAGAAACGACAGTGTAGTACATAGTATATGAGTGAGTTGCACTGTAAAACTTAGAATATAAGAAACGCACAGTGTAGTACATAGTATATGAGTGAGTTGCACTGAAAAACTTAGAATATAAGAAACGCACAGTGTAGTACATAGTATATGAGTGAGTTGCACTCAAAAACTTAGAATATAAGAAACGCACAGTGTAGTACATAGTATATGAGTGAGTTGCACTGAAAAACTTAGAATATAAGAAACGCACAGTGTAGTACATATTATATGAGTGAGTTGCACTGAAAAACTTAGAATATAAGAAACGCACAGTGTAGTACATAGTATATGAGTGAGTTGCACTGAAAAACTTAGAATATAAGAAACGCACAGTGTAGTACATAGTATATGAGTGAGTTGCACTGAAAAACTTAGAATTTAAGAAACGCACAGTGTAGTACATAGTATATGAGTGAGTTGCACTGAAAAACTTAGAATATAAGAAACGCACAGTGTAGTACATAGTATATGAGTGAGTTGCACTAAAAAACTTAGAATATAAGAAACGCACAGTGTAGTACATAGTATAAGAGTGAGTTGCACTGAAAAACTTAGAATATAAGAAACGCACAGTGTAGTACAATGTATATGAGTGAGTTGCACTGAAAAACTTAGAATATAAGAAACGCACAGTGTAGTACATAGTATATGAGTGAGTTGCACTGAAAAACTTAGAATATAAGAAACGCACAGTGTAGTACATAGTATATGAGTGAGTTGCACTGAAAAACTTAGAATATAAGAAACGCACAGTGTAGTACATAGTATATGAGTGAGTTGCACTGAAAAACTTAGAATATAAGAAACGCACAGTGTAGTACATAGTATATGAGTGAGTTGCACTGAAAAACTTAGAATATAAGAAACGCACAGTGTAGTACATAGTATATGAGTGAGTTGCACTGAAAAACTTAGAATATAAGAAACGCACAGTGTAGTACATAGTATATGAGTGAGTTTCACTGAAAAACTTAGAATATAAGAAACGCACAGTGTAGTACATAGTATATGAGTGAGTTGCACTGAAAAACTTAGAATATAAGAAACGCACAGTGTAGTGCATAGTATATGAGTGAGTTGCACTGAAAAACTTAGAATATAAGAAACGCACAGTATAGTACATAGTATATGAATGAGTTGCACTGAAAAACTTAGAATTTACTGAAAAACCCGCATTACACGAAATGCACAGTGTAGTACATAGTATATGACTGAGTTGCACTCAAAAACTTATATTATAAGAAACGCACAGTGTAGTACATAGTATATGAGTGAGTTGCACTGAAAAACTTAGAATATAAGAAACGCACAGTGTAGTACATAGTATATGAGTGAGTTGCACTGAAAAACTTAGAATATAAGAAACGCACAGTGTAGTACATAGTATATGAGTGAGTTGCACTGAAAAACTTAGAATATAAGAAACGCACAGTGTAGTACATAGTATATGAGTGAGTTGCACTGAAAAACTTAGAATATTAGAAACACACTGTATAGTACATAGTATATGAATGAGTTGCACTGAAAAACTTAGAATTTACTGAAAAACCCGCATTAAACAAAATGCACAGTGTAGTACATAGTATATGTGTGAGTTGCACTGAAAAACTTAGAATATAAGAAACGCACAGTGTAGTACTAGTATATGAGTGAGTTGCACTGAAAAACTTAGAATATAAGAATCGCACAGTGTAGTACATAGTATATGAGTGAGTTGCACTAAAAAACTTAGAATATACGAAACGCACAGTGTAGTACATAGTATATGAGTGAGTTGCACTGAAAAACTTAGAATATAAGAAACGCACAGTGTTGTACATAGTATATGAGTGAGTTGCACTGAAAAACTTAGAATATAAGAAACGCACAGTGTAGTACATAGTATATGAGTGAGTTGCACTGAAAAACTTAGAATATAAGAAACGCACAGTGTAGTACATAGTATATGAGTGAGTTGCACTGACAAACTTAGAATATAAGAAACGCACAGTGTAGTACATAGTATGTGAGTGAGTTGCACTGAAAAACTTAGAATTTAAGAAACGCACAGTGTAGTACATAGTATATGAGTGAGTTGCACTGAAAAACTTAGAATATAAGAAACGCACAGTGTAGTACATAGTATATGAGTGAGTTGCACTGAAAAACTTAGAATATAAGAAACGCACAGTGTAGTACATAGTATATGAGTGAGTTGCACTGAAAAACTTAGAATATAAGAAACGCACAGTGTAGTACATAGTATATGAGTGAGTTGCACTGAAAAACTTAGAATTTAAGAAACGCACAGTGTAGTACATAGTATATGAGTGAGTTGCACTGAAAAACTTAGAATATAAGAAACGCACAGTGTAGTACATAGTATATGAGTGAGTTGCACTGAAAAACTTAGAATATAAGAAACGCACAGTGTAGTACATAGTATAAGAGTGAGTTGCACTGAAAAACTTAGAATATAAGAAACGCACAGTGTAGTACAATGTATATGAGTGAGTTGCACTGAAAAACTTAGAATATAAGAAACGCACAGTGTAGTACATAGTATATGAGTGAGTTGCACTGAAAAACTTAGAATATAAGAAACGCACAGTGTAGTACATAGTATATGAGTGAGTTGCACTGAAAAACTTAGAATATAAGAAACGCACAGTGTAGTACATATTATATGAGTGAGTTGCACTGAAAAACTTAGAATATAAGAAACGCACAGTGTAGTACATAGTATATGAGTGAGTTGCACAGAAAAACTTAGAATATAAGAAACGCACATTGTAGTACATAGTATATGAGTGAGTTGCACTGAAAAACTTAGAATATAAGAAACGCACAGTGTAGTACATAGTATATGAGTGAGTTGCACTGAAAAACTTAGAATATAAGAAACGCACAGTGTAGTACATAGTATATGAGTGAGTTGCACTGAAAAACTTAGAATATAAGAAACGCACAGTGTAGTACATAGTATATGAGTGAGTTGCACTGAAAAACTTAGAATATAAGAAACGCACAGTGTAGTACACAGTATATGAGTGAGTTGCCATGAAAAACTTAGAATATAAGAAACGCACAGTGTAGTACATAGTATATGAGTGAGTTGCACTGAAAAACTTAGAATATAAGAAACGCACAGTGTAGTACATAGTATATGAGTGAATTGCACTGAAAAACTTAGAATATAAGAAACGCACAGTGTAGTGCATAGTATATGAGTGAGTTGCACTGAAAAACTTAGAATATAAGAAACGCACAGTGTAATACATAGTATATGAGTGAGATGCACTGAAAAACTTAGAATTTAAGAAACGACAGTGTAGTACATAGTATATGAGTGAGTTGCACTGTAAAACTTAGAATATAAGAAACGCACAGTGTAGTACATAGTATATGAGTGAGTTGCACTGAAAAACTTAGAATATAAGAAACGCACAGTGTAGTACATAGTATATGAGTGAGTTGCACTCAAAAACTTAGAATATAAGAAACGCACAGTGTAGTACATAGTATATGAGTGAGTTGCACTGAAAAACTTAGAATATAAGAAACGCACAGTGTAGTACATATTATATGAGTGAGTTGCACTGAAAAACTTAGAATATAAGAAACGCACAGTGTAGTACATAGTATATGAGTGAGTTGCACTGAAAAACTTAGAATATAAGAAACGCACAGTGTAGTACATAGTATATGAGTGAGTTGCACTGAAAAACTTAGAATATAAGAAACGCACAGTGTAGTACATAGTATATGAGTGAGTTTCACTGAAAAACTTAGAATATAAGAAACGCACAGTGTAGTACATAGTATATGAGTGAGTTGCACTGAAAAACTTAGAATATAAGAAACGCACAGTGTAGTACATAGTATATGAGTGAGTTGCATTGAAAAACTTAGAATATAAGAAACGCACAGTGTAGTGCATAGTATATGAGTGATTTGCACTGAAAAACTTAGAATATAAGAAACGCACAGTATAGTACATAGTATATGAATGAGTTGCACTGAAAAACTTAGAATTTACTGAAAAACCCGCATTACACGAAATGCACAGTGTAGTACATAGTATATGACTGAGTTGCACTCAAAAACTTATATTATAAGAAACGCACAGTGTAGTACATAGTATATGAGTGAGTTGCACTGAAAAACTTAGAATATAAGAAACGCACAGTGTAGTACATAGTATATGAGTGAGTTGCACTGAAAAACTTAGAATATAAGAAACGCACAGTGTAGTACATATTATATGAGTGAGTTGCACTGAAAAACTTAGAATATAAGAAACGCACAGTGTAGTACATAGTATATGAGTGAGTTGCACTGAAAAACTTAGAATATTAGAAACACACTGTATAGTACATAGTATATGAATGAATTGCACTGAAAAACTTAGAATTTACTGAAAAACCCGCATTAAACGAAATGCACAGTGTAGTACATAGTATATGTGTGAGTTGCACTGAAAAACTTAGAATATAAGAAACGCACAGTGTAGTACATAGTATATGAGTGAGTTGCACTGAAAAACTTAGAATATAAGAATCGCACAGTGTAGTACATAGTATATGAGTGAGTTGCACTAAAAAACTTAGAATATAAGAAACACACAGTGTAGTACATAGTATATGAGTGAGTTGCACTGAAAAACTTAGAATATAAGAAACGCACAGTGTTGTACATAGTATATGAGTGAGTTGCACTGAAAAACTTAGAATATAAGAAACGCACAGTGTAGTGCATAGTATATGTGTGAGTTGCACTGAAAAACTTAGAATATAAGAAACGCACAGTGTAGTACATAGTATATGAGTGAGTTGCACTGACAAACTTAGAATATAAGAAACGCACAGTGTAGTACATAGTATATGAGTGAGTTGCACTGAAAAACTTAGAATTTAAGAAACGCACAGTGTAGTACATAGTATATGAGTGAGTTGCACTGAAAAACTTAGAATATAAGAAACGCACAGTGTAGTACATAGTATATGAGTGAGTTGCACTGAAAAACTTAGAATATAAGAAACGCACAGTGTAGTACATAGTATATGAGTGAGTTGCACTGAAAAACTTAGAATATAAGAAACGCACAGTGTAGTACATAGTATATGAGTGAGTTGCACTGAAAAACTTAGAATTTAAGAAACGTACAGTGTAGTACATAGTATATGAGTGAGTTGCACTGAAAAACTTAGAATATAAGAAACGCACAGTGTAGTACATAGTATATGAGTGAGTTGCACTGAAAAACTTAGAATATAAGAAACGCACAGTGTAGTACATAGTATAAGAGTGAGTTGCACTGAAAAACTTAGAATATAAGAAACGCACAGTGTAGTACATAGTATATGAGTGAGTTGCACTGAAAAACTTAGAATATAAGAAACGCACAGTGTAGTACATAGTATATGAGTGAGTTGCACTGAAAAACTTAGAATTTAAGAAACGCACAGTGTAGTACATAGTATATGAGTGAGTTGCACTGAAAAACTTAGAATATTAGAAACGCACTGTATAGTACATACTATATGAGTGAGTTGCACTGAAAAACTTAGAATATAAGAAACGCACAGTGTAGTACATAGTATATGAGTGAGTTGCCATGAAAAACTTAGAATATAAGAAACGCACAGTGTAGTACATAGTATATGAGTGAGTTGCACTGAAAAACTTAGAATATAAGAAACGCACAGTGTAGTACATAGTATATGAGTGAGTTGCACTGAAAAACTTAGAATATAAGAAACGCACAGTGTAGTACATAGTATATGAGTGAGTTGCACTGAAAAACTTAGAATATAAGAAACGCACAGTGTAGTACATAGTATATGAGTGAGTTGCACTGAAAAACTTAGAATATAAGAAACGCACAGTGTAGTACATAGTATATGTGTGAGTTGCACTGAAAAACTTAGAATATAAGAAACGCACAGTGTAGTACACAGTATATGAGTGAGTTGCCATGAAAAACTTAGAATATAAGAAACGCACAGTGTAGTACATAGTATATGAGTGAGTTGCACTGAAAAACTTAGAATATAAGAAACGCACAGTGTAGTACATAGTATATGAGTGAGTTGCACTGAAAAACTTAGAATATAAGAAACGCACAGTGTAGTGCATAGTATATGAGTGAGTTGCACTGAAAAACTTAGAATATAAGAAATGCACAGTGTAATACATAGTATATGAGTGAGATGCACTGAAAAACTTAGAATTTAAGAAACGACAGTGTAGTACATAGTATATGAGTGAGTTGCACTGTAAAACTTAGAATATAAGAAACGCACAGTGTAGTACATAGTATATGAGTGAGTTGCACTGAAAAACTTAGAATATAAGAAACGCACAGTGTAGTACATAGTATATGAGTGAGTTGCACTCAAAAACTTAGAATATAAGAAACGCACAGTGTAGTACATAGTATATGAGTGAGTTGCACTGAAAAACTTAGAATATAAGAAACGCACAGTGTAGTACATAGTATATGAGTGAGTTGCACTGAAAAACTTAGAATATAAGAAACGCACAGTGTAGTACATAGAATATGAGTGAGTTGCACTGAAAAACTTAGAATATAAGAAACGCACAGTGTAGTACATAGTATATGAGTGAGTTGCACTGAAAAACTTAGAATATAAGAAACGCACAGTGTAGTACATAGTATATGAGTGAGTTTCTTTGAAAAACTTAGAATATAAGAAACGCACAGTGTAGTACATAGTATATGAGTGAGTTGCACTGAAAAACTTAGAATATAAGAAACGCACAGTGTAGTACATAGTATATGAGTGAGTTGCATTGAAAAACTTAGAATATAAGAAACGCACAGTGTAGTGCATAGTATATGAGTGAGTTGCACTGAAAAACTTAGAATATAAGAAACGCACAGTATAGTACATAGTATATGAATGAGTTGCA
The DNA here is from genome assembly GCF_978045245.1 of Mus caroli. NCBI lineage: Eukaryota > Metazoa > Chordata > Mammalia > Rodentia > Muridae > Mus > Mus caroli. The sequence continues at coordinate 4,693,917 of NW_028227284.1, read as the reverse complement.
CTGAAAAACTTAGAATTTACTGAAAAACCCGCATTACACGAAATGCACAGTGTAGTACATAGTATATGACTGAGTTGCACTCAAAAACTTATATTATAAGAAACGCACAGTGTAGTACATAGTATATGAGTGAGTTGCACTGAAAAACTTAGAATATAAGAAACGCACAGTGTAGTACATAGTATATGAGTGAGTTGCACTGAAAAACTTAGAATATAAGAAACGCACAGTGTAGTACATAGTATATGAGTGAGTTGCACTGAAAAACTTAGAATATAAGAAACGCACAGTGTAGTACATAGTATATGAGTGAGTTGCACTGAAAAACTTAGAATATAAGAAACGCACAGTGTAGTACATAGTATATGAGTGAGTTGCACTGAAAAACTTAGAATATAAGAAACGCACAGTGTAGTACATAGTATATGAGTGAGTTGCACTGAAAAACTTAGAATATAAGAAACGCACAGTGTAGTACATAGTATATGAGTGAGTTGCACTGAAAAACTTAGAATATAAGAAACGCACAGTGTAGTGCATAGTATATGAGTGAGTTTCACTGAAAAACTTAGAATATAAGAAACGCACAGTGTAGTACATAGTATATGAGTGAGTTGCACTGAAAAACTTAGAATATAAGAAACGCACAGTGTAGTACATAGTATATGAGTGAGTTGCATTGAAAAACTTAGAATATAAGAAACGCACAGTGTAGTGCATAGTATATGAGTGAGTTGCACTGAAAAACTTAGAATATAAGAAACGCACAGCATAGTACATAGTATATGAATGAGTTGCACTGAAAAACTTAGAATTTACTGAAAAACCCGCATTACACGAAATGCACAGTGTAGTACATAGTATATGACTGAGTTGCACTCAAAAACTTATATTATAAGAAACGCACAGTGTAGTACATAGTATATGAGTGAGTTGCACTGAAAAACTTAGAATATAAGAAACGCACAGTGTAGTACATAGTATATGAGTGAGTTGCACTGAAAAACTTAGAATATAAGAAACGCACAGTGTAGTACATAGTATATGAGTGAGTTGCACTGAAAAACTTAGAATATAAGAAACGCACAGTGTAGTACATAGTATATGAGTGAGTTGCACTGAAAAACTTAGAATATAAGAAACGCACAGTGTAGTACATAGTATATGAGTGAGTTGCACTGAAAAACTTAGAATATAAGAAACGCACAGTGTAGTACATAGTATATGAGTGAGTTGCACTGAAAAACTTAGAATATAAGAAACGCACAGTGTAGTACATAGTATATGAGTGAGTTGCACTGAAAAACTTAGAATATAAGAAACGCACAGTGTAGTGCATAGTATATGAGTGAGTTTCACTGAAAAACTTAGAATATAAGAAACGCACAGTGTAGTACATAGTATATGAGTGAGTTGCACTGAAAAACTTAGAATATAAGAAACGCACAGTGTAGTACATAGTATATGAGTGAGTTGCATTGAAAAACTTAGAATATAAGAAACGCACAGTGTAGTGCATAGTATATGAGTGAGTTGCACTGAAAAACTTAGAATATAAGAAACGCACAGTATAGTACATAGTATATGAATGAGTTGCACTGAAAAACTTAGAATTTACTGAAAAACCCGCATTACACGAAATGCACAGTGTAGTACATAGTATATGACTGAGTTGCACTCAAAAACTTATATTATAAGAAACGCACAGTGTAGTACATAGTATATGAGTGAGTTGCACTCAAAAACTTAGAATATAAGAAACGCACAGTGTAGTACATAGTATATGAGTGAGTTGCACTGAAAAACTTAGAATATAAGAAACGCACAGTGTAGTACATAGTATATGAGTGAGTTGCACTGAAAAACTTAGAATATAAGAAACGCACAGTGTAGTACATAGTATATGAGTGAGTTGCACTGAAAAACTTAGAATATAAGAAACGCACAGTGTAGTACATAGTATATGAGTGAGTTGCACTGAAAAACTTAGAATATAAGAAACGCACAGTGTAGTACATAGTATATGAGTGAGTTGCACTGAAAAACTTAGAATATAAGAAACGCACAGTGTAGTGCATAGTATATGAGTGAGTTGCACTGAAAAACTTAGAATATAAGAAACGCACAGTGTAGTACATAGTATAAGAGTGAGTTGCACTGAAAAACTTAGAATATAAGAAACGCACAGTGTAGTACATAGTATATGAGTGAGTTGCACTGAAAAACTTAGAATATAAGAAACGCACAGTGTAGTACATAGTATATGAGTGAGTTGCACTGAAAAACTTAGAATTTAAGAAACGCACAGTGTAGTACATAGTATATGAGTGAGTTGCACTGAAAAACTTAGAATATTAGAAACGCACTGTATAGTACATACTATATGAGTGAGTTGCACTGAAAAACTTAGAATATAAGAAACGCACAGTGTAGTACATAGTATATGAGTGAGTTGCCATGAAAAACTTAGAATATAAGAAACGCACAGTGTAGTACATAGTATATGAGTGAGTTGCACTGAAAAACTTAGAATATAAGAAACGCACAGTGTAGTACATAGTATATGAGTGAGTTGCACTGAAAAACTTAGAATATAAGAAACGCACAGTGTAGTACATAGTATATGAGTGAGTTGCACTGAAAAACTTAGAATATAAGAAACGCACAGTGTAGTACATAGTATATGAGTGAGTTGCACTGAAAAACTTAGAATATAAGAAACGCACAGTGTAGTACATAGTATATGTGTGAGTTGCACTGAAAAACTTAGAATATAAGAAACGCACAGTGTAGTACACAGTATATGAGTGAGTTGCCATGAAAAACTTAGAATATAAGAAACGCACAGTGTAGTACATAGTATATGAGTGAGTTGCACTGAAAAACTTAGAATATAAGAAACGCACAGTGTAGTGCATAGTATATGAGTGAGTTGCACTGAAAAACTTAGAATATAAGAAACGCACAGTGTAGTGCATAGTATATGAGTGTGTTGCACTGAAAAACTTAGAATATAAGAAATGCACAGTGTAATACATAGTATATGAGTGAGATGCACTGAAAAACTTAGAATTTAAGAAACGACAGTGTAGTACATAGTATATGAGTGAGTTGCACTGTAAAACTTAGAATATAAGAAACGCACAGTGTAGTACATAGTATATGAGTGAGTTGCACTGAAAAACTTAGAATATAAGAAACGCACAGTGTAGTACATAGTATATGAGTGAGTTGCACTCAAAAACTTAGAATATAAGAAACGCACAGTGTAGTACATAGTATATGAGTGAGTTGCACTGAAAAACTTAGAATATAAGAAACGCACAGTGTAGTACATAGTATATGAGTGAGTTGCACTGAAAAACTTAGAATATAAGAAACGCACAGTGTAGTACATAGAATATGAGTGAGTTGCACTGAAAAACTTAGAATATAAGAAACGCACAGTATAGTACATAGTATATGAATGAGTTGCACTGAAAAACTTAGAATTTACTGAAAAACCCGCATTACACGAAATGCACAGTGTAGTACATAGTATATGACTGAGTTGCACTCAAAAACTTATATTATAAGAAACGCACAGTGTAGTACATAGTATATGAGTGAGTTGCACTGAAAAACTTAGAATATAAGAAATGCACAGTGTAGTACATAGTATATGAGTGAGTTGCACTGAAAAACTTAGAATATAAGAAACGCACAGTGTAGTACATAGTATATGAGTGAGTTGCACTGAAAAACTTAGAATATAAGAAACGCACAGTGTAGTACATAGTATATGAGTGAGTTGCACTGAAAAACTTAGAATATAAGAAACGCACAGTGTAGTACATAGTATATGAGTGAGTTGCACTGAAAAACTTAGAATATAAGAAACGCACAGTGTAGTACATAGTATATGAGTGAGTTGCACTGAAAAACTTAGAATATAAGAAACGCACAGTGTAGTACATAGTATATGAGTGAGTTGCACTGAAAAACTTAGAATATAAGAAACGCACAGTGTAGTGCATAGTATATGAGTGAGTTTCACTGAAAAACTTAGAATATAAGAAACGCACAGTGTAGTACATAGTATATGAGTGAGTTGCACTGAAAAACTTAGAATATAAGAAACGCACAGTGTAGTACATAGTATATGAGTGAGTTGCATTGAAAAACTTAGAATATAAGAAACGCACAGTGTAGTGCATAGTATATGAGTGAGTTGCACTGAAAAACTTAGAATATAAGAAACGCACAGTATAGTACATAGTATATGAATGAGTTGCACTGAAAAACTTAGAATTTACTGAAAAACCCGCATTACACGAAATGCACAGTGTAGTACATAGTATATGACTGAGTTGCACTCAAAAAATTATATTATAAGAAACGCACAGTGTAGTACATAGTATATGAGTGAGTTGCACTGAAAAACTTAGAATATAAGAAACGCACAGTGTAGTACATAGTATATGAGTGAGTTGCACTGAAAAACTTAGAATATAAGAAACGCACAGTGTAGTACATAGTATATGAGTGAGTTGCACTGAAAAACTTAGAATATAAGAAACGCACAGTGTAGTACATAGTATATGAGTGAGTTGCACTGAAAAACTTAGAATATAAGAAACGCACAGTGTAGTACATAGTATATGAGTGAGTTGCACTGAAAAACTTAGAATATAAGAAACGCACAGTGTAGTACATAGTATATGAGTGAGTTGCACTGAAAAACTTAGAATATAAGAAACGCACAGTGTAGTGCATAGTATATGAGTGAGTTGCACTGAAAAACTTAGAATATAAGAAACGCACAGTATAGTACATAGTATATGAATGAGTTGCACTGAAAAACTTAGAATTTACTGAAAAACCCGCATTAAACGAAATGCACAGTGTAGTACATAGTATATGTGTGAGTTGCACTGAAAAACTTAGAATATAAGAAACGCACAGTGTAGTACATAGTATATGAGTGAGTTGCACTGAAAAACTTAGAATATAAGAATCGCACAGTGTAGTACATAGTATATGAGTGAGTTGCACTGAAAAACTTAGAATATAAGAAACACACAGTGTAGTACATAGTATATGAGTGAGTTGCACTGAAAAACTTAGAATATAAGAAACGCACAATGTTGTACATAGTATATGAGTGAGTTGCACTGAAAAACTTAGAATATAAGAAACGCACAGTGTAGTACATAGTATATGAGTGAGTTGCACTGAAAAACTTAGAATATAAGAAACGCACAGTGTAGTACATAGTATATGAGTGAGTTGCACTGACAAACTTAGAATATAAGAAACGCACAGTGTAGTACATAGTATATGAGTGAGTTGCACTGAAAAACTTAGAATTTAAGAAACGCACAGTGTAGTACATAGTATATGAGTGAGTTGCACTGAAAAACTTGGAATATAAGAAACGCACAGTGTAGTACATAGTATATGAGTGAGTTGCACTGAAAAACTTAGAATATAAGAAACGCACAGTGTAGTACATAGTATATGAGTGAGTTGCACTGAAAAACTTAGAATATAAGAAACGCACAGTGTAGTACATAGTATATGAGTGAGTTGCACTGAAAAACTTAGAATTTAAGAAACGCACAGTGTAGTACATAGTATATGAGTGAGTTGCACTGAAACACTTAGAATATAAGAAACGCACAGTGTAGTACATAGTATATGAGTGAGTTGCACTGAAAAACTTAGAATATAAGAAACGCACAGTGTAGTACATAGTATAAGAGTGAGTTGCACTGAAAAACTTAGAATATAAGAAACGCACAGTGTAGTACAATGTATATGAGTGAGTTGCACTGAAAAACTTAGAATATAAGAAACGCACAGTGTAGTACATAGTATATGAGTGAGTTGCACTGAAAAACTTAGAATATAAGAAACGCACAGTGTAGTACATAGTATATGAGTGAGTTGCACTGAAAAACTTAGAATATAAGAAACGCACAGTGTAGTACATAGTATATGAGTGAGTTGCACTGAAAAACTTAGAATATAAGAAACGCACAGTGTAGTACATAGTATATGAGTGAGTTTCACTGAAAAACTTAGAATATAAGAAACGGACAGTGTAGTACATAGTATATGAGTGAGTTGCACTGAAAAACTTAGAATATAAGAAACGCACAGTGTAGTACATAGTATATGAGTGAGTTGCATTGAAAAACTTAGAATATAAGAAACGCACAGTGTAGTGCATAGTATATGAGTGAGTTGCACTGAAAAATTTAGAATATAAGAAACGCACAGTATAGTACATAGTATATGAATGAGTTGCACTGAAAAACTTAGAATTTACTGAAAAACCCGCATTACACGAAATGCACAGTGTAGTACATAGTATATGACTGAGTTGCACTCAAAAACTTATATTATAAGAAACGCACAGTGTAGTACATAGTATATGAGTGAGTTGCACTGAAAAACTTAGAATATAAGAAACGCACAGTGTAGTACATAGTATATGAGTGAGTTGCACTGAAAAACTTAGAATATAAGAAACGCACAGTGTAGTACATAGTATATGAGTGAGTTGCACTGAAAAACTTAGAATATAAGAAAAGCACAGTGTAGTACATAGTATATGAGTGAGTTGCACTGAAAAACTTAGAATATTAGAAACGCACTGTATAGTACATAGTATATGAATGAGTTGCACTGAAAAACTTAAAATTTACTGAAAAACCCGCATTAAACGAAATGCACAGTGTAGTACATAGTATATGTGTGAGTTGCACTGAAAAACTTAGAATATAAGAAACGCACAGTGTAGTACATAGTATATGAGTGAGTTGCATTGAAAAACTTAGAATATAAGAAACGCACAGTGTAGTGCATAGTATATGAGTGAGTTGCACTGAAAAACTTAGAATATAAGAAACGCACAGTATAGTACATAGTATATGAATGAGTTGCACTGAAAAACTTAGAATTTACTGAAAAACCCGCATTACACGAAATGCACAGTGTAGTACATAGTATATGACTGAGTTGCACTCAAAAACTTATATTATAAGAAACGCACAGTGTAGTACATAGTATATGAGTGAGTTGCACTGAAAAACTTAGAATATAAGAAACGCACAGTGTAGTACATAGTATATGAGTGAGTTGCACTGAAAAACTTAGAATATAAGAAACGCACAGTGTAGTACATAGTATATGAGTGAGTTGCACTGAAAAACTTAGAATATAAGAAACGCACAGTGTAGTACATAGTATATGAGTGAGTTGCACTGAAAAACTTAGAATATAAGAAACGCACAGTGTAGTACATAGTATATGAGTGAGTTTCACTGAAAAACTTAGAATATAAGAAACGCACAGTGTAGTACATAGTATATGAGTGAGTTGCACTGAAAAACTTAGAATATAAGAAACGCACAGTGTAGTACATAGTATATGAGTGAGTTGCATTGAAAAACCTAGAATATAAGAAACGCACAGTGTAGTGCATAGTATATGAGTGAGTTGCACTGAAAAACTTAGAATATAAGAAACGCACAGTATAGTACATAGTATATGAATGAGTTGCACTGAAAAACTTAGAATTTACTGAAAAACCCGCATTACACGAAATGCACAGTGTAGTACATAGTATATGACTGAGTTGCACTCAAAAACTTATAAGAAACGCACAGTGTAGTACATAGTATATGAGTGAGTTGCACTGAAAAACTTAGAATATAAGAAACGCACAGTGTAGTACATAGTATATGAGTGAGTTGCACTGAAAAACTTAGAATATTAGAAACGCTCTGTATAGTACATAGTATATGAATGAGTTGCACTGAAAAACTTAGAATTTACTGAAAAACCCGCATTAAACGAAATGCACAGTGTAGTACATAGTATATGTGTGAGTTGCACTGAAAAACTTAGAATATAAGAAACGCACAGTGTAGTACATAGTATATGAGTGAGTTGCACTGAAAAACTTAGAATATAAGAATCGCACAGTGTAGTACATAGTATATGAGTGAGTTGCACTAAAAAACTTAGAATATAAGAAACACACAGTGTAGTACATAGTATATGAGTGAGTTGCACTGAAAAACTTAGAATATAAGAAACGCACAGTGTTGTACATAGTATATGAGTGAGTTGCACTGAAAAACTTAGAATATAAGAAACGCACAGTGTAGTACATAGTATATGAGTGAGTTGCACTGAAAAACTTAGAATATAAGAAACGCACAGTGTAGTACATAGTATATGAGTGAGTTGCACTGAAAAACTTAGAATATAAGAAACGCACAGTGTAGTACATAGTATATGAGTGAGTTGCACTGAAAAACTTAGAATTTAAGAAACGCACAGTGTAGTACATAGTATATGAGTGAGTTGCACTGAAAAACTTGGAATATAAGAAACGCACAGTGTAGTACATAGTATATGAGTGAGTTGCACTGAAAAACTTAGAATATAAGAAACGCACAGTGTAGTACATAGTATATGAGTGAGTTGCACTGAAAAACTTAGAATATAAGAAACGCACAGTGTAGTACATAGTATATGAGTGAGTTGCACTGAAAAACTTAGAATTTAAGAAACGCACAGTGTAGTACATAGTATATGAGTGAGTTGCACTGAAAAACTTAGAATATAAGAAACGCACAGTGTAGTACATAGTATATGAGTGAGTTGCACTGAAAAACTTAGAATATAAGAAACGCACAGTGTAGTACATAGTATAAGAGTGAGTTGCACTGAAAAACTTAGAATATAAGAAACGCACAGTGTAGTACATAGTATATGAGTGAGTTGCACTGAAAAACTTAGAATATAAGAAACGCACAGTGTAGTACATAGTATATGAGTGAGTTGCACTGAAAAACTTAGAATATAAGAAACGCACAGTGTAGTACATAGTATACGAGTGAGTTGCACTGAAAAACTTAGAATATAAGAAACGCACAGTGTAGTACATAGTATATGAGTGAGTTGCATTGAAAAACCTAGAATATAAGAAACGCACAGTGTAGTGCATAGTATATGAGTGAGTTGCACTGAAAAACTTAGAATATAAGAAACGCACAGTATAGTACATAGTATATGAATGAGTTGCACTGAAAAACTTAGAATTTACTGAAAAACCCGCATTACACGAAATGCACAGTGTAGTACATAGTATATGACTGAGTTGGACTCAAAAACTTATAAGAAACGCACAGTGTAGTACATAGTATATGAGTGAGTTGCACTGAAAAACTTAGAATATAAGAAACGCACAGTGTAGTACATAGTATATGAGTGAGTTGCACTGAAAAACTTAGAATATAAGAAACGCACAGTGTAGTACATAGTATATGAGTGAGTTGCACTGAAAAACTTAGAATATAAGAAACGCACAGTGTAGTACATAGTATATGAGTGAGTTGCACTGAAAAACTTAGAATATTAGAAACGCTCTGTATAGTACATAGTATATGAATGAGTTGCACTGAAAAACTTAGAATTTACTGAAAAACCCGCATTAAACGAAATGCACAGTGTAGTACATAGTATATGTGTGAGTTGCACTGAAAAACTTAGAATATAAGAAACGCACAGTGTAGTACATAGTATATGAGTGAGTTGCACTGAAAAACTTAGAATATAAGAATCGCACAGTGTAGTACATAGTATATGAGTGAGTTGCACTAAAAAACTTAGAATATAAGAAACACACAGTGTAGTACATAGTATATGAGTGAGTTGCACTGAAAAACTTAGAATATAAGAAACGCACAGTGTTGTACATAGTATATGAGTGAGTTGCACTGAAAAACTTAGAATATAAGAAACGCACAGTGTAGTACATAGTATATGAGTGAGTTGCACTGAAAAACTTAGAATATAAGAAACGCACAGTGTAGTACATAGTATATGAGTGAGTTGCACTGAAAAACTTAGAATATAAGAAACGCACAGTGTAGTACATAGTATATGAGTGAGTTGCACTGAAAAACTTAGAATTTAAGAAACGCACAGTGTAGTACATAGTATATGAGTGAGTTGCACTGAAAAACTTGGAATATAAGAAACGCACAGTGTAGTACATAGTATATGAGTGAGTTGCACTGAAAAACTTAGAATATAAGAAACGCACAGTGTAGTACATAGTATATGAGTGAGTTGCACTGAAAAACTTAGAATATAAGAAACGCACAGTGTAGTACATAGTATATGAGTGAGTTGCACTGAAAAACTTAGAATTTAAGAAACGCACAGTGTAGTACATAGTATATGAGTGAGTTGCACTGAAAAACTTAGAATATAAGAAACGCACAGTGTAGTACATAGTATATGAGTGAGTTGCACTGAAAAACTTAGAATATAAGAAACGCACAGTGTAGTACATAGTATAAGAGTGAGTTGCACTGAAAAACTTAGAATATAAGAAACGCACAGTGTAGTACAATGTATATGAGTGAGTTGCACTGAAAAACTTAGAATATAAGAAACGCACAGTGTAGTACATAGTATATGAGTGAGTTGCACTGAAAAACTTAGAATATAAGAAACGCACAGTGTAGTACATAGTATATGAGTGAGTTGCACTGAAAAACTTAGAATATAAGAAACGCACAGTGTAGTACATAGTATATGAGTGAGTTGCACTGAAAAACTTAGAATATAAGAAACGCACAGTGTAGTACATAGTATATGAGTGAGTTTCACTGAAAAACTTAGAATATAAGAAACGCACAGTGTAGTACATAGTATATGAGTGAGTTGCACTGAAAAACTTAGAATATAAGAAACGCACAGTGTAGTACATAGTATATGAGTGAGTTGCATTGAAAAACTTAGAATATAAGAAACGCACAGTGTAGTGCATAGTATATGAGTGAGTTGCACTGAAAAACTTAGAATATAAGAAACGCACAGTATAGTACATAGTATATGAATGAGTTGCACTGAAAAACTTAGAATTTACTGAAAAACCCGCATTACACGAAATGCACAGTGTAGTACATAGTATATGACTGAGTTGCACTCAAAAACTTATATTATAAGAAACGCACAGTGTAGTACATAGTATATGAGTGAGTTGCACTGAAAAACTTAGAATATAAGAAACGCACAGTGTAGTACATAGTATATGAGTGAGTTGCACTGAAAAACTTAGAATATAAGAAACGCACAGTGTAGTACATAGTATATGAGTGAGTTGCACTGAAAAACTTAGAATATAAGAAACGCACAGTGTAGTACATAGTATATGAGTGAGTTGCACTGAAAAACTTAGAATATTAGAAACACACTGTATAGTACATAGTATATGAATGAGTTGCACTGAAAAACTTAGAATTTACTGAAAAACCCGCATTAAACGAAATGCACAGTGTAGTACATAGTATATGTGTGAGTTGCACTGAAAAACTTAGAATATAAGAAACGCACAGTGTAGTACATAGTATATGAGTGAGTTGCACTGAAAAACTTAGAATATAAGAATCGCACAGTGTAGTACATAGTATATGAGTGAGTTGCACTAAAAAACTTAGAATATAAGAAACACACAGTGTAGTACATAGTATATGAGTGAGTTGCACTGAAAAACTTAGAATATAAGAAACGCACAGTGTTGTACATAGTATATGAGTGAGTTGCACTGAAAAACTTAGAATATAAGAAACGCACAGTGTAGTACATAGTATATGAGTGAGTTGCACTGAAAAACTTAGAATATAAGAAACGCACAGTGTAGTACATAGTATATGAGTGAGTTGCACTGAAAAACTTAGAATATAAGAAACGCACAGTGTAGTACATAGTATATGAGTGAGTTGCACTGAAAAACTTAGAATTTAAGAAACGCACAGTGTAGTACATAGTATATGAGTGAGTTGCACTGAAAAACTTAGAATATAAGAAACACACAGTGTAGTACATAGTATATGAGTGAGTTGCACTGAAAAACTTAGAATATAAGAAACGCACAGTGTAGTACATAGTATAAGAGTGAGTTGCACTGAAAAACTTAGAATATAAGAAACGCACAGTGTAGTACAATGTATATGAGTGAGTTGCACTGAAAAACTTAGAATATAAGAAACGCATAGTGTAGTACATAGTATATGAGTGAGTTGCACTGAAAAACTTAGAATATAAGAAACGCACAGTGTAGTACATAGTATATGAGTGAGTTGCACTGAAAAACTTAGAATATAAGAAACGCACAGTGTAGTACATAGTATATGAGTGAGTTGCACTGAAAAACTTAGAATATAAGAAACGCACAGTGTAGTACATAGTATATGAGTGAGTTGCACAGAAAAACTTAGAATATAAGAAACGCACAGTGTAGTACATAGTATATGAGTGAGTTGCACTGAAAAACTAGAATATAAGAAACGCACAGTGTAGTACATAGTATATGAGTGAGTTGCACTGAAAAACTTAGAATATAAGAAACGCACAGTGTAGTACATAGTATATGAGTGAGTTGCACTGAAAAAGTTAGAATATAAGAAACGCACAGTGTAGTACATAGTATATGAGTGAGTTGCACTGAAAAAGTTAGAATATAAGAAACGCACAGTGTAGTACACAGTATATGAGTGAGTTGCCATGAACAACTTAGAATATAAGAAACGCACAGTGTAGTACACAGTATATGAGTGAGTTGCACTGAAAAACTTAGAATATAAGAAACGCACAGTGTAGTACATAGTATATGAGTGAGTTGCACTGAAAAACTTAGAATATAAGAAACGCACAGTGTAGTGCATAGTATATGAGTGAGTTGCACTGAAAAACTTAGAATATAAGAAACGCACAGTGTAATACATATTATATGAGTGAGATGCACTGAAAAACTTAGAATTTAAGAAACGACAGTGTAGTACATAGTATATGAGTGAGTTGCACTGTAAAACTTACAATATAAGAAACGCACAGTGTAGTACATAGTATATGAGTGAGTTGCACTGAAAAACTTAGAATATAAGAAACGCACAGTGTAGTACATAGTATATGAGTGAGTTGCACTGAAAAACTTGGAATATAAGAAACGCACAGTGTAGTACATAGTATATGAGTGAGTTGCACTGAAAAACTTAGAATATAAGAAACGCACAGTGTAGTACATAGTATATGAGTGAGTTGCACTGAAAAACTTAGAATATAAGAAACGCACAGTGTAGTACATAGTATATGAGTGAGTTGCACTGAAAAACTTAGAATTTAAGAAACGCACAGTGTAGTACATAGTATATGAGTGAGTTGCACTGTAAAACTTAGAATATAAGAAACGCACAGTGTAGTACATAGTATATGAGTGAGTTGCACTGAAAAACTTAGAATATAAGAAACGCACAGTGTAGTACATAGTATAAGAGTGAGTTGCACTGAAAAACTTAGAATATAAGAAACGCACAGTGTAGTACAATGTATATGAGTGAGTTGCACTGAAAAACTTAGAATATAAGAAACGCACAGTGTAGTACATAGTATATGAGTGAGTTGCACTGAAAAACTTAGAATATAAGAAACGCACAGTGTAGTACATAGTATATGAGTGAGTTGCACTGAAAAACTTAGAATATAAGAAACGCACAGTGTAGTACATAGTATATGAGTGAGTTGCACTGAAAAACTTAGAATATAAGAAACGCACAGTGTAGTACATAGTATATGAGTGAGTTGCATTGAAAAACCTAGAATATAAGAAACGCACAGTGTAGTGCATAGTATATGAGTGAGTTGCACTGAAAAACTTAGAATATAAGAAACGCACAGTATAGTACATAGTATATGAATGAGTTGCACTGAAAAACTTAGAATTTACTGAAAAACCCGCATTACACGAAATGCACAGTGTAGTACATAGTATATGACTGAGTTGCACTCAAAAACTTATAAGAAACGCACAGTGTAGTACATAGTATATGAGTGAGTTGCACTGAAAAACTTAGAATATAAGAAACGCACAGTGTAGTACATAGTATATGAGTGAGTTGCACTGAAAAACTTAGAATATAAGAAACGCACAGTGTAGTACATAGTATATGAGTGAGTTGCACTGAAAAACTTAGAATATAAGAAACGCACAGTGTAGTACATAGTATATGAGTGAGTTGCACTGAAAAACTTAGAATATTAGAAACGCTCTGTATAGTACATAGTATATGAATGAGTTGCACTGAAAAACTTAGAATTTACTGAAAAACCCGCATTAAACGAAATGCACAGTGTAGTACATAGTATATGTGTGAGTTGCACTGAAAAACTTAGAATATAAGAAACGCACAGTGTAGTACATAGTATATGAGTGAGTTGCACTGAAAAACTTAGAATATAAGAATCGCACAGTGTAGTACATAGTATATGAGTGAGTTGCACTAAAAAACTTAGAATATAAGAAACACACAGTGTAGTACATAGTATATGAGTGAGTTGCACTGAAAAACTTAGAATATAAGAAACGCACAGTGTTGTACATAGTATATGAGTGAGTTGCACTGAAAAACTTAGAATATAAGAAACGCACAGTGTAGTACATAGTATATGAGTGAGTTGCACTGAAAAACTTAGAATATAAGAAACGCACAGTGTAGTACATAGTATATGAGTGAGTTGCACTGAAAAACTTAGAATATAAGAAACGCACAGTGTAGTACATAGTATATGAGTGAGTTGCACTGAAAAACTTAGAATTTAAGAAACGCACAGTGTAGTACATAGTATATGAGTGAGTTGCACTGAAAAACTTGGAATATAAGAAACGCACAGTGTAGTACATAGTATATGAGTGAGTTGCACTGAAAAACTTAGAATATAAGAAACGCACAGTGTAGTACATAGTATATGAGTGAGTTGCACTGAAAAACTTAGAATATAAGAAACGCACAGTGTAGTACATAGTATATGAGTGAGTTGCACTGAAAAACTTAGAATTTAAGAAACGCACAGTGTAGTACATAGTATATGAGTGAGTTGCACTGAAAAACTTAGAATATAAGAAACGCACAGTGTAGTACATAGTATATGAGTGAGTTGCACTGAAAAACTTAGAATATAAGAAACGCACAGTGTAGTACATAGTATAAGAGTGAGTTGCACTGAAAAACTTAGAATATAAGAAACGCACAGTGTAGTACATAGTATATGAGTGAGTTGCACTGAAAAACTTAGAATATAAGAAACGCACAGTGTAGTACATAGTATATGAGTGAGTTGCATTGAAAAACTTAGAATATAAGAAACGCACAGTGTAGTGCATAGTATATGAGTGAGTTGCACTGAAAAACTTAGAATATAAGAAACGCACAGTATAGTACATAGTATATGAATGAGTTGCACTGAAAAACTTAGAATTTACTGAAAAACCCGCATTACACGAAATGCACAGTGTAGTACATAGTATATGACTGAGTTGCACTCAAAAAATTATATTATAAGAAACGCACAGTGTAGTACATAGTATATGAGTGAGTTGCACTGAAAAACTTAGAATATAAGAAACGCACAGTGTAGTACATAGTATATGAGTGAGTTGCACTGAAAAACTTAGAATATAAGAAACGCACAGTGTAGTACATAGTATATGAGTGAGTTGCACTGAAAAACTTAGAATTTAAGAAACGCACAGTGTAGTACATAGTATATGAGTGAGTTGCACTGAAACACTTAGAATATAAGAAACGCACAGTGTAGTACATAGTATATGAGTGAGTTGCACTGAAAAACTTAGAATATAAGAAACGCACAGTGTAGTACATAGTATAAGAGTGAGTTGCACTGAAAAACTTAGAATATAAGAAACGCACAGTGTAGTACAATGTATATGAGTGAGTTGCACTGAAAAACTTAGAATATAAGAAACGCACAGTGTAGTACATAGTATATGAGTGAGTTGCACTGAAAAACTTAGAATATAAGAAACGCACAGTGTAGTACATAGTATATGAGTGAGTTGCACTGAAAAACTTAGAATATAAGAAACGCACAGTGTAGTACATAGTATATGAGTGAGTTGCACTGAAAAACTTAGAATATAAGAAACGCACAGTGTAGTACATAGTATATGAGTGAGTTTCACTGAAAAACTTAGAATATAAGAAACGGACAGTGTAGTACATAGTATATGAGTGAGTTGCACTGAAAAACTTAGAATATAAGAAACGCACAGTGTAGTACATAGTATATGAGTGAGTTGCATTGAAAAACTTAGAATATAAGAAACGCACAGTGTAGTGCATAGTATATGAGTGAGTTGCACTGAAAAATTTAGAATATAAGAAACGCACAGTATAGTACATAGTATATGAATGAGTTGCACTGAAAAACTTAGAATTTACTGAAAAACCCGCATTACACGAAATGCACAGTGTAGTACATAGTATATGACTGAGTTGCACTCAAAAACTTATATTATAAGAAACGCACAGTGTAGTACATAGTATATGAGTGAGTTGCACTGAAAAACTTAGAATATAAGAAACGCACAGTGTAGTACATAGTATATGAGTGAGTTGCACTGAAAAACTTAGAATATAAGAAACGCACAGTGTAGTACATAGTATATGAGTGAGTTGCACTGAAAAACTTAGAATATAAGAAAAGCACAGTGTAGTACATAGTATATGAGTGAGTTGCACTGAAAAACTTAGAATATTAGAAACGCACTGTATAGTACATAGTATATGAATGAGTTGCACTGAAAAACTTAAAATTTACTGAAAAACCCGCATTAAACGAAATGCACAGTGTAGTACATAGTATATGTGTGAGTTGCACTGAAAAACTTAGAATATAAGAAACGCACAGTGTAGTACATAGTATATGAGTGAGTTGCATTGAAAAACTTAGAATATAAGAAACGCACAGTGTAGTGCATAGTATATGAGTGAGTTGCACTGAAAAACTTAGAATATAAGAAACGCACAGTATAGTACATAGTATATGAATGAGTTGCACTGAAAAACTTAGAATTTACTGAAAAACCCGCATTACACGAAATGCACAGTGTAGTACATAGTATATGACTGAGTTGCACTCAAAAACTTATATTATAAGAAACGCACAGTGTAGTACATAGTATATGAGTGAGTTGCACTGAAAAACTTAGAATATAAGAAACGCACAGTGTAGTACATAGTATATGAGTGAGTTGCACTGAAAAACTTAGAATATAAGAAACGCACAGTGTAGTACATAGTATATGAGTGAGTTGCACTGAAAAACTTAGAATATAAGAAACGCACAGTGTAGTACATAGTATATGAGTGAGTTGCACTGAAAAACTTAGAATATAAGAAACGCACAGTGTAGTACATAGTATATGAGTGAGTTTCACTGAAAAACTTAGAATATAAGAAACGCACAGTGTAGTACATAGTATATGAGTGAGTTGCACTGAAAAACTTAGAATATAAGAAACGCACAGTGTAGTACATAGTATATGAGTGAGTTGCATTGAAAAACCTAGAATATAAGAAACGCACAGTGTAGTGCATAGTATATGAGTGAGTTGCACTGAAAAACTTAGAATATAAGAAACGCACAGTATAGTACATAGTATATGAATGAGTTGCACTGAAAAACTTAGAATTTACTGAAAAACCCGCATTACACGAAATGCACAGTGTAGTACATAGTATATGACTGAGTTGCACTCAAAAACTTATAAGAAACGCACAGTGTAGTACATAGTATATGAGTGAGTTGCACTGAAAAACTTAGAATATAAGAAACGCACAGTGTAGTACATAGTATATGAGTGAGTTGCACTGAAAAACTTAGAATATTAGAAACGCTCTGTATAGTACATAGTATATGAATGAGTTGCACTGAAAAACTTAGAATTTACTGAAAAACCCGCATTAAACGAAATGCACAGTGTAGTACATAGTATATGTGTGAGTTGCACTGAAAAACTTAGAATATAAGAAACGCACAGTGTAGTACATAGTATATGAGTGAGTTGCACTGAAAAACTTAGAATATAAGAATCGCACAGTGTAGTACATAGTATATGAGTGAGTTGCACTAAAAAACTTAGAATATAAGAAACACACAGTGTAGTACATAGTATATGAGTGAGTTGCACTGAAAAACTTAGAATATAAGAAACGCACAGTGTTGTACATAGTATATGAGTGAGTTGCACTGAAAAACTTAGAATATAAGAAACGCACAGTGTAGTACATAGTATATGAGTGAGTTGCACTGAAAAACTTAGAATATAAGAAACGCACAGTGTAGTACATAGTATATGAGTGAGTTGCACTGAAAAACTTAGAATATAAGAAACGCACAGTGTAGTACATAGTATATGAGTGAGTTGCACTGAAAAACTTAGAATTTAAGAAACGCACAGTGTAGTACATAGTATATGAGTGAGTTGCACTGAAAAACTTGGAATATAAGAAACGCACAGTGTAGTACATAGTATATGAGTGAGTTGCACTGAAAAACTTAGAATATAAGAAACGCACAGTGTAGTACATAGTATATGAGTGAGTTGCACTGAAAAACTTAGAATATAAGAAACGCACAGTGTAGTACATAGTATATGAGTGAGTTGCACTGAAAAACTTAGAATTTAAGAAACGCACAGTGTAGTACATAGTATATGAGTGAGTTGCACTGAAAAACTTAGAATATAAGAAACGCACAGTGTAGTACATAGTATATGAGTGAGTTGCACTGAAAAACTTAGAATATAAGAAACGCACAGTGTAGTACATAGTATAAGAGTGAGTTGCACTGAAAAACTTAGAATATAAGAAACGCACAGTGTAGTACATAGTATATGAGTGAGTTGCACTGAAAAACTTAGAATATAAGAAACGCACAGTGTAGTACATAGTATATGAGTGAGTTGCACTGAAAAACTTAGAATATAAGAAACGCACAGTGTAGTACATAGTATACGAGTGAGTTGCACTGAAAAACTTAGAATATAAGAAACGCACAGTGTAGTACATAGTATATGAGTGAGTTGCATTGAAAAACCTAGAATATAAGAAACGCACAGTGTAGTGCATAGTATATGAGTGAGTTGCACTGAAAAACTTAGAATATAAGAAACGCACAGTATAGTACATAGTATATGAATGAGTTGCACTGAAAAACTTAGAATTTACTGAAAAACCCGCATTACACGAAATGCACAGTGTAGTACATAGTATATGACTGAGTTGGACTCAAAAACTTATAAGAAACGCACAGTGTAGTACATAGTATATGAGTGAGTTGCACTGAAAAACTTAGAATATAAGAAACGCACAGTGTAGTACATAGTATATGAGTGAGTTGCACTGAAAAACTTAGAATATAAGAAACGCACAGTGTAGTACATAGTATATGAGTGAGTTGCACTGAAAAACTTAGAATATAAGAAACGCACAGTGTAGTACATAGTATATGAGTGAGTTGCACTGAAAAACTTAGAATATTAGAAACGCTCTGTATAGTACATAGTATATGAATGAGTTGCACTGAAAAACTTAGAATTTACTGAAAAACCCGCATTAAACGAAATGCACAGTGTAGTACATAGTATATGTGTGAGTTGCACTGAAAAACTTAGAATATAAGAAACGCACAGTGTAGTACATAGTATATGAGTGAGTTGCACTGAAAAACTTAGAATATAAGAATCGCACAGTGTAGTACATAGTATATGAGTGAGTTGCACTAAAAAACTTAGAATATAAGAAACACACAGTGTAGTACATAGTATATGAGTGAGTTGCACTGAAAAACTTAGAATATAAGAAACGCACAGTGTTGTACATAGTATATGAGTGAGTTGCACTGAAAAACTTAGAATATAAGAAACGCACAGTGTAGTACATAGTATATGAGTGAGTTGCACTGAAAAACTTAGAATATAAGAAACGCACAGTGTAGTACATAGTATATGAGTGAGTTGCACTGAAAAACTTAGAATATAAGAAACGCACAGTGTAGTACATAGTATATGAGTGAGTTGCACTGAAAAACTTAGAATTTAAGAAACGCACAGTGTAGTACATAGTATATGAGTGAGTTGCACTGAAAAACTTGGAATATAAGAAACGCACAGTGTAGTGCATAGTATATGAGTGTGTTGCACTGAAAAACTTAGAATATAAGAAATGCACAGTGTAATACATAGTATATGAGTGAGATGCACTGAAAAACTTAGAATTTAAGAAACGACAGTGTAGTACATAGTATATGAGTGAGTTGCACTGTAAAACTTAGAATATAAGAAACGCACAGTGTAGTACATAGTATATGAGTGAGTTGCACTGAAAAACTTAGAATATAAGAAACGCACAGTGTAGTACATAGTATATGAGTGAGTTGCACTCAAAAACTTAGAATATAAGAAACGCACAGTGTAGTACATAGTATATGAGTGAGTTGCACTGAAAAACTTAGAATATAAGAAACGCACAGTGTAGTACATAGTATATGAGTGAGTTGCACTGAAAAACTTAGAATATAAGAAACGCACAGTGTAGTACATAGAATATGAGTGAGTTGCACTGAAAAACTTAGAATATAAGAAACGCACAGTATAGTACATAGTATATGAATGAGTTGCACTGAAAAACTTAGAATTTACTGAAAAACCCGCATTACACGAAATGCACAGTGTAGTACATAGTATATGACTGAGTTGCACTCAAAAACTTATATTATAAGAAACGCACAGTGTAGTACATAGTATATGAGTGAGTTGCACTGAAAAACTTAGAATATAAGAAATGCACAGTGTAGTACATAGTATATGAGTGAGTTGCACTGAAAAACTTAGAATATAAGAAACGCACAGTGTAGTACATAGTATATGAGTGAGTTGCACTGAAAAACTTAGAATATAAGAAACGCACAGTGTAGTACATAGTATATGAGTGAGTTGCACTGAAAAACTTAGAATATAAGAAACGCACAGTGTAGTACATAGTATATGAGTGAGTTGCACTGAAAAACTTAGAATATAAGAAACGCACAGTGTAGTACATAGTATATGAGTGAGTTGCACTGAAAAACTTAGAATATAAGAAACGCACAGTGTAGTACATAGTATATGAGTGAGTTGCACTGAAAAACTTAGAATATAAGAAACGCACAGTGTAGTGCATAGTATATGAGTGAGTTTCACTGAAAAACTTAGAATATAAGAAACGCACAGTGTAGTACATAGTATATGAGTGAGTTGCACTGAAAAACTTAGAATATAAGAAACGCACAGTGTAGTACATAGTATATGAGTGAGTTGCATTGAAAAACTTAGAATATAAGAAACGCACAGTGTAGTGCATAGTATATGAGTGAGTTGCACTGAAAAACTTAGAATATAAGAAACGCACAGTATAGTACATAGTATATGAATGAGTTGCACTGAAAAACTTAGAATTTACTGAAAAACCCGCATTACACGAAATGCACAGTGTAGTACATAGTATATGACTGAGTTGCACTCAAAAAATTATATTATAAGAAACGCACAGTGTAGTACATAGTATATGAGTGAGTTGCACTGAAAAACTTAGAATATAAGAAACGCACAGTGTAGTACATAGTATATGAGTGAGTTGCACTGAAAAACTTAGAATATAAGAAACGCACAGTGTAGTACATAGTATATGAGTGAGTTGCACTGAAAAACTTAGAATATAAGAAACGCACAGTGTAGTACATAGTATATGAGTGAGTTGCACTGAAAAACTTAGAATATAAGAAACGCACAGTGTAGTACATAGTATATGAGTGAGTTGCACTGAAAAACTTAGAATATAAGAAACGCACAGTGTAGTACATAGTATATGAGTGAGTTGCACTGAAAAACTTAGAATATAAGAAACGCACAGTGTAGTGCATAGTATATGAGTGAGTTGCACTGAAAAACTTAGAATATAAGAAACGCACAGTATAGTACATAGTATATGAATGAGTTGCACTGAAAAACTTAGAATTTACTGAAAAACCCGCATTACACGAAATGCACAGTGTAGTACATAGTATATGACTGAGTTGCACTCAAAAACTTATATTATAAGAAACGCACAGTGTAGTACATAGTATATGAGTGAGTTGCACTGAAAAACTTAGAATATAAGAAACGCACAGTGTAGTACATAGTATATGAGTGAGTTGCACTGAAAAACTTAGAATATAAGAAACGCACAGTGTAGTACATAGTATATGAGTGAGTTGCACTGAAAAACTTAGAATATAAGAAACGCACAGTGTAGTACATAGTATATGAGTGAGTTGCACTGAAAAACTTAGAATATTAGAAACGCACTGTATAGTACATAGTATATGAATGAGTTGCACTGAAAAACTTAGAATTTACTGAAAAACCCGCATTAAACGAAATGCACAGTGTAGTACATAGTATATGTGTGAGTTGCACTGAAAAACTTAGAATATAAGAAACGCACAGTGTAGTACATAGTATATGAGTGAGTTGCACTGAAAAACTTAGAATATAAGAATCGCACAGTGTAGTACATAGTATATGAGTGAGTTGCACTGAAAAACTTAGAATATAAGAAACACACAGTGTAGTACATAGTATATGAGTGAGTTGCACTGAAAAACTTAGAATATAAGAAACGCACAATGTTGTACATAGTATATGAGTGAGTTGCACTGAAAAACTTAGAATATAAGAAACGCACAGTGTAGTACATAGTATATGAGTGAGTTGCACTGAAAAACTTAGAATATAAGAAACGCACAGTGTAGTACATAGTATATGAGTGAGTTGCACTGACAAACTTAGAATATAAGAAACGCACAGTGTAGTACATAGTATATGAGTGAGTTGCACTGAAAAACTTAGAATTTAAGAAACGCACAGTGTAGTACATAGTATATGAGTGAGTTGCACTGAAAAACTTGGAATATAAGAAACGCACAGTGTAGTACATAGTATATGAGTGAGTTGCACTGAAAAACTTAGAATATAAGAAACGCACAGTGTAGTACATAGTATATGAGTGAGTTGCACTGAAAAACTTAGAATATAAGAAACGCACAGTGTAGTACATAGTATATGAGTGAGTTGCACTGAAAAACTTAGAATTTAAGAAACGCACAGTGTAGTACATAGTATATGAGTGAGTTGCACTGAAACACTTAGAATATAAGAAACGCACAGTGTAGTACATAGTATATGAGTGAGTTGCACTGAAAAACTTAGAATATAAGAAACGCACAGTGTAGTACATAGTATAAGAGTGAGTTGCACTGAAAAACTTAGAATATAAGAAACGCACAGTGTAGTACAATGTATATGAGTGAGTTGCACTGAAAAACTTAGAATATAAGAAACGCACAGTGTAGTACATAGTATATGAGTGAGTTGCACTGAAAAACTTAGAATATAAGAAACGCACAGTGTAGTACATAGTATATGAGTGAGTTGCACTGAAAAACTTAGAATATAAGAAACGCACAGTGTAGTACATAGTATATGAGTGAGTTGCACTGAAAAACTTAGAATATAAGAAACGCACAGTGTAGTACATAGTATATGAGTGAGTTTCACTGAAAAACTTAGAATATAAGAAACGGACAGTGTAGTACATAGTATATGAGTGAGTTGCACTGAAAAACTTAGAATATAAGAAACGCACAGTGTAGTACATAGTATATGAGTGAGTTGCATTGAAAAACTTAGAATATAAGAAACGCACAGTGTAGTGCATAGTATATGAGTGAGTTGCACTGAAAAATTTAGAATATAAGAAACGCACAGTATAGTACATAGTATATGAATGAGTTGCACTGAAAAACTTAGAATTTACTGAAAAACCCGCATTACACGAAATGCACAGTGTAGTACATAGTATATGACTGAGTTGCACTCAAAAACTTATATTATAAGAAACGCACAGTGTAGTACATAGTATATGAGTGAGTTGCACTGAAAAACTTAGAATATAAGAAACGCACAGTGTAGTACATAGTATATGAGTGAGTTGCACTGAAAAACTTAGAATATAAGAAACGCACAGTGTAGTACATAGTATATGAGTGAGTTGCACTGAAAAACTTAGAATATAAGAAAAGCACAGTGTAGTACATAGTATATGAGTGAGTTGCACTGAAAAACTTAGAATATTAGAAACGCACTGTATAGTACATAGTATATGAATGAGTTGCACTGAAAAACTTAAAATTTACTGAAAAACCCGCATTAAACGAAATGCACAGTGTAGTACATAGTATATGTGTGAGTTGCACTGAAAAACTTAGAATATAAGAAACGCACAGTGTAGTACATAGTATATGAGTGAGTTGCATTGAAAAACTTAGAATATAAGAAACGCACAGTGTAGTGCATAGTATATGAGTGAGTTGCACTGAAAAACTTAGAATATAAGAAACGCACAGTATAGTACATAGTATATGAATGAGTTGCACTGAAAAACTTAGAATTTACTGAAAAACCCGCATTACACGAAATGCACAGTGTAGTACATAGTATATGACTGAGTTGCACTCAAAAACTTATATTATAAGAAACGCACAGTGTAGTACATAGTATATGAGTGAGTTGCACTGAAAAACTTAGAATATAAGAAACGCACAGTGTAGTACATAGTATATGAGTGAGTTGCACTGAAAAACTTAGAATATAAGAAACGCACAGTGTAGTACATAGTATATGAGTGAGTTGCACTGAAAAACTTAGAATATAAGAATCGCACAGTGTAGTACATAGTATATGAGTGAGTTGCACTGAAAAACTTAGAATATAAGAAACACACAGTGTAGTACATAGTATATGAGTGAGTTGCACTGAAAAACTTAGAATATAAGAAACGCACAATGTTGTACATAGTATATGAGTGAGTTGCACTGAAAAACTTAGAATATAAGAAACGCACAGTGTAGT
Source organism: Mus caroli (assembly GCF_978045245.1). Classification (NCBI taxonomy): domain Eukaryota; kingdom Metazoa; phylum Chordata; class Mammalia; order Rodentia; family Muridae; genus Mus; species Mus caroli. The sequence goes on along the minus strand of NW_028227284.1, from coordinate 4,669,061 downwards.
ACATAGTATATGAGTGAGTTGCACTGAAAAACTTAGAATATAAGAAACGCACAGTGTAGTACATAGTATATGAGTGAGTTGCACTGACAAACTTAGAATATAAGAAACGCACAGTGTAGTACATAGTATATGAGTGAGTTGCACTGAAAAACTTAGAATTTAAGAAACGCACAGTGTAGTACATAGTATATGAGTGAGTTGCACTGAAAAACTTGGAATATAAGAAACGCACAGTGTAGTACATAGTATATGAGTGAGTTGCACTGAAAAACTTAGAATATAAGAAACGCACAGTGTAGTACATAGTATATGAGTGAGTTGCACTGAAAAACTTAGAATATAAGAAACGCACAGTGTAGTACATAGTATATGAGTGAGTTGCACTGAAAAACTTAGAATTTAAGAAACGCACAGTGTAGTACATAGTATATGAGTGAGTTGCACTGAAACACTTAGAATATAAGAAACGCACAGTGTAGTACATAGTATATGAGTGAGTTGCACTGAAAAACTTAGAATATAAGAAACGCACAGTGTAGTACATAGTATAAGAGTGAGTTGCACTGAAAAACTTAGAATATAAGAAACGCACAGTGTAGTACAATGTATATGAGTGAGTTGCACTGAAAAACTTAGAATATAAGAAACGCACAGTGTAGTACATAGTATATGAGTGAGTTGCACTGAAAAACTTAGAATATAAGAAACGCACAGTGTAGTACATAGTATATGAGTGAGTTGCACTGAAAAACTTAGAATATAAGAAACGCACAGTGTAGTACATAGTATATGAGTGAGTTGCACTGAAAAACTTAGAATATAAGAAACGCACAGTGTAGTACATAGTATATGAGTGAGTTTCACTGAAAAACTTAGAATATAAGAAACGGACAGTGTAGTACATAGTATATGAGTGAGTTGCACTGAAAAACTTAGAATATAAGAAACGCACAGTGTAGTACATAGTATATGAGTGAGTTGCATTGAAAAACTTAGAATATAAGAAACGCACAGTGTAGTGCATAGTATATGAGTGAGTTGCACTGAAAAATTTAGAATATAAGAAACGCACAGTATAGTACATAGTATATGAATGAGTTGCACTGAAAAACTTAGAATTTACTGAAAAACCCGCATTACACGAAATGCACAGTGTAGTACATAGTATATGACTGAGTTGCACTCAAAAACTTATATTATAAGAAACGCACAGTGTAGTACATAGTATATGAGTGAGTTGCACTGAAAAACTTAGAATATAAGAAACGCACAGTGTAGTACATAGTATATGAGTGAGTTGCACTGAAAAACTTAGAATATAAGAAACGCACAGTGTAGTACATAGTATATGAGTGAGTTGCACTGAAAAACTTAGAATATAAGAAAAGCACAGTGTAGTACATAGTATATGAGTGAGTTGCACTGAAAAACTTAGAATATTAGAAACGCACTGTATAGTACATAGTATATGAATGAGTTGCACTGAAAAACTTAAAATTTACTGAAAAACCCGCATTAAACGAAATGCACAGTGTAGTACATAGTATATGTGTGAGTTGCACTGAAAAACTTAGAATATAAGAAACGCACAGTGTAGTACATAGTATATGAGTGAGTTGCATTGAAAAACTTAGAATATAAGAAACGCACAGTGTAGTGCATAGTATATGAGTGAGTTGCACTGAAAAACTTAGAATATAAGAAACGCACAGTATAGTACATAGTATATGAATGAGTTGCACTGAAAAACTTAGAATTTACTGAAAAACCCGCATTACACGAAATGCACAGTGTAGTACATAGTATATGACTGAGTTGCACTCAAAAACTTATATTATAAGAAACGCACAGTGTAGTACATAGTATATGAGTGAGTTGCACTGAAAAACTTAGAATATAAGAAACGCACAGTGTAGTACATAGTATATGAGTGAGTTGCACTGAAAAACTTAGAATATAAGAAACGCACAGTGTAGTACATAGTATATGAGTGAGTTGCACTGAAAAACTTAGAATATAAGAAACGCACAGTGTAGTACATAGTATATGAGTGAGTTGCACTGAAAAACTTAGAATATAAGAAACGCACAGTGTAGTACATAGTATATGAGTGAGTTTCACTGAAAAACTTAGAATATAAGAAACGCACAGTGTAGTACATAGTATATGAGTGAGTTGCACTGAAAAACTTAGAATATAAGAAACGCACAGTGTAGTACATAGTATATGAGTGAGTTGCATTGAAAAACCTAGAATATAAGAAACGCACAGTGTAGTGCATAGTATATGAGTGAGTTGCACTGAAAAACTTAGAATATAAGAAACGCACAGTATAGTACATAGTATATGAATGAGTTGCACTGAAAAACTTAGAATTTACTGAAAAACCCGCATTACACGAAATGCACAGTGTAGTACATAGTATATGACTGAGTTGCACTCAAAAACTTATAAGAAACGCACAGTGTAGTACATAGTATATGAGTGAGTTGCACTGAAAAACTTAGAATATAAGAAACGCACAGTGTAGTACATAGTATATGAGTGAGTTGCACTGAAAAACTTAGAATATTAGAAACGCTCTGTATAGTACATAGTATATGAATGAGTTGCACTGAAAAACTTAGAATTTACTGAAAAACCCGCATTAAACGAAATGCACAGTGTAGTACATAGTATATGTGTGAGTTGCACTGAAAAACTTAGAATATAAGAAACGCACAGTGTAGTACATAGTATATGAGTGAGTTGCACTGAAAAACTTAGAATATAAGAATCGCACAGTGTAGTACATAGTATATGAGTGAGTTGCACTAAAAAACTTAGAATATAAGAAACACACAGTGTAGTACATAGTATATGAGTGAGTTGCACTGAAAAACTTAGAATATAAGAAACGCACAGTGTTGTACATAGTATATGAGTGAGTTGCACTGAAAAACTTAGAATATAAGAAACGCACAGTGTAGTACATAGTATATGAGTGAGTTGCACTGAAAAACTTAGAATATAAGAAACGCACAGTGTAGTACATAGTATATGAGTGAGTTGCACTGAAAAACTTAGAATATAAGAAACGCACAGTGTAGTACATAGTATATGAGTGAGTTGCACTGAAAAACTTAGAATTTAAGAAACGCACAGTGTAGTACATAGTATATGAGTGAGTTGCACTGAAAAACTTGGAATATAAGAAACGCACAGTGTAGTACATAGTATATGAGTGAGTTGCACTGAAAAACTTAGAATATAAGAAACGCACAGTGTAGTACATAGTATATGAGTGAGTTGCACTGAAAAACTTAGAATATAAGAAACGCACAGTGTAGTACATAGTATATGAGTGAGTTGCACTGAAAAACTTAGAATTTAAGAAACGCACAGTGTAGTACATAGTATATGAGTGAGTTGCACTGAAAAACTTAGAATATAAGAAACGCACAGTGTAGTACATAGTATATGAGTGAGTTGCACTGAAAAACTTAGAATATAAGAAACGCACAGTGTAGTACATAGTATAAGAGTGAGTTGCACTGAAAAACTTAGAATATAAGAAACGCACAGTGTAGTACATAGTATATGAGTGAGTTGCACTGAAAAACTTAGAATATAAGAAACGCACAGTGTAGTACATAGTATATGAGTGAGTTGCACTGAAAAACTTAGAATATAAGAAACGCACAGTGTAGTACATAGTATACGAGTGAGTTGCACTGAAAAACTTAGAATATAAGAAACGCACAGTGTAGTACATAGTATATGAGTGAGTTGCATTGAAAAACCTAGAATATAAGAAACGCACAGTGTAGTGCATAGTATATGAGTGAGTTGCACTGAAAAACTTAGAATATAAGAAACGCACAGTATAGTACATAGTATATGAATGAGTTGCACTGAAAAACTTAGAATTTACTGAAAAACCCGCATTACACGAAATGCACAGTGTAGTACATAGTATATGACTGAGTTGGACTCAAAAACTTATAAGAAACGCACAGTGTAGTACATAGTATATGAGTGAGTTGCACTGAAAAACTTAGAATATAAGAAACGCACAGTGTAGTACATAGTATATGAGTGAGTTGCACTGAAAAACTTAGAATATAAGAAACGCACAGTGTAGTACATAGTATATGAGTGAGTTGCACTGAAAAACTTAGAATATAAGAAACGCACAGTGTAGTACATAGTATATGAGTGAGTTGCACTGAAAAACTTAGAATATTAGAAACGCTCTGTATAGTACATAGTATATGAATGAGTTGCACTGAAAAACTTAGAATTTACTGAAAAACCCGCATTAAACGAAATGCACAGTGTAGTACATAGTATATGTGTGAGTTGCACTGAAAAACTTAGAATATAAGAAACGCACAGTGTAGTACATAGTATATGAGTGAGTTGCACTGAAAAACTTAGAATATAAGAATCGCACAGTGTAGTACATAGTATATGAGTGAGTTGCACTAAAAAACTTAGAATATAAGAAACACACAGTGTAGTACATAGTATATGAGTGAGTTGCACTGAAAAACTTAGAATATAAGAAACGCACAGTGTTGTACATAGTATATGAGTGAGTTGCACTGAAAAACTTAGAATATAAGAAACGCACAGTGTAGTACATAGTATATGAGTGAGTTGCACTGAAAAACTTAGAATATAAGAAACGCACAGTGTAGTACATAGTATATGAGTGAGTTGCACTGAAAAACTTAGAATATAAGAAACGCACAGTGTAGTACATAGTATATGAGTGAGTTGCACTGAAAAACTTAGAATTTAAGAAACGCACAGTGTAGTACATAGTATATGAGTGAGTTGCACTGAAAAACTTGGAATATAAGAAACGCACAGTGTAGTACATAGTATATGAGTGAGTTGCACTGAAAAACTTAGAATATAAGAAACGCACAGTGTAGTACATAGTATATGAGTGAGTTGCACTGAAAAACTTAGAATATAAGAAACGCACAGTGTAGTACATAGTATATGAGTGAGTTGCACTGAAAAACTTAGAATTTAAGAAACGCACAGTGTAGTACATAGTATATGAGTGAGTTGCACTGAAAAACTTAGAATATAAGAAACGCACAGTGTAGTACATAGTATATGAGTGAGTTGCACTGAAAAACTTAGAATATAAGAAACGCACAGTGTAGTACATAGTATAAGAGTGAGTTGCACTGAAAAACTTAGAATATAAGAAACGCACAGTGTAGTACAATGTATATGAGTGAGTTGCACTGAAAAACTTAGAATATAAGAAACGCACAGTGTAGTACATAGTATATGAGTGAGTTGCACTGAAAAACTTAGAATATAAGAAACGCACAGTGTAGTACATAGTATATGAGTGAGTTGCACTGAAAAACTTAGAATATAAGAAACGCACAGTGTAGTACATAGTATATGAGTGAGTTGCACTGAAAAACTTAGAATATAAGAAACGCACAGTGTAGTACATAGTATATGAGTGAGTTTCACTGAAAAACTTAGAATATAAGAAACGCACAGTGTAGTACATAGTATATGAGTGAGTTGCACTGAAAAACTTAGAATATAAGAAACGCACAGTGTAGTACATAGTATATGAGTGAGTTGCATTGAAAAACTTAGAATATAAGAAACGCACAGTGTAGTGCATAGTATATGAGTGAGTTGCACTGAAAAACTTAGAATATAAGAAACGCACAGTATAGTACATAGTATATGAATGAGTTGCACTGAAAAACTTAGAATTTACTGAAAAACCCGCATTACACGAAATGCACAGTGTAGTACATAGTATATGACTGAGTTGCACTCAAAAACTTATATTATAAGAAACGCACAGTGTAGTACATAGTATATGAGTGAGTTGCACTGAAAAACTTAGAATATAAGAAACGCACAGTGTAGTACATAGTATATGAGTGAGTTGCACTGAAAAACTTAGAATTTAAGAAACGCACAGTGTAGTACATAGTATATGAGTGAGTTGCACTGAAAAACTTAGAATATAAGAAACACACAGTGTAGTACATAGTATATGAGTGAGTTGCACTGAAAAACTTAGAATATAAGAAACGCACAGTGTAGTACATAGTATAAGAGTGAGTTGCACTGAAAAACTTAGAATATAAGAAACGCACAGTGTAGTACAATGTATATGAGTGAGTTGCACTGAAAAACTTAGAATATAAGAAACGCATAGTGTAGTACATAGTATATGAGTGAGTTGCACTGAAAAACTTAGAATATAAGAAACGCACAGTGTAGTACATAGTATATGAGTGAGTTGCACTGAAAAACTTAGAATATAAGAAACGCACAGTGTAGTACATAGTATATGAGTGAGTTGCACTGAAAAACTTAGAATATAAGAAACGCACAGTGTAGTACATAGTATATGAGTGAGTTGCACAGAAAAACTTAGAATATAAGAAACGCACAGTGTAGTACATAGTATATGAGTGAGTTGCACTGAAAAACTAGAATATAAGAAACGCACAGTGTAGTACATAGTATATGAGTGAGTTGCACTGAAAAACTTAGAATATAAGAAACGCACAGTGTAGTACATAGTATATGAGTGAGTTGCACTGAAAAAGTTAGAATATAAGAAACGCACAGTGTAGTACATAGTATATGAGTGAGTTGCACTGAAAAAGTTAGAATATAAGAAACGCACAGTGTAGTACACAGTATATGAGTGAGTTGCCATGAACAACTTAGAATATAAGAAACGCACAGTGTAGTACACAGTATATGAGTGAGTTGCACTGAAAAACTTAGAATATAAGAAACGCACAGTGTAGTACATAGTATATGAGTGAGTTGCACTGAAAAACTTAGAATATAAGAAACGCACAGTGTAGTGCATAGTATATGAGTGAGTTGCACTGAAAAACTTAGAATATAAGAAACGCACAGTGTAATACATATTATATGAGTGAGATGCACTGAAAAACTTAGAATTTAAGAAACGACAGTGTAGTACATAGTATATGAGTGAGTTGCACTGTAAAACTTACAATATAAGAAACGCACAGTGTAGTACATAGTATATGAGTGAGTTGCACTGAAAAACTTAGAATATAAGAAACGCACAGTGTAGTACATAGTATATGAGTGAGTTGCACTGAAAAACTTGGAATATAAGAAACGCACAGTGTAGTACATAGTATATGAGTGAGTTGCACTGAAAAACTTAGAATATAAGAAACGCACAGTGTAGTACATAGTATATGAGTGAGTTGCACTGAAAAACTTAGAATATAAGAAACGCACAGTGTAGTACATAGTATATGAGTGAGTTGCACTGAAAAACTTAGAATTTAAGAAACGCACAGTGTAGTACATAGTATATGAGTGAGTTGCACTGTAAAACTTAGAATATAAGAAACGCACAGTGTAGTACATAGTATATGAGTGAGTTGCACTGAAAAACTTAGAATATAAGAAACGCACAGTGTAGTACATAGTATAAGAGTGAGTTGCACTGAAAAACTTAGAATATAAGAAACGCACAGTGTAGTACAATGTATATGAGTGAGTTGCACTGAAAAACTTAGAATATAAGAAACGCACAGTGTAGTACATAGTATATGAGTGAGTTGCACTGAAAAACTTAGAATATAAGAAACGCACAGTGTAGTACATAGTATATGAGTGAGTTGCACTGAAAAACTTAGAATATAAGAAACGCACAGTGTAGTACATAGTATATGAGTGAGTTGCACTGAAAAACTTAGAATATAAGAAACGCACAGTGTAGTACATAGTATATGAGTGAGTTGCATTGAAAAACCTAGAATATAAGAAACGCACAGTGTAGTGCATAGTATATGAGTGAGTTGCACTGAAAAACTTAGAATATAAGAAACGCACAGTATAGTACATAGTATATGAATGAGTTGCACTGAAAAACTTAGAATTTACTGAAAAACCCGCATTACACGAAATGCACAGTGTAGTACATAGTATATGACTGAGTTGCACTCAAAAACTTATAAGAAACGCACAGTGTAGTACATAGTATATGAGTGAGTTGCACTGAAAAACTTAGAATATAAGAAACGCACAGTGTAGTACATAGTATATGAGTGAGTTGCACTGAAAAACTTAGAATATAAGAAACGCACAGTGTAGTACATAGTATATGAGTGAGTTGCACTGAAAAACTTAGAATATAAGAAACGCACAGTGTAGTACATAGTATATGAGTGAGTTGCACTGAAAAACTTAGAATATTAGAAACGCTCTGTATAGTACATAGTATATGAATGAGTTGCACTGAAAAACTTAGAATTTACTGAAAAACCCGCATTAAACGAAATGCACAGTGTAGTACATAGTATATGTGTGAGTTGCACTGAAAAACTTAGAATATAAGAAACGCACAGTGTAGTACATAGTATATGAGTGAGTTGCACTGAAAAACTTAGAATATAAGAATCGCACAGTGTAGTACATAGTATATGAGTGAGTTGCACTAAAAAACTTAGAATATAAGAAACACACAGTGTAGTACATAGTATATGAGTGAGTTGCACTGAAAAACTTAGAATATAAGAAACGCACAGTGTTGTACATAGTATATGAGTGAGTTGCACTGAAAAACTTAGAATATAAGAAACGCACAGTGTAGTACATAGTATATGAGTGAGTTGCACTGAAAAACTTAGAATATAAGAAACGCACAGTGTAGTACATAGTATATGAGTGAGTTGCACTGAAAAACTTAGAATATAAGAAACGCACAGTGTAGTACATAGTATATGAGTGAGTTGCACTGAAAAACTTAGAATTTAAGAAACGCACAGTGTAGTACATAGTATATGAGTGAGTTGCACTGAAAAACTTGGAATATAAGAAACGCACAGTGTAGTACATAGTATATGAGTGAGTTGCACTGAAAAACTTAGAATATAAGAAACGCACAGTGTAGTACATAGTATATGAGTGAGTTGCACTGAAAAACTTAGAATATGAGAAACGCACAGTGTAGTACATAGTATATGAGTGAGTTGCACTGAAAAACTTAGAATTTAAGAAACGCACAGTGTAGTACATAGTATATGAGTGAGTTGCACTGAAAAACTTAGAATATAAGAAACGCACAGTGTAGTACATAGTATATGAGTGAGTTGCACTGAAAAACTTAGAATATAAGAAACGCACAGTGTAGTACATAGTATAAGAGTGAGTTGCACTGAAAAACTTAGAATATAAGAAACGCACAGTGTAGTACAATGTATATGAGTGAGTTGCACTGAAAAACTTAGAATATAAGAAACGCACAGTGTAGTACATAGTATATGAGTGAGTTGCACTGAAAAACTTAGAATATAAGAAACGCACAGTGTAGTACATAGTATATGAGTGAGTTGCACTGAAAAACTTAGAATATAAGAAACGCACAGTGTAGTACATAGTATATGAGTGAGTTGCACTGAAAAACTTAGAATATAAGAAACGCACAGTGTAGTACATAGTATATGAGTGAGTTTCACTGAAAAACTTAGAATATAAGAAACGCACAGTGTAGTACATAGTATATGAGTGAGTTGCACTGAAAAACTTAGAATATAAGAAACGCACAGTGTAGTACATAGTATATGAGTGAGTTGCATTGAAAAACTTAGAATATAAGAAACGCACAGTGTAGTGCATAGTGTATGAGTGAGTTGCACTGAAAAACTTAGAATATAAGAAACGCACAGTATAGTACATAGTATATGAATGAGTTGCACTGAAAAACTTAGAATTTACTGAAAAACCCGCATTACACGAAATGCACAGTGTAGTACATAGTATATGACTGAGTTGCACTCAAAAACTTATATTATAAGAAACGCACAGTGTAGTACATAGTATATGAGTGAGTTGCACTGAAAAACTTAGAATATAAGAAACGCACAGTGTAGTACATAGTATATGAGTGAGTTGCACTGAAAAACTTAGAATATAAGAAACGCACAGTGTAGTACATAGTATATGAGTGAGTTGCACTGAAAAACTTAGAATATAAGAAACGCACAGTGTAGTACATAGTATATGAGTGAGTTGCACTGAAAAACTTAGAATATTAGAAACACACTGTATAGTACATAGTATATGAATGAGTTGCACTGAAAAACTTAGAATTTACTGAAAAACCCGCATTAAACGAAATGCACAGTGTAGTACATAGTATATGTGTGAGTTGCACTGAAAAACTTAGAATATAAGAAACGCACAGTGTAGTACATAGTATATGAGTGAGTTGCACTGAAAAACTTAGAATATAAGAATCGCACAGTGTAGTACATAGTATATGAGTGAGTTGCACTAAAAAACTTAGAATATAAGAAACACACAGTGTAGTACATAGTATATGAGTGAGTTGCACTGAAAAACTTAGAATATAAGAAACGCACAGTGTTGTACATAGTATATGAGTGAGTTGCACTGAAAAACTTAGAATATAAGAAACGCACAGTGTAGTACATAGTATATGAGTGAGTTGCACTGAAAAACTTAGAATATAAGAAACGCACAGTGTAGTACATAGTATATGAGTGAGTTGCACTGACAAAATTAGAATATAAGAAACACACAGTGTAGTACATAGTATATGAGTGAGTTGCACTGAAAAACTTAGAATTTAAGAAACGCACAGTGTAGTACATAGTATATGAGTGAGTTGCACTGAAAAACTTAGAATATAAGAAACGCACAGTGTAGTACATAGTATATGAGTGAGTTGCACTGAAAAACTTAGAATATAAGAAACGCACAGTGTAGTACATAGTATATGAGTGAGTTGCACTGAAAAACTTAGAATATAAGAAACGCACAGTGTAGTACATAGTATATGAGTGAGTTGCACAGAAAAACTTAGAATATAAGAAACGCACAGTGTAGTACATAGTATATGAGTGAGTTGCACTGAAAAACTTAGAATATAAGAAACGCACAGTGTAGTACATAGTATATGAGTGAGTTGCACTGAAAAACTTAGAATATAAGAAACGCACAGTGTAGTACATAGTATATGAGTGAGTTGCACTGAAAAAGTTAGAATATAAGAAACGCACAGTGTAGTACATAGTATATGAGTGAGTTGCACTGAAAAACTTAGAATATAAGAAACGCACAGTGTAGTACACAGTATATGAGTGAGTTGCCATGAAAAACTTAGAATATAAGAAACGAACAGTGTAGTACACAGTATATGAGTGAGTTGCACTGAAAAACTTAGAATATAAGAAACGCACAGTGTAGTGCATAGTATATGAGTGAGTTGCACTGAAAAACTTAGAATATAAGAAACGCACAGTGTAGTGCATAGTATATGAGTGAGTTGCACTGAAAAACTTAGAATATAAGAAACGCACAGTGTAATACATATTATATGAGTGAGATGCACTGAAAAACTTAGAATTTAAGAAACGACAGTGTAGTACATAGTATATGAGTGAGTTGCACTGTAAAACTTAGAATATAAGAAACGCACAGTGTAGTACATAGTATATGAGTGAGTTGCACTGAAAAACTTAGAATATAAGAAACGCACAGTTTAGTACATAGTATATGAGTGAGTTGCACTCAAAAACTTAGAATATAAGAAACGCACAGTGTAGTACATAGTATATGAGTGAGTTGCACTGAAAAACTTAGAATATAAGAAACGCACAGTGTAGTACATAGTATATGAGTGAGTTGCACTGAAAAACTTAGAATATAAGAAACGCACAGTGTAGTACATAGTATATGAGTGAGTTGCACTGAAAAACTTAGAATATAAGAAACGCACAGTGTAGTACATAGTATATGAGTGAGTTGCACTGAAAAACTTAGAATATAAGAAACGCACAGTGTAGTACATAGTATATGAGTGAGTTTCACTGAAAAACTTAGAATATAAGAAACGCACAGTGTAGTACATAGTATATGAGTGAGTTGCATTGAAAAACTTAGAATATAAGAAACGCACAGTGTAGTGCATAGTATATGAGTGAGTTGCACTGAAAAACTTAGAATATAAGAAACGCACAGTATAGTACATAGTATATGAATGAGTTGCACTCAAAAACTTAGAATTTACTGAAAAACCCGCATTACACGAAATGCACAGTGTAGTACATAGTATATGACTGAGTTGCACTCAAAAACTTATATTATAAGAAACGCACAGTGTAGTACATAGTATATGAGTGAGTTGCACTGAAAAACTTAGAATATAAGAAACGCACAGTGTAGTACATAGTATATGAGTGAGTTGCACTGAAAAACTTAGAATATAAGAAACGCACAGTGTAGTACATAGTATATGAGTGAATTGCACTGAAAAACTTAGAATATAAGAAACGCACAGTGTAGTACATAGTATAAGAGTGAGTTGCACTGAAAAACTTAGAATATAAGAAACGCACAGTGTAGTACAATGTATATGAGTGAGTTGCACTGAAAAACTTAGAATATAAGAAACGCACAGTGTAGTACATAGTATATGAGTGAGTTGCACTGAAAAACTTAGAATATAAGAAACGCACAGTGTAGTACATAGTATATGAGTGAGTTGCACTGAAAAACTTAGAATATAAGAAACGCACAGTGTAGTACATAGTATATGAGTGAGTTGCACTGAAAAACTTAGAATATAAGAAACGCACAGTGTAGTACATAGTATATGAGTGAGTTTCACTGAAAAACTTAGAATATAAGAAACGCACAGTGTAGTACATAGTATATGAGTGAGTTGCACTGAAAAACTTAGAATATAAGAAACGCACAGTGTAGTACATAGTATATGAGTGAGTTGCATTGAAAAACTTAGAATATAAGAAACGCACAGTGTAGTGCATAGTATATGAGTGAGTTGCACTGAAAAACTTAGAATATAAGAAACGCACAGTATAGTACATAGTATATGAATGAGTTGCACTGAAAAACTTAGAATTTACTGAAAAACCCGCATTACACGAAATGCACAGTGTAGTACATAGTATATGACTGAGTTGCACTCAAAAACTTATATTATAAGAAACGCACAGTGTAGTACATAGTATATGAGTGAGTTGCACTGAAAAACTTAGAATATAAGAAACGCACAGTGTAGTACATAGTATATGAGTGAGTTGCACTGAAAAACTTAGAATATAAGAAACGCACAGTGTAGTACATAGTATATGAGTGAGTTGCACTGAAAAACTTAGAATATAAGAAACGCACAGTGTAGTACATAGTATATGAGTGAGTTGCACTGAAAAACTTAGAATATTAGAAACACACTGTATAGTACATAGTATATGAATGAGTTGCACTGAAAAACTTAGAATTTACTGAAAAACCCGCATTAAACGAAATGCACAGTGTAGTACATAGTATATGTGTGAGTTGCACTGAAAAACTTAGAATATAAGAAACGCACAGTGTAGTACATAGTATATGAGTGAGTTGCACTGAAAAACTTAGAATATAAGAATCGCACAGTGTAGTACATAGTATATGAGTGAGTTGCACTAAAAAACTTAGAATATAAGAAACACACAGTGTAGTACATAGTATATGAGTGAGTTGCACTGAAAAACTTAGAATATAAGAAACGCACAGTGTAGTACATAGTATATGAGTGAGTTGCACTGACAAACTTAGAATATAAGAAACGCACAGTGTAGTACATAGTATATGAGTGAGTTGCACTGAAAAACTTAGAATTTAAGAAACGCACAGTGTAGTACATAGTATATGAGTGAGTTGCACTGAAAACCTTAGAATATAAGAAACGCACAGTGTAGTACATAGTATATGAGTGAGTTGCACTGAAAAACTTAGAATATAAGAAACGCACAGTGTAGTACATAGTATATGAGTGAGTTGCACTGAAAAACTTAGAATATAAGAAACGCACAGTGTAGTACATAGTATAAGAGTGAGTTGCACTGAAAAACTTAGAATATAAGAAACGCACAGTGTAGTACAATGTATATGAGTGAGTTGCACTGAAAAACTTAGAATATAAGAAACGCACAGTGTAGTACATAGTATATGAGTGAGTTGCACTGAAAAACTTAGAATATAAGAAACGCACAGTGTAGTACATAGTATATGAGTGAGTTGCACTGAAAAACTTAGAATATAAGAAACGCACAGTGTAGTACATAGTATATGAGTGAGTTGCACTGAAAAACTTAGAATATAAGAAATGCACAGTGTAGTACATAGTATATGAGTGAGTTGCACAGAAAAACTTAGAATATAAGAAACGCACAGTGTAGTACATAGTATATGAGTGAGTTGCACTGAAAAACTTAGAATATAAGAAACGCACAGTGTAGTACATAGTATATGAGTGAGTTGCACTGAAAAACTTAGAATATAAGAAACGCACAGTGTAGTACATAGTATATGAGTGAGTTGCACTGAAAAACTTAGAATATAAGAAACGCACAGTGTAGTACATAGTATATGAGTGAGTTGCACTGAAAAAGTTAGAATATAAGAAACGCACAGTGTAGTACATAGTATATGAGTGAGTTGCACTGAAAAACTTAGAATATAAGAAACGCACAGTGTAGTACATAGTATATGAGTGAGTTGCCATGAAAAACTTAGAATATAAGAAACGCACAGTGTAGTACATAGTATATGAGTGAGTTGCACTGAAAAACTTAGAATATAAGAAACGCACAGTGTAGTACATAGTATATGAGTGAGTTGCACTGAAAAACTTAGAATATAAGAAACGCACAGTGTAGTGCATAGTATATGAGTGAGTTGCACTGAAAAACTTAGAATATAAGAAACGCACAGTGTAATACATATTATATGAGTGAGATGCACTGAAAAACTTAGAATTTAAGAAACGACAGTGTAGTACATAGTATATGAGTGAGTTGCACTGTAAAACTTAGAATATAAGAAACGCACAGTGTAGTACATAGTATATGAGTGAGTTGCACTGAAAAACTTAGAATATAAGAAACGCACAGTTTAGTACATAGTATATGAGTGAGTTGCACTCAAAAACTTAGAATATAAGAAACGCACAGTGTAGTACATAGTATATGAGTGAGTTGCACTGAAAAACTTAGAATATAAGAAACGCACAGTGTAGTACATAGTATATGAGTGAGTTGCACTGAAAAACTTAGAATATAAGAAACGCACAGTGTAGTACATAGTATATGAGTGAGTTGCACTGAAAAACTTAGAATATAAGAAACGCACAGTGTAGTACATAGTATATGAGTGAGTTGCACTGAAAAACTTAGAATATAAGAAACGCACAGTGTAGTACATAGTATATGAGTGAGTTGCACTGAAAAACTTAGAATATAAGAAACGCACAGTGTAGTACATAGTATATGAGTGAGTTGCACTGAAAAACTTAGAATATAAGAAACGCACAGTGTAGTACATAGTATATGAGTGAGTTTCACTGAAAAACTTAGAATATAAGAAACGCACAGTGTAGTACATAGTATATGAGTGAGTTGCACTGAAAAACTTAGAATATAAGAAACGCACAGTGTAGTGCATAGTATATGAGTGAGTTGCATTGAAAAACATAGAATATAAGAAACGCACAGTGTAGTGCATAGTATATGAGTGAGTTGCACTGAAAAACTTAGAATATAAGAAACGCACAGTATAGTACATAGTATATGAATGAGTTGCACTCAAAAACTTAGAATTTACTGAAAAACCCGCATTACACGAAATGCACAGTGTAGTACATAGTATATGACTGAGTTGCACTGAAAAACTTATATTATAATTAACGCACAGTGTAGTACATAGTATATGAGTGAGTTGCACTGAAAAACTTAGAATATAAGAAACGCACAGTGTAGTACATAGTATATGAGTGAGTTGCACTGAAAAACTTAGAATATAAGAAACGCACAGTGTAGTACATAGTATATGAGTGAGTTGCACTGAAAAACTTAGAATATAAGAAACGCACAGTGTAGTACATAGTATATGAGTGAGTTGCACTGAAAAACTTAGAATATTAGAAACGCACTGTATAGTACATAGTATATGAATGAGTTGCACTGAAAAACTTAGAATTTACTGAAAAACCCGCATTAAACGAAATGCACAGTGTAGTACATAGTATATGTGTGAGTTGCACTGACAAACTTAGAATATAAGAAACGCACAGTGTAGTACATAGTATATGAGTGAGTTGCACTGAAAAACTTAGAATTTAAGAAACGCACAGTGTAGTACATAGTATATGAGTGAGTTGCACTGAAAAACTTGGAATATAAGAAACGCACAGTGTAGTACATAGTATATGAGTGAGTTGCACTGAAAAACTTAGAATATAAGAAAGGCACAGTGTAGTACATAGTATATGAGTGAGTTGCACTGAAAAACTTAGAATTTAAGAAACGCACAGTGTAGTACATAGTATATGAGTGAGTTGCACTGAAAAACTTAGAATATAAGAAACGCACAGTGTAGTACATAGTATATGAGTGAGTTGCACTGAAAAACTTAGAATATAAGAAACGCACAGTTTAGTACATAGTATAACAGTGAGTTGCACTGAAAAACTTAGAATATAAGAAACGCACAGTGTAGTACAATTTATATGAGTGAGTTGCACTGAAAAACTTAGAATATAAGAAACGCACCGTGTAGTACATAGTATATGAGTGAGTTGCACTGAAAAACTTAGAATATAAGAAACGCACAGTGTAGTACATAGTATATGAGTGAGTTGCACTGAAAAACTTAGAATATAAGAAACGCACAGTGTAGTACATAGTATATGAGTGAGTTGCACTGAAAAACTTAGAATATAAGAAACGCACAGTGTAGTACATAGTATATGAGTGAGTTGCACAGAAAAACTTAGAATATAAGAAACGCACATTGTAGTACATAGTATATGAGTGAGTTGCACTGAAAAACTTAGAATATAAGAAACGCACAGTGTAGTACATAGTATATCAGTGAGTTGCACTGAAAAACTTAGAATATAAGAAACGCACAGTGTAGTACATAGTATATGAGTGAGTTGCACTCAAAAACTTAGAATATAAGAAACGCACAGTGTAGTACATAGTATATGAGTGAGTTGCACTGAAAAACTTAGAATATAAGAAACGCACAGTGTAGTACATAGTATATGAGTGAGTTGCACTGAAAAACTTAGAATATAAGAAACGCACAGTGTAGTACATAGTATATGAGTGAGTTGCACTGAAAAACTTAGAATATAAGAAACGCACAGTGTAGTACATAGTATATGAGTGAGTTGCACTGAAAAACTTAGAATATAAGAAACGCACAGTGTAGTACATAGTATATGAGTGAGTTTCACTGAAAAACTTAGAATATAAGAAACGCACAGTGTAGTACATAGTATATGAGTGAGTTGCACTGAAAAACTTAGAATATAAGAAACGCACAGTGTAGTACATAGTATATGAGTGAGTTGCATTGAAAAACTTAGAATATAAGAAACGCACAGTGTAGTGCATAGTATATGAGTGAGTTGCACTGAAAAACTTAGAATATAAGAAACGCACAGTATAGTACATAGTATATGAATGAGTTGCACTCAAAAACTTAGAATTTACTGAAAAACCCGCATTACACGAAATGCACAGTGTAGTACATAGTATATGACTGAGTTGCACTGAAAAACTTATATTATAATTAACGCACAGTGTAGTACATAGTATATGAGTGAGTTGCACTGAAAAACTTAGAATATAAGAAACGCACAGTGTAGTACATAGTATATGAGTGAGTTGCACTGAAAAACTTAGAATATAAGAAACGCACAGTGTAGTACATAGTATATGAGTGAGTTGCACTGAAAAACTTAGAATATAAGAAACGCACAGTGTAGTACATAGTATATGAGTGAGTTGCACTGAAAAACTTAGAATATTAGAAACGCACTGTATAGTACATAGTATATGAATGAGATGCACTGAAAAACTTAGAATTTACTGAAAAACCCGCATTAAACGAAATGCACAGTGTAGTACATAGTATATGTGTGAGTTGCACTGACAAACTTAGAATATAAGAAACGCACAGTGTAGTACATAGTATATGAGTGAGTTGCACTGAAAAACTTAGAATTTAAGAAACGCACAGTGTAGTACATAGTATATGAGTGAGTTGCACTGAAAAACTTGGAATATAAGAAACGCACAGTGTAGTACATAGTATATGAGTGAGTTGCACTGAAAAACTTAGAATATAAGAAACGCACAGTGTAGTACATAGTATATGAGTGAGTTGCACTGAAAAACTTAGAATATAAGAAACGCACAGTGTAGTACATAGTATATGAGTGAGTTGCACTGAAAAACTTAGAATTTAAGAAACGCACAGTGTAGTACATAGTATATGAGTGAGTTGCACTGAAAAACTTAGAATATAAGAAACGCACAGTGTAGTACATAGTATATGAGTGAGTTGCACTCAAAAACTTAGAATATAAGAAACGCACAGTGTAGTACATAGTATATGAGTGAGTTGCACTGAAAAACTTAGAATATAAGAAACGCACAGTGTAGTACATAGTATATGAGTGAGTTGCACTGAAAAACTTAGAATATAAGAAACGCACAGTGTAGTACATAGTATATGAGTGAGTTGCACTGAAAAACTTAGAATATAAGAAACGCACAGTGTAGTACATAGTATATGAGTGAGTTGCACTGAAAAACTTAGAATATAAGAAACGCACAGTGTAGTACATAGTATATGAGTGAGTTTCACTGAAAAACTTAGAATATAAGAAACGCACAGTGTAGTACATAGTATATGAGTGAGTTGCACTGAAAAACTTAGAATATAAGAAACGCACAGTGTAGTACATAGTATATGAGTGAGTTGCATTGAAAAACTTAGAATATAAGAAACGCACAGTGTAGTGCATAGTATATGAGTGAGTTGCACTGAAAAACTTAGAATATAAGAAACGCACAGTATAGTACATAGTATATGAATGAGTTGCACTCAAAAACTTAGAATTTACTGAAAAACCCGCATTACACGAAATGCACAGTGTAGTACATAGTATATGACTGAGTTGCACTGAAAAACTTATATTATAATTAACGCACAGTGTAGTACATAGTATATGAGTGAGTTGCACTGAAAAACTTAGAATATAAGAAACGCACAGTGTAGTACATAGTATATGAGTGAGTTGCACTGAAAAACTTAGAATATAAGAAACGCACAGTGTAGTACATAGTATATGAGTGAGTTGCACTGAAAAACTTAGAATATAAGAAACGCACAGTGTAGTACATAGTATATGAGTGAGTTGCACTGAAAAACTTAGAATATTAGAAACGCACTGTATAGTACATAGTATATGAATGAGATGCACTGAAAAACTTAGAATTTACTGAAAAACCCGCATTAAACGAAATGCACAGTGTAGTACATAGTATATGTGTGAGTTGCACTGACAAACTTAGAATATAAGAAACGCACAGTGTAGTACATAGTATATGAGTGAGTTGCACTGAAAAACTTAGAATTTAAGAAACGCACAGTGTAGTACATAGTATATGAGTGAGTTGCACTGAAAAACTTGGAATATAAGAAACGCACAGTGTAGTACATAGTATATGAGTGAGTTGCACTGAAAAACTTAGAATATAAGAAACGCACAGTGTAGTACATAGTATATGAGTGAGTTGCACTGAAAAACTTAGAATATAAGAAACGCACAGTGTAGTACATAGTATATGAGTGAGTTGCACTGAAAAACTTAGAATTTAAGAAACGCACAGTGTAGTACATAGTATATGAGTGAGTTGCACTGAAAAACTTAGAATATAAGAAACGCACAGTGTAGTACATAGTATATGAGTGAGTTGCACTGAAAAACTTAGAATATAAGAAACGCACAGTTTAGTACATAGTATAACAGTGAGTTGCACTGAAAAACTTAGAATATAAGAAACGCACAGTGTAGTACAATGTATATGAGTGAGTTGCACTGAAAAACTTAGAATATAAGAAACGCACCGTGTAGTACATAGTATATGAGTGAGTTGCTCTGAAAAACTTAGAATATAAGAAACGCACAGTGTAGTACATAGTATATGAGTGAGTTGCACTGAAAAACTTAGAATATAAGAAACGCACAGTGTAGTACATAGTATATGAGTGAGTTGCACTGAAAAACTTAGAATATAAGAAACGCACAGTTTAGTACATAGTATAACAGTGAGTTGCACTGAAAAACTTAGAATATAAGAAACGCACAGTGTAGTACAATGTATATGAGTGAGTTGCACTGAAAAACTTAGAATATAAGAAACGCACCGTGTAGTACATAGTATATGAGTGAGTTGCTCTGAAAAACTTAGAATATAAGAAACGCACAGTGTAGTACATAGTATATGAGTGAGTTGCACTGAAAAACTTAGAATATAAGAAACGCACAGTGTAGTACATAGTATATGAGTGAGTTGCACTGAAAAACTTAGAATATAAGAAACGCACAGTGTAGTACATAGTATATGAGTGAGTTGCACAGAAAAACTTAGAATATAAGAAACGCACATTGTAGTACATAGTATATGAGTGAGTTGCACTGAAAAACTTAGAATATAAGAAACGCACAGTGTAGTACATAGTATATCAGTGAGTTGCACTGAAAAACTTAGAATATAAGAAACGCACAGTGTTGTACATAGTATATGAGTGAGTTGCACTGAAAAACTTAGAATATAAGAAAAGCACAGTGTAGTACATAGTATATGAGTGAGTTGCACTGAAAAACTTAGAATTTAAGAAACGCACAGTGTAGTACATAGTATATGAGTGAGTTGCACTGAAAAACTTAGAATTTAAGAAACGCACAGTGTAGTACATAGTATATGAGTGAGTTGCACTGAAAAACTTAGAATATAAGAAACGCACAGTGTAGTACATAGTATATGAGTGAGTTGCACTGAAAAACTTAGAATATAAGAAACGCACAGTGTAGTACATAGTATATGAGTGAGTTGCACTGAAAAACTTAGAATATAAGAAACGCACAGTGTAGTACATAGTATATGAGTGAGTTGCACTGAAAAATTTAGAATATAAGAAACGCACAGTGTAGTACATAGTATATGAGTGAGTTGCACTGAAAAACTTAGAATTTACTGAAAAACCAGCATTACACGAAATGCACAGTGTAGTACATAGTATATGAGTGAGTTGCACTGAAAAACTTAGAATATAAGAAACGCACAGTGTAGTACATAGTATATGAGTGAGTTGCACTGAAAAACTTAGAATATAAGAAACGCACAGTGTAGTACATAGTATATGAGTGAGTTGCACTGAAAAACTTAGAATATAAGAAACGCACAGTGTAGTACATAGTTTATGAGTGAGTTGCACTGAAAAACTTAGAATTTAAGAAACGCACAGTGTAGTACATAGTATATGAGTGAGTTGCACTGAAAAACTTAGAATATAAGAAACGCACAGTGTAGTACATAGTATATGAGTGAGTTGCGCTGAAAAACTTAGAATTTAAGAAACGCACAGTGTAGTACATAGTATATGAGTGAGTTGCACTGAAAAACTTAGAATATAAGAAACGCACAGTGTAGTATATAGTATATGAGTGAGTTGCACTGAAAAACTTAGAATATAAGAAACGCACAGTGTAGTACATAGTATATGAGTGAGTTGCACTGAAAAACTTAGAATATAAGAAACGCACAGTGTAGTACATAGTATATGAGTGAGTTGCACTGAAAAACTTAGAATATAAGAAAAACACAGTGTAGTACATAGTATATGAGTGAGTTGCACTGAAAAACTTAGAATATAAGAAACGCACAGTGTAGTACATAGTATATGAGTGAGTTGCACTGAAAAACTTAGAATATAAGAAACGCACAGTGTAGTACATAGTATATGAGTGAGTTGCACTGAAAAACTTAGAATATAAGAAATGCACAGTGTAGTACATAGTATAAGAGTGAGTTGCACTGAAAAACTTAGAATATAAGAAACGCACAGTGTAGTACATAGTATATGAGTGAGTTGCACTGAAAAACTTAGAATATAAGAAACGCACAGTGTAGTACATAGTATATGAGTGAGTTGCACTGAAAAACTTAGAATATAAGAAACGCACAGTGTAGTACATAGTATATGAGTGAGGTGCACTGAAAAACTTAGAATATAAGAAACGCACAGTGTAGTACATAGTATATGAGTGAGTTGCCCTGAAAAACTTAGAATATAAGAAACGCACAGTGTAGTACATAGTATATGAGTGAGTTGCACTGAAAAACTTAGAATATAAGAAACGCACAGTGTAGTACATAGTATATGAGTGAGTTGCACTGAAAAACTTAGAATTTACTGAAAAACCCGCATTACACGAAATGCACAGTGTAGTACATAGTATATGAGTGAGTTGCACTGAAAAACTTAGAATATAAGAAACGCACAGTGTAGTACATAGTATATGAGTGAGTTGCACTGAAAAATTTAGATTTTAAGAAACACACAGTGTAGTACATAGTATATGAGTGAGTTGCACTGAAAAACTTAGAATTTTTGAAACGCACAGTGTAGTACATAGTATATGAGTGAGTTGCACTGAAAAACTTAGAATATAAGAAACGCACAGTGTAGTACATAGTATATGAGTGAGTTGCACTCAAAAACTTATATTATAAGAAACGCACAGTGTAGTACATAGTATATGAGTGAGTTGCACTGAAAAACTTAGAATATAAGAAACGCACAGTGTAGTACATAGTATATGAGTGAGTTGCACTGAAAAACTTAGAATATAAGAAACGCACAGTGTAGTACATAGTATATGAGTGAGTTGCACTGAAAAACTTAGAATATAAGAAATGCACAGTGTAGTACATAGTATATGAGTGAGTTGCACTGAAAAACTTAGAATTTAAGAAACGCACAGTGTAGTACATAGTATATGAGTGAGTTGCACTGAAAAACTTAGAATATAAGAAACGCACAGTGTAGTACATAGTATATGAGTGAGTTGCACTGAAAAACTTAGAATATAAGAAACGCACAGTGTAGTACATAGTATAAGAGTGAGTTGCACTGAAAAACTTAGAATATAAGAAACGCACAGTGTAGTACATAGTATATGAGTGAGTTGCACTGAAAAACTTAGAATATAAGAAACGCACAGTGTAGTACATAGTATAAGAGTGAGTTGCACTGAAAAACTTAGAATATAAGAAACGCACAGTGTAGTAAATAGTATATGAGTGAGATGCACTGAAAAACTTAGAATATAAGAAACGCACAGTGTAGTACATAGTATATGAGTGAGTTGCACTGAAAAACTTAGAATATAAGAAACGCACAGTGTAGTACATAGTATAAGAGTGAGTTGCACTGAAAAACTTAGAATATAAGAAACGCACAGTGTAGTACATAGTATATGAGTGAGTTGCACTGAAAAACTTAGAATATAAGAAACGCACAGTGTAGTACATAGTATATGAGTGAGTTGCACTGAAAAACTTAGAATATAAGAAACGCACAGTGTAGTACATAGTATATGAGTGAGTTGCACTGAAAAACTTAGAATTTAAGAAACGCACAGTGTAGTACATAGTATATGAGTGAGTTGCACTGAAAAACTTAGAATATAAGAAACGCACAGTGTAGTACATAGTATATGAGTGAGTTGCACTGAAAAACTTAGAATATAAGAAACGCACAGTGTAGTACATAGTATATGAGTGAGTTGCACTGAAAAACTTAGAATATAAGAAACGCACAGTGTAGTACATAGTATATGAGTGAGTTGCACTGAAAAACTTAGAATTTACTGAAAAACCCGCATTACACGAAATGCACAGTGTAGTACATAGTATATGAGTGAGTTGCACTGAAAAACTTAGAATATAAGAAACGCACAGTGTAGTACATAGTATATGAGTGAGTTGCACTGAAAAACTTAGAATATAAGAAACGCACAGTGTAGTACATAGTATATGAGTGACTTGCACTGAAAAACTTAGAATTTAAGAAACGCACAGTGTAGTACATAGTATATGAGTGAGTTACACTGAAAAACTTAGAATATAAGAAACGCACAGTGTAGTACATAGTATATGAGTGAGTTGCACTGAAAAACTTAGAATATAAGAAACACACAGTGTAGTACATAGTATATGAGTGAGTTGCACTGAAAAACTTAGATTTTAAGAAACGCACAGTGTAGTACATAGTATATGAGTGAGTTGCACTGAAAAACTTAGAATATAAGAAACGCACAGTGTAGTACATAGTATATGAGTGAGTTGCACTGAAAAACTTAGAATTTAAGAAACGCACAGTGTAGTACATAGTATATGAGTGAGTTGCACTGAAAAACTTAGAATATAAGAAACGCACAGTGTAGTACATAGTATATGAGTGAGTTGCACTGAAAAACCTAGAATTTAAGAAACGCACATTGTAGCACATAGTATATGAGTGAGTTGCACTGAAAAACTTAGATTTTAAGAAACGCACAGTGTAGTACATAGTATATGAGTGAGTTGCACTGAAAAACTTAGAATATAAGAAACGCACAGTGTAGTACATAGTATATGAGTGAGTTGCACTGAAAAACTTAGAATATAAGAAACGCACAGTTTAGTACATAGTATATGAGTGAGTTGCACTGAAAAACTTAGAATATAAGAAACGCACAGTGTAGTACATAGTATATGAGTGAGTTGCACTGAAAAATTTAGAATTTAAGAAACGCACAGTGTAGTACATAGTATATGAGTGAGTTGCACCTAAAAACTTAGAATATAAGAAATGCACAGTGTAGTACATAGTATATGAGTGAGTTGCACTGAAAAACTTAGATTATAAGAAACGCACAGTGTAGTACATAGTATATGAGTGAGTTGCACTGAAAAACTTAGAATATAAGAAACGCACAGTGTAGTACATAGTATATGAGTGAGTTGCACTGAAAAATTTAGATTTTAAGAAACACACAGTGTAGTACATAGGATATGAGTGAGTTGCACTGAAAAACTTAGAATTTTTGAAACGCATAGTGTAGTAC
Source organism: Mus caroli (assembly GCF_978045245.1). Taxonomy (NCBI): domain Eukaryota; kingdom Metazoa; phylum Chordata; class Mammalia; order Rodentia; family Muridae; genus Mus; species Mus caroli. Next base: position 4,644,022 of record NW_028227284.1, on the reverse strand, counting down.
ATAGTATATGAGTGAGTTGCACTGAAAAACTTAGAATATAAGAAACGCACAGTGTAGTACATAGTATATGAGTGAGTTGCACTCAAAAACTTAGAATATAAGAAACGCACAGTGTAGTACATAGTATATGAGTGAGTTGCACTGAAAAACTTAGAATATAAGAAACGCACAGTTTAGTACATAGTATATGAGTGAGTTGCACTGAAAAACTTAGAATATAAGAAACGCACAGTGTAGTACATAGTATATGAGTGAGTTGCACTGAAAAATTTAGAATTTAAGAAACGCACAGTGTAGTACATAGTATATGAGTGAGTTGCACTTAAAAACTTAGAATATAAGAAATGCACAGTGTAGTACATAGTATATGAGTGAGTTGCACTGAAAAACTTAGATTATAAGAAACGCACAGTGTAGTACATAGTATATGAGTGAGTTGCACTGAAAAACTTAGAATATAAGAAACGCACAGTGTAGTACATAGTATATGAGTGAGTTGCACTGAAAAATTTAGATTTTAAGAAACACACAGTGTAGTACATAGGATATGAGTGAGTTGCACTGAAAAACTTAGAATTTTTGAAACGCATAGTGTAGTACATAGTATATGAGTGAGTTGCACTGAAAAACTTAGAATATAAGAAACGCACAGTGTAGTACATAGTATATGAGTGAGTTGCACTCAAAAACTTAGAATATAAGAAATGCACAGTGTAGTACATAGTATATGAGTGAGTTGCACTGAAAAACTTAGAATATAAGAAACGCACAGTGTAGTACATAGTATATGAGTGAGTTGCACTGAAAAACTTAGAATATAAGAAATGCACAGTGTAGTACAAAGTATATGAGTGAGTTGCACTGAAAAACTTAGAATATAACAAACGCACAGTGTAGTACATAGTATATGAGTGAGTTGCACTGAAAAACTTAGAATATAAGAAACGCACAGTGTAGTATATAGTATATGAGTGAGTTGCACTGAAAAACTTAGAATATAAGAAACGCACAGTGTAGTACATAGTATATGAGTGAGTTGCACTGAAAAACTTAGAATTTAAGAAACGCACAGTGTAGTACATAGTATATGAGTGAGTTGCACTGAAAAACTTAGAATATAAGAAACGCACAGTGTAGTACATAGTATATGAGTGAGTTGCACTGAAAAACTTAGAATATAAGAAACGCACAGTGTAGTACATAGTATAAGAGTGAGTTGCACTGAAAAACTTAGAATATAAGAAACGCACAGTGTAGTACATAGTATATGAGTGAGTTGCGCTAAAAACTTAGAATATAAGAAACGCACAGTGTAGTACATAGTATATGAGTGAGTTGCACTGAAAAACTTAGAATTTAAGAAACGCACAGTGTAGTACATAGTATATGAGTGAGTTGCACTGAAAAACTTAGAATATAAGAAACGCACAGTGTAGTACATAGTATATGAGTGAGTTGCACTGAAAAACTTAGAATATATGAAACGCACAGTGTAGTACATAGTATATGAGTGAGTTGCACTGAAAAACTTAGAATATAAGAAACGCACAGTGTAGTACATAGTATATGAGTGAGTTGCACTGAAAAACTTAGAATTTAAGAAACGCACAGTGTAGTACATAGTATATGAGTGAGTTGCACTGAAAAACTTAGAATATAAGAAACGCACAGTGTAGTACATAGTCTAAGAGTGAGTTGCACTGAAAAATTTGGAATATAAGAAACGCACAGTGTAGTACATAGTATATGAGTGAGTTGCACTGAAAAACTTTGAATATAAGAAACGCACAGTGTAGTACATAGTATATGAGTGAGTTGCACTGAAAAACTTAGAATATAAGAAACGCACAGTGTAGTACAAAGTATATGAGTGAGTTGCACTGAAAAACTTAGAATTTAAAAAACGCACAGTGTAGTACATAGTATATGAGTGAGTTGCACTGAAAAACTTAGAATATAAGAAACGCACAGTGTAGTACATAGTATATGAGTGAGTTGCACTGAAAAACTTAAAATTTAAGAAACGCACAGTGTAGTACATAGTATATGAGTGAGTTGCACTGAAAAACTTAGAATATAAGAAACGCACAGTGTAGTACAAAGTATATGAGTGAGTTGCACTGATAAACTTAGAATATAAGAAACGCACAGTGCAGTACATAGTATATGAGTGAGTTGCACTAAAAACTTAGAATATAAAAAACGCACAGTGTAGTACATAGTATATGAGTGAGTTGCACTGAAAAACTTATAATATAAGAAACGCACACTGTAGTACATAGTATATGAGTGAGTTGCACTGAAAAACTTAGAATATAAGAAACGCACAGTGTAGTACATAGTATATGAGTGAGTTGCACAGAAAAACTTAGATATAAGAAACGCACAGTGTAGTACATAGTATATGAGTGAGTTGCACTGAAAAACTTAGAATATAAGAAACGCACAGTGTAGTACATAGTATATGAGTGTGTTGCACTGAAAAACTTAGAATATAAGAAACGCACTGTGTAGTACATAGTATATGAGTGAGTTGCACTGAAAAACTTAGAATATAAGAAACGCACAGTGTAGTACATAGTATATGAGTGAGTTGCACTGAAAAACTTAGAATATAAGAAACGCACAGTGTAGTACATAGTATATGAGTGAGTTGCACTGAAAAACTTAGAATTTACTGAAAAACCCGCATTACACGAAATGCAAGTTGTACTACATAGTATATGAGTGAGTTGCACTGAAAAACTTAGAATATAAGAAACGCACAGTGTAGTACATAGTATATGAGTGAGTTGCACTGAAAAACTTAGAATATAAGAAACGCACAGTGTTGTACATAGTATATGAGTGAGTTGCACTGAAAAACTTAGAATTTAAGAAACGCACAGTGTAGTACATAGTATATGAGTGAGTTGCTCTGAAAAACTTAGAATATAAGAAACGCACAGTGTAGTACATACTATATGAGTGAGTTGCACTGAAAAACTTAGATTATAAGAAACGCACAGTGTAGTACATAGTATATGAGTGAGTTGCACTGAAAAACTTAGAATATAAGAAACGCACAGTGTAGTATATAGTATATGAGTGAGTTGCATTGAAAAACTTAGATTTTAAGAAACGCACAGTGTAGTACATAGTATATGAGTGAGTTGCACTGAAAAACTTAGATTTTAAGAAACGCACAGTGTAGTACATAGTATATGAGTGAGTTGCACTGAAAAACTTAGATTTTAAGAAACGCACAGTGTAGTACATAGTATATGAGTGAGTTGCACTCAAAAACATAGAATATAAGAAACGCACAGTGTAGTACATAGTATATGAGTGAGTTGCACTGAAAAACTTAGAATATAAGAAACGCACAGTGTAGTACATAGTATATGAGTGAGTTGCACTGAAAAACATAGAATATAAGAAACGCACAGTGTAGTACAAAGTATATGAGTGAGTTGCACTGAAAAACTTAGAATATAAGAAACGCACAGTGTAGTACATAGTATATGAGTGAGTTGCACTGAAAAACTTAGAATATAAGAAACGCACAGTGTAGTACATAGTATATGAGTGAGTTGCACTGAAAAACTTAGAATATAAGAAACGCACAGTGTAGTACATAGTATATGAGTGAGTTGCACTGAAAAACTTAGAATTTAAGAAACGCACAGTGTAGTACATAGTATATGAATGAGTTGCACTGAAAAACTTAGAATATAAGAAACGCACAGTGTAGTACATAGTATATGAGTGAGTTGCACTGAAAAACTTAGAATTTACTGAAAAACCCGCATTACACGAAATCCACAGTGTAGTACATAGTATATGAGTGAGTTGCACTGAAAAACTTAGAATATAAGAAACACACAGTGTAGTACATAGTATATGAGTGAGTTGCACTGAAAAATTTAGAATATAAGAAACGCACAGTGTTGTACATAGTATATGAGTGAGTTGCACTGAAAAACTTAGAATTTAAGAAACGCACAGTGTAGTACATAGTATATGAGTGAGTTGCTCTGAAAAACTTAGAATATAAGAAACGCACAGTGTAGTACATACTATATGAGTGAGTTGCACTGAAAAACTTAGATTATAAGAAACGCACAGTGTAGTACATAGTATATGAGTGAGTTGCACTGAAAAACTTAGAATATAAGAAACGCACAGTGTAGTATATAGTATATGAGTTAGTTGCATTGAAAAACTTAGATTTTAAGAAACGCACAGTGTAGTACATAGTATATGAGTGAGTTGCACTGAAAAACTTAGATTTTAAGAAACGCACAGTGTAGTACATAGTATATGAGTGAGTTGCACTTAAAAACTTAGATTTTAAGAAACGCACAGTGTAGTACATAGTATATGAGTGAGTTGCACTCAAAAACTTAGAATATAAGAAACGCACAGTGTAGTACATAGTATATGAGTGAGTTGCACTGAAAAACTTAGAATATAAGAAACGCACAGTGTAGTACATAGTATATGAGTGAGTTGCACTGAAAAACATAGAATATAAGAAACGCACAGTGTAGTACAAAGTATATGAGTGAGTTGCACTGAAAATCAAAGAATATAAGAAACGCACAGTGTAGTACATAGTATATGAGTGAGTTGCACTGAAAAACTTAGAATATAAGAAACGCACAGTGTAGTACATAGTATATGAGTGAGTTGCACTGAAAAACTTAGAATATAAGAAACGCACAGTGTAGTACATAGTATATAAGTGAGTTGCACTGAAAAACTTAGAATATAAGAAACGCACAGTGTAGTACATAGTATATGAGTGAGTTGCACTGAAAAACTTAGAATTTAAGAAACGCACAGTGTAGTACATAGTATATGAGTGAGTTGCACTGAAAAACTTAGAATATAAGAAACGCACAGTGTAGTACATAGTATATGAGTGAGTTGCACTGAAAAACTTAGAATATAAGAAACGCACAGTGTAGTACATAGTATATGAGTGAGGTGCACTGAAAAACTTAGAATATAAGAAACGCACAGTGTAGTACATAGTATATGAGTGAGTTGCACTGAAAAACTTAGAATTTAAGAAACGCACAGTGTAGTACATAGTATATGAATGAGTTGCACTGAAAAACTTAGAATATAAGAAACGCACAGTGTAGTACATAGTATATGAGTGAGTTGCACTGAAAAACTTAGAATTTACTGAAAAACCCGCATTACACGAAATCCACAGTGTAGTACATAGTATATGAGTGAGTTGCACTGAAAAACTTAGAATATAAGAAACACACAGTGTAGTACATAGTATATGAGTGAGTTGCACTGAAAAACTTAGAATATAAGAAACGCACAGTGTTGTACATAGTATATGAGAGAGTTGCACTGAAAAACTTAGAATTTAAGAAACGCACAGTGTAGTACATAGTATATTAGTGAGTTGCTCTGAAAAACTTAGAATATAAGAAACGCACAGTGTAGTACATACTATATGAGTGAGTTGCACTGAAAAACTTAGATTATAAGAAACGCACAGTGTAGTACATAGTATATGAGTGAGTTGCACTGAAAAACTTAGAATATAAGAAACGCACAGTGTAGTATATAGTATATGAGTGAGTTGCATTGAAAAACTTAGATTTTAAGAAACGCACAGTGTAGTACATAGTATATGAGTGAGTTGCACTGAAAAACTTAGATTTTAAGAAACGCACAGTGTAGTACATAGTATATGAGTGAGTTGCACTTAAAAACTTAGATTTTAAGAAACGCACAGTGTAGTACATAGTATATGAGTGAGTTGCACTCAAAAACTTAGAATATAAGAAACGCACAGTGTAGTACATAGTATATGAGTGAGTTGCACTGAAAAACTTAGAATATAAGAAACGTACAGTGTAGTACATAGTATATGAGTGAGTTGCACTGAAAAACATAGAATATAAGAAACGCACAGTGTAGTACAAAGTATATGAGTGAGTTGCACTGAAAATCTTAGAATATAAGAAACGCACAGTGTAGTACATAGTATATGAGTGAGTTGCACTGAAAAACTTAGAATATAAGAAACGCACAGTGTAGTACATAGTATATGAGTGAGTTGCACTGAAAAACTTAGAATATAAGAAACGCACAGTGTAGTACATAGTATATGAGTGAGTTGCACTGAAAAACTTAGAATATAAGAAACGCACAGTGTAGTACATAGTATATGAGTGAGTTGCACTGAAAAACTTAGAATTTAAGAAACGCACAGTGTAGTACATAGTATATGAGTGAGTTGCACTGAAAAACTTAGAATATAAGAAACGCACAGTGTAGTACATAGTATATGAGTGAGTTGCACTGAAAAACTTAGAACATAAGAAACGCACAGTGTAGTACATAGTATATGAGTGAGTTGCACTGAAAAACTTAGATTTTAAGAAACACACAGTGTAGTACATAGTATATGAGTGAGTTGCACTGAAAAACTTAGAATTTTTGAAACGCACAGTGTAGTACATAGTATATGAGTGAGTTGCACTGAAAAACTTAGAATATAAGAAACGCACAGTGTAGTACATAGTATATGAGTGAGTTGCACTGAAAAACTTAGAATATAAGAAACGCACAGTGTAGTACATAGTATATGAGTGAGTTGCACTGAAAAACTTAGAATATAAGAAATGCACAGTGTAGTACAAAGTATATGAGTGAGTTGCACTGAAAAACTTAGAATATAACAAACGCACAGTGTAGTACATAGTATATGAGTGAGTTGCACTGAAAAACTTAGAATATAAGAAACGCACAGTGTAGTACATAGTATATGAGTGAGTTGCACTGAAAAACTTACAATATAAGAAACGCACAGTGTAGTACATAGTATATGAGTGAGTTGCACTGAAAAACTTAGAATTTAAGAAACGCACAGTGTAGTACATAGTATATGAGTGAGTTGCACTGAAAAACTTAGAATTTACTGAAAAACCCGCATTACACGAAATCCACAGTGTAGTACATAGTATATGAGTGAGTTGCACTGAAAAACTTAGAATATAAGAAACGCACAGTGTAGTACATAGTATATGAGTGAGTTGCACTGAAAAACTTAGAATTTACTGAAAAACCCGCATTACACGAAATCCACAGTGTAGTACATAGTATATGAGTGAGTTGCACTGAAAAACTTAGAATATAAGAAACGCACAGTGTAGTACATAATATATGAGTGAGTTGCACTGAAAAACTTAGAATATAAGAAACGCACAGTGTAGTACATAGTATATGAGTGAGTTGCACTGAAAAACTTAGAATTTAAGAAACGCACAGTGTAGTACATAGTATATGAGTGAGTTGCACTGAAAAACTTAGAATATAAGAAACGCACAGTGTAGTACATAGTATATGAGTGAGTTGCACTGAAAAACTTAGAATATAAGAAACGCACAGTGTAGTACATAGTATATGAGTGAGTTGCACTGAAAAACTTAGATTTTAAGAAACACACAGTGTAGTACATAGTATATGAGTGAGTTGCACTGAAAAACTTAGAATTTTTGAAACGCACAGTGTAGTACATAGTATATGAGTGAGTTGCACTGAAAAACTTAGAATATAAGAAACGCACAGTGTAGTACATAGTATATGAGTGAGTTGCACTGAAAAACTTAGAATATAAGAAACGCACAGTGTAGTACATAGTATATGAGTGAGTTGCACTGAAAAACTTAGAATATAAGAAACGCACAGTGTAGTACATAGTATAAGAGTGAGTTGCACTGAAAAACTTAGAATATAAGAAACGCACAGTGTAGTACATAGTATATGAGTGAGTTGCGCTAAAAACTTAGAATATAAGAAACGCACAGTGTAGTACATAGTATATGAGTGAGTTGCACTGAAAAACTTAGAATTTAAGAAACGCACAGTGTAGTACATAGTATATGAGTGAGTTGCACTGAAAAACTTAGAATATAAGAAACGCACAGTGTAGTACATAGTATATGAGTGAGTTGCACTGAAAAACTTAGAATATATGAAACGCACAGTGTAGTACATAGTATATGAGTGAGTTGCACTGAAAAACTTAGAATATAAGAAACGCACAGTGTAGTACATAGTATATGAGTGAGTTGCACTGAAAAACTTAGAATTTAAGAAACGCACAGTGTAGTACATAGTATATGAGTGAGTTGCACTGAAAAACTTAGAATATAAGAAACGCACAGTGTAGTACATAGTCTAAGAGTGAGTTGCACTGAAAAATTTGGAATATAAGAAACGCACAGTGTAGTACATAGTATATGAGTGAGTTGCACTGAAAAACTTTGAATATAAGAAACGCACAGTGTAGTACATAGTATATGAGTGAGTTGCACTGAAAAACTTAGAATATAAGAAACGCACAGTGTAGTACAAAGTATATGAGTGAGTTGCACTGAAAAACTTAGAATTTAAAAAACGCACAGTGTAGTACATAGTATATGAGTGAGTTGCACTGAAAAACTTAGAATATAAGAAACGCACAGTGTAGTACATAGTATATGAGTGAGTTGCACTGAAAAACTTAAAATTTAAGAAACGCACAGTGTAGTACATAGTATATGAGTGAGTTGCACTGAAAAACTTAGAATATAAGAAACGCACAGTGTAGTACAAAGTATATGAGTGAGTTGCACTGATAAACTTAGAATATAAGAAACGCACAATGCAGTACATAGTATATGAGTGAGTTGCACTAAAAACTTAGAATATAAAAAACGCACAGTGTAGTACATAGTATATGAGTGAGTTGCACTGAAAAACTTATAATATAAGAAACGCACAGTGTAGTACATAGTATATGAGTGAGTTGCACTGAAAAACTTAGAATATAAGAAACGCACAGTGTAGTACATAGTATATGAGTGAGTTGCACAGAAAAACTTAGATATAAGAAACGCACAGTGTAGTACATAGTATATGAGTGAGTTGCACTGAAAAACTTAGAATATAAGAAACGCACAGTGTAGTACATAGTATATGAGTGTGTTGCACTGAAAAACTTAGAATATAAGAAACGCACTGTGTAGTACATAGTATATGAGTGAGTTGCACTGAAAAACTTAGAATATAAGAAACGCACAGTGTAGTACATAGTATATGAGTGAGTTGCACTGAAAAACTTAGAATATAAGAAACGCACAGTGTAGTACATAGTATATGAGTGAGTTGCACTGAAAAACTTAGAATTTACTGAAAAACCCGCATTACACGAAATGCAAGGTGTACTACATAGTATATGAGTGAGTTGCACTGAAAAACTTAGAATATAAGAAACGCACAGTGTAGTACATAGTATATGAGTGAGTTGCACTGAAAAACTTAGAATATAAGAAACGCACAGTGTTGTACATAGTATATGAGTGAGTTGCACTGAAAAACTTAGAATTTAAGAAACGCACAGTGTAGTACATAGTATATGAGTGAGTTGCTCTGAAAAACTTAGAATATAAGAAACGCACAGTGTAGTACATACTATATGAGTGAGTTGCACTGAAAAACTTAGATTATAAGAAACGCACAGTGTAGTACATAGTATATGAGTGAGTTGCACTGAAAAACTTAGAATATAAGAAACGCACAGTGTAGTATATAGTATATGAGTGAGTTGCATTGAAAAACTTAGATTTTAAGAAACGCACAGTGTAGTACATAGTATATGAGTGAGTTGCACTGAAAAACTTAGATTTTAAGAAACGCACAGTGTAGTACATAGTATATGAGTGAGTTGCACTGAAAAACTTAGATTTTAAGAAACGCACAGTGTAGTACATAGTATATGAGTGAGTTGCACTCAAAAACATAGAATATAAGAAACGCACAGTGTAGTACATAGTATATGAGTGAGTTGCACTGAAAAACTTAGAATATAAGAAACGCACAGTGTAGTACATAGTATATGAGTGAGTTGCACTGAAAAACATAGAATATAAGAAACGCACAGTGTAGTACAAAGTATATGAGTGAGTTGCACTGAAAAACTTAGAATATAAGAAACGCACAGTGTAGTACATAGTATATGAGTGAGTTGCACTGAAAAACTTAGAATATAAGAAACGCACAGTGTAGTACATAGTATATGAGTGAGTTGCACTGAAAAACTTAGAATATAAGAAACGCACAGTGTAGTACATAGTATATGAGTGAGTTGCACTGAAAAACTTAGAATTTAAGAAACGCACAGTGTAGTACATAGTATATGAATGAGTTGCACTGAAAAACTTAGAATATAAGAAACGCACAGTGTAGTACATAGTATATGAGTGAGTTGCACTGAAAAACTTAGAATTTACTGAAAAACCCGCATTACACGAAATCCACAGTGTAGTACATAGTATATGAGTGAGTTGCACTGAAAAACTTAGAATATAAGAAACACACAGTGTAGTACATAGTATATGAGTGAGTTGCACTGAAAAATTTAGAATATAAGAAACGCACAGTGTTGTACATAGTATATGAGTGAGTTGCACTGAAAAACTTAGAATTTAAGAAACGCACAGTGTAGTACATAGTATATGAGTGAGTTGCTCTGAAAAACTTAGAATATAAGAAACGCACAGTGTAGTACATACTATATGAGTGAGTTGCACTGAAAAACTTAGATTATAAGAAACGCACAGTGTAGTACATAGTATATGAGTGAGTTGCACTGAAAAACTTAGAATATAAGAAACGCACAGTGTAGTATATAGTATATGAGTGAGTTGCATTGAAAAACTTAGATTTTAAGAAACGCACAGTGTAGTACATAGTATATGAGTGAGTTGCACTGAAAAACTTAGATTTTAAGAAACGCACAGTGTAGTACATAGTATATGAGTGAGTTGCACTTAAAAACTTAGATTTTAAGAAACGCACAGTGTAGTACATAGTATATGAGTGAGTTGCACTCAAAAACTTAGAATATAAGAAACGCACAGTGTAGTACATAGTATATGAGTGAGTTGCACTGAAAAACTTAGAATATAAGAAACGCACAGTGTAGTACATAGTATATGAGTGAGTTGCACTGAAAAACATAGAATATAAGAAACGCACAGTGTAGTACAAAGTATATGAGTGAGTTGCACTGAAAATCATAGAATATAAGAAACGCACAGTGTAGTACATAGTATATGAGTGAGTTGCACTGAAAAACTTAGAATATAAGAAACGCACAGTGTAGTACATAGTATATGAGTGAGTTGCACTGAAAAACTTAGAATATAAGAAACGCACAGTGTAGTACATAGTATATGAGTGAGTTGCACTGAAAAACTTAGAATATAAGAAACGCACAGTGTAGTACATAGTATATGAGTGAGTTGCACTGAAAAACTTAGAATTTAAGAAACGCACAGTGTAGTACATAGTATATGAGTGAGTTGCACTGAAAAACTTAGAATATAAGAAACGCACAGTGTAGTACATAGTATATGAGTGAGTTGCACTGAAAAACTTAGAACATAAGAAACGCACAGTGTAGTACATAGTATATGAGTGAGTTGCACTGAAAAACTTAGATTTTAAGAAACACACAGTGTAGTACATAGTATATGAGTGAGTTGCACTGAAAAAATTAGAATTTTTGAAACGCACAGTGTAGTACATAGTATATGAGTGAGTTGCACTGAAAAACTTAGAATATAAGAAACGCACAGTGTAGTACATAGTATATGAGTGAGTTGCACTGAAAAACTTAGAATATAAGAAACGCACAGTGTAGTACATAGTATATGAGTGAGTTGCACTGAAAAACTTAGAATATAAGAAATGCACAGTGTAGTACAAAGTATATGAGTGAGTTGCACTGAAAAACTTAGAATATAACAAACGCACAGTGTAGTACATAGTATATGAGTGAGTTGCACTGAAAAACTTAGAATATAAGAAACGCACAGTGTAGTACATAGTATATGAGTGAGTTGCACTGAAAAACTTAGAATATAAGAAACGCACAGTGTAGTACATAGTATATGAGTGAGTTGCACTGAAAAACTTAGAATTTAAGAAACGCACAGTGTAGTACATAGTATATGAGTGAGTTGCACTGAAAAACTTAGAATTTACTGAAAAACCCGCATTACACGAAATCCACAGTGTAGTACATAGTATATGAGTGAGTTGCACTGAAAAACTTAGAATATAAGAAACGCACAGTGTAGTACATAGTATATGAGTGAGTTGCACTGAAAAACTTAGAATTTACTGAAAAACCCGCATTACACGAAATCCACAGTGTAGTACATAGTATATGAGTGAGTTGCACTGAAAAACTTAGAATATAAGAAACGCACAGTGTAGTACATAATATATGAGTTAGTTGCACTGAAAAACTTAGAATATAAGAAACGCACAGTGTAGTACATAGTATATGAGTGAGTTGCACTGAAAAACTTAGAATATAAGAAACGCACAGTGTAGTACATAGTATATGAGTGAGTTGCACTGAAAAACTTAGAATTTAAGAAACGCACAGTGTAGTACATAGTATATGAGTGAGTTGCGCTAAAAACTTAGAATATAAGAAACGCACAGTGTAGTACATAGTATATGAGTGAGTTGCACTGAAAAACTTAGAATTTAAGAAACGCACAGTGTAGTACATAGTATATGAGTGAGTTGCACTGAAAAACTTAGAATATAAGAAACGCACAGTGTAGTACATAATATATGAGTGAGTTGCACTGAAAAACTTAGAATATATGAAACGCACAGTGTAGTACATAGTATATGAGTGAGTTGCACTGAAAAACTTAGAATATAAGAAACGCACAGTGTAGTACATAGTATATGAGTGAGTTGCACTGAAAAACTTAGAATTTAAGAAACGCACAGTGTAGTACATAGTATATGAGTGAGTTGCACTGAAAAACTTAGAATATAAGAAACGCACAGTGTAGTACATAGTCTAAGAGTGAGTTGCACTGAAAAATTTGGAATATAAGAAACGCACAGTGTAGTACATAGTATAAGAGTGAGTTGCACTGAAAAACTTAGAATATAAGAAACGCACAGTGTAGTACATAGTATATGAGTGAGTTGCACTGAAAAACTTAGAATTTAAGAAACGCACAGTGTAGTACATAGTATATGAGTGAGTTGCACTGAAAAACTTAGAATATAAGAAACGCACAGTGTAGTACATAGTATATGAGTGAGTTGCACTGAAAAACTTAGAATTTAAAAAACGCACAGTGTAGTACATAGTATATGTGAGTTGCACTGAAAAACGTAGAATATAAGAAACGCACAGTGTAGTACATAGTATATGAGTGAGTTGCACTGAAAAACTTAAAATTTAAGAAACGCACAGTGTAGTACATAGTATATGAGTGAGTTGCACTGAAAAACTTAGAATATAAGAAACGCACAGTGTAGTACAAAGTATATGAGTGAGTTGCACTGAAAAACTTATAATATAAGAAACGCACAGTGTAGTACATAGTATATGAGTGAGTTGCACTGAAAAACTTAGAATATAAGAAACGCACAGTGTAGTACATAGTATATGAGTGAGTTGCACAGAAAAACTTAGATATAAGAAACGCACAGTGTAGTACATAGTATATGAGTGAGTTGCACTGAAAAACTTAGAATATAAGAAACGCACAGTGTAGTACATAGTATATGAGTGTGTTGCACTGAAAAACTTAGAATATAAGAAACGCACTGTGTAGTACATAGTATATGAGTGAGTTGCACTGAAAAACTTAGAATATAAGAAATGCACAGTGTAGTACATAGTATATGAGTGAGTTGCACTGAAAAACTTAGAATATAAGAAACGCACAGTGTAGTACATAGTATATGAGTGAGTTGCACTGAAAAACTTAGAATATAAGAAACGCACAGTGTAGTACATAGTATATGAGTGAGTTGCACTGAAAAACTTAGAATTTAAGAAACGCACAGTGTAGTACATAGTATATGAATGAGTTGCACTGAAAAACTTAGAATATAAGAAACGCACAGTGTAGTACATAGTATATGAGTGAGTTGCACTGAAAAACTTAGAATTTACTGAAAAACCCGCATTACACGAAATCCACAGTGTAGTACATAGTATATGAGTGAGTTGCACTGAAAAACTTAGAATATAAGAAACGCACAGTGTAGTACATAGTATATGAGTGAGTTGCACTGAAAAACTTAGAATATAAGAAACGCACAGTGTTGTACATAGTATATGAGTGAGTTGCACTGAAAAACTTAGAATTTAAGAAACGCACAGTGTAGTACATAGTATATGAGTGAGTTGCTCTGAAAAACTTAGAATATAAGAAACGCACAGTGTAGTACATACTATATGAGTGAGTTGCACTGAAAAACTTAGATTATAAGAAACGCACAGTGTAGTACATAGTATATGAGTGAGTTGCACTGAAAAACTTAGAATATAAGAAACGCACAGTGTAGTATATAGTATATGAGTGAGTTGCATTGAAAAACTTAGATTTTAAGAAACGCACAGTGTAGTACATAGTATATGAGTGAGTTGCACTGAAAAACTTAGATTTTAAGAAACGCACAGTGTAGTACATAGTATATGAGTGAGTTGCACTTAAAAACTTAGATTTTAAGAAACGCACAGTGTAGTACATAGTATATGAGTGAGTTGCACTCAAAAACTTAGAATATAAGAAACGCACAGTGTAGTACATAGTATCTGAGTGAGTTGCACTGAAAAACTTAGAATATAAGAAACGCACAGTGTAGTACATAGTATATGAGTGAGTTGCACTGAAAAACATAGAATATAAGAAACGCACAGTGTAGTACAAAGTATATGAGTGAGTTGCACTGAAAAACTTAGAATATAAGAAATGCACAGTGTAGTACATAGTATATGAGTGAGTTGCACTGAAAAACTTAGAATATAAGAAACGCACAGTGTAGTACATAGTATATGAGTGAGTTGCACTGAAAAACTTAGAATATAAGAAACGCACAGTGTAGTACATAGTATATGAGTGAGTTGCACTGAAAAACTTAGAATATAAGAAACGCACAGTGTAGTACATAGTATATGAGTGAGTTGCACTGAAAAACTTAGAATTTACTGAAAAACCCGCATTACACGAAATCCACAGTGTAGTACATAGTATATGAGTGAGTTGCACTGAAAAACTTAGAATATAAGAAACGCACAGTGTAGTACATAGTATATGAGTGAGTTGCACTGAAAAACTTAGAATATAAGAAACGCACAGTGTAGTACATAGTATATGAGTGAGTTGCACTGAAAAACTTAGATTTTAAGAAACACACAGTGTAGTACATAGTTTATGAGTGAGTTGCACTGAAAAACTTAGAATTTTTGAAACGCACAGTTTAGTACATAGTATATGAGTGAGTTGCACTGAAAAACTTAGAATATAAGAAACGCACAGTGTAGTACATAGTATATGAGTGAGTTGCACTGAAAAACTTAGATTATAAGAAACGCACAGTGTAGTACATAGTATATGAGTGAGTTGCACTGAAAAACTTAGAATTTACTGAAAAACCCGCATTACACGAAATGCACAGTGTAGTACATAGTATATGAGTGAGTTGCACTGAAAAACTTAGAATATAAGAAACGCACAGTGTAGTACATAGTATATGATTGAGTTGCACTGAAAAACTTAGAATATAAGAAACGCACAGTGTTGTACATAGTATATGAGTGAGTTGCACTGAAAAACTTAGAATTTAAGAAACGCACAGTGTAGTACATAGTATATGAGTGAGTTGCTCTGAAAAACTTAGAATATAAGAAACGCACAGTGTAGTACATAGTATATGAGTGAGTTGCACTGAAAAACTTAGATTATAAGAAACGCACAGTGTAGTACATAGTATATGAGTGAGTTGCACTGAAAAACTTAGAATATAAGAAACGCACAGTGTAGTATATAGTATATGAGTGAGTTGCATTGAAAAACTTAGATTTTAAGAAACGCACAGTGTAGTACATAGTATATGAGTGAGTTGCACTGAAAACTTAGAATATAAGAATCGCACAGTGTAGTACATAGTATATGAGTGAGTTGCACTGAAAAACTTAGATTTTAAGAAACGCACAGTGTAGTACATAGTATATGAGTGAGTTGCACTCAAAAACTTAGAATATAAGAAACGCACAGTGTAGTACATAGTATATGAGTGAGTTGCACTGAAAAACTTAGAATATAAGAAACGCACAGTGTAGTACATAGTATATGAGTGAGTTGCACTGAAAAACATAGAATATAAGAAACGCACAGAGTAGTACAAAGTATATGAGTGAGTTGCACTGAAAAACTTAGAATATAAGAAACGCACAGTGTAGTACATAGTATATGAGTGAGTTGCACTGAAAAACTTAGAATATAAGAAACGCACAGTGTAGTACATAGTATATGAGTGAGTTGCACTGAAAAACTTAGAATATAAGAAACGCACAGTGTAGTACATAGTATATGAGTGAGTTGCACTGAAAAACTTAGAATATAAGAAACGCACAGTGTAGTACATAGTATATGAATGAGTTGCACTGAAAAACTTAGAATATAAGAAACGCACAGTGTAGTACATAGTATATGAGTGAGTTGCACTGAAAAACTTAGAATATAAGAAACGCACAGTGTAGTACATAGTATATGAGTAAGTTGCACTGAAAAACTTAGAATATAAGAAACGCACAGTGTAGTACATAGTATATGAGTGAGTTGCACTGAAAAACTTAGAATATAAGAAACGCACAGTGTAGTACATAGTATATGAGTGAGTTGCACTGAAAAACTTAGAATTTACTGAAAAACCCGCATTACACGAAATCCACAGTGTAGTACATAGTATATGAGTGAGTTGCACTGAAAAACTTAGAATATAAGAAACGCACAGTGTAGTACATAGTATATGAGTGAGTTGCACTGAAAAACTTAGAATATAAGAAACGCACAGTGTAGTACATAGTATATGAGTGAGTTGCACTTAAAAACTTAGATTTTAAGAAACGCACAGTGTAGTACATAGTATATGAGTGAGTTGCACTCAAAAACTTAGAATATAAGAAACGCACAGTGTAGTACATAGTATATGAGTGAGTTGCACTGAAAAACTTAGAATATAAGAAACGCACAGTGTAGTACATAGTATATGAGTGAGTTGCACTGAAAAACATAGAATATAAGAAACGCACAGTGTAGTACAAAGTATATGAGTGAGTTGCACTGAAAAACTTAGAATATAAGAAACGCACAGTGTAGTACATAGTATATGAGTGAGTTGCACTGAAAAACTTAGAATATAAGAAACGCACAGTGTAGTACATAGTATATGAGTGAGTTGCACTGAAAAACTTAGAATATAAGAAACGCACAGTGTAGTACATAGTATATGAGTGAGTTGCACTGAAAAACTTAGAATTTAAGAAACGCACAGTGTAGTACATAGTATATGAATGAGTTGCACTGAAAAACTTAGAATATAAGAAACGCACAGTGTAGTACATAGTATATGAGTGAGTTGCACTGAAAAACTTAGAATTTACTGAAAAACCCGCATTACACGAAATCCACAGTGTAGTACATAGTATATGAGTGAGTTGCACTGAAAAACTTAGAATATAAGAAACGCACAGTGTAGTACATAGTATATGAGTGAGTTGCACTGAAAAACTTAGAATATAAGAAACGCACAGTGTAGTACATAGTATATGAGTGAGTTGCACTGAAAAACTTAGATTTTAAGAAACACACAGTGTAGTACATAGTATATGAGTGAGTTGCACTGAAAAACTTAGAATTTTTGAAACGCACAGTGTAGTACATAGTATATGAGTGAGTTGCACTGAAAAACTTAGAATATAAGAAACGCACAGTGTAGTACATAGTATATGAGTGAGTTGCACTGAAAAACTTAGAATATAAGAAACGCACAGTGTAGTACATAGTATATGAGTGAGTTGCACTGAAAAACTTAGAATTTACTGAAAAACCCGCATTACACGAAATGCACAGTGTAGTACATAGTATATGAGTGAGTTGCACTGAAAAACTTAGAATATAAGAAACGCACAGTGTAGTACATAGTATATGAGTGAGTTGCACTGAAAAACTTAGAATATAAGAAACGCACAGTGTTGTACATAGTATATGAGTGAGTTGCACTGAAAAACTTAGAATTTAAGAAACGCACAGTGTAGTACATAGTATATGAGTGAGTTGCTCTGAAAAACTTAGAATATAAGAAACGCACAGTGTAGTACATAGTATATGAGTGAGTTGCACTGAAAAACTTAGATTATAAGAAACGCACAGTGTAGTACATAGTATATGAGTGAGTTGCACTGAAAAACTTAGAATATAAGAAACGCACAGTGTAGTATATAGTATATGAGTGAGTTGCATTGAAAAACTTAGATTTTAAGAAACGCACAGTGTAGTACATAGTATATGAGTGAGTTGCACTGAAAACTTAGAATATAAGAAACGCACAGTGTAGTACATAGTATATGAGTGAGTTGCACTGAAAAACTTAGATTTTAAGAAACGCACATTGTAGTACATAGTATATGAGTGAGTTGCACTCAAAAACTTAGAATATAAGAAACGCACAGTGTAGTACATAGTATATGAGTGAGTTGCACTGAAAAACTTAGAATATAAGAAACGCACAGTGTAGTACATAGTATATGAGTGAGTTGCACTGAAAAACATAGAATATAAGAAACGCACAGTGTAGTACAAAGTATATGAGTGAGTTGCACTGAAAAACTTAGAATATAAGAAACGCACAGTGTAGTACATAGTATATGAGTGAGTTGCACTGAAAAACTTAGAATATAAGAAACGCACAGTGTAGTACATAGTATATGAGTGAGTTGCACTGAAAAACTTAGAATATAAGAAACGCACAGTGTAGTACATAGTATATGAGTGAGTTGCACTGAAAAACTTAGAATATAAGAAACGCACAGTGTAGTACATAGTATATGAATGAGTTGCACTGAAAAACTTAGAATATAAGAAACGCACAGTGTAGTACATAGTATATGAGTGAGTTGCACTGAAAAACTTAGAATATAAGAAACGCACAGTGTAGTACATAGTATATGAGTGAGTTGCACTGAAAAACTTAGAATTTTCCTGAAAAACCCGCATTACACGAAATGCACAGTGTAGTACATAGTATATGAGTGAGTTGCACTGAAAAACTTAGAATATAAGAAACGCACAGTGTAGTACATAGTATATGAGTGAGTTGCACTGAAAAACTTAGAATATAAGAAACGCACAGTGTAGTACATAGTATATGAGTGAGTTGCTCTGAAAAACTTAGAATATAAGAAACGCACAGTGTAGTACATAGTATATGAGTGAGTTGCACTGAAAAACTTAGATTATAAGAAACGCACAGTGTAGTACCTAGTATATGAGTGAGTTGCACTGAAAAACTTAGAATATAAGAAACGCACAGTGTAGTACATAGTATATGAGTGAGTTGCACTGAAAAACTTAGATTTTAAGAAACGCACAGTGTAGTACATAGTATATGAGTGAGTTGCACTCAAAAACTTAGAATATAAGAAACGCACAGTGTAGTACATAGTATATGAGTGAGTTGCACTGAAAAACTTAGAATATAAGAAACGCACAGTGTAGTACATAGTATATGAGTGAGTTGCACTGAAAAACATAGAATATAAGAAACGCACAGTGTAGTACAAGGTATATGAGTGAGTTGCACTGAAAAACTTAGAATATAAGAAACGCACAGTGTAGTACATAGTATATGAGTGAGTTGCACTGAAAAACTTAGAATATAAGAAACGCACAGTGTAGTACATAGTATATGAGTGAGTTGCACTGAAAAACTTAGAATATAAGAAACGCACAGTGTAGTACATAATATATGAGTGAGTTGCACTGAAAAACTTAGAATTTAAGAAACGCACAGTGTAGTACATAGTATATGAATGAGTTGCACTGAAAAACTTAGAATATAAGAAACGCACAGTGTAGTACATAGTATATGAGTGAGTTGCACTGAAAAACTTAGAATATAAGAAACGCACAGTGTAGTACATAGTATATGAGTGAGTTGCACTGAAAAACTTAGAATATAAGAAACGCACAGTGTAGTACATAGTATATGAGTGAGTTGCACTGAAAAACTTAGAATATAAGAAACGCACAGTGTAGTACATAGTATATGAGTGAGTTGCACTGAAAAACTTAGAATTTACTGAAAAACCCGCATTACACGAAATGCACAGTGTAGTACATAGTATATGAGTGAGTTGCACTGAAAAACTTAGAATATAAGAAACGCACAGTGTAGTACATAGTATATGAGTGAGTTGCACTGAAAAACTTAGAATATAAGAAACGCACAGTGTAGTACATAGTATATGAGTGAGTTGCACTGAAAAACTTAGAATATAAGAAACGCACAGTGTAGTACATAGTATATGAGTGAGTTGCACTGAAAAACTTAGAATTTACTGAAAAACCCGCATTACACGAAATCCACAGTGTAGTACATAGTATATGAGTGAGTTGCACTGAAAAACTTAGAATATAAGAAACGCACAGTGTAGTACATAGTATATGAGTGAGTTGCACTGGAAAAACTTAGAATATAAGAAACGCACAGTGTAGTACATAGTATATGAGTGAGTTGCACTGAAAAACTTAGATTTTAAGAAACACACAGTGTAGTACATAGTTTATGAGTGAGTTGCACTGAAAAACTTAGAATTTTTGAAACGCACAGTTTAGTACATAGTATATGAGTGAGTTGCACTGAAAAACTTAGAATATAAGAAACGCACAGTGTAGTACATAGTATATGAGTGAGTTGCACTGAAAAACTTAGATTATAAGAAACGCACAGTGTAGTACATAGTATATGAGTGAGTTGCACTGAAAAACTTAGAATTTACTGAAAAACCCGCATTACACGAAATGCACAGTGTAGTACATAGTATATGAGTGAGTTGCACTGAAAAACTTAGAATATAAGAAACGCACAGTGTAGTACATAGTATATGAGTGAGTTGCACTGAAAAACTTAGAATATAAGAAACGCACAGTGTTGTACATAGTATATGAGTGAGTTGCACTGAAAAACTTAGAATTTAAGAAACGCACAGTGTAGTACATAGTATATGAGTGAGTTGCTCTGAAAAACTTAGAATATAAGAAACGCACAGTGTAGTACATAGTATATGAGTGAGTTGCACTGAAAAACTTAGATTATAAGAAACGCACAGTGTAGTACATAGTATATGAGTGAGTTGCACTGAAAAACTTAGAATATAAGAAACGCACAGTGTAGTATATAGTATATGAGTGAGTTGCATTGAAAAACTTAGATTTTAAGAAACGCACAGTGTAGTACATAGTATATGAGTGAGTTGCACTGAAAACTTAGAATATAAGAAACGCACAGTGTAGTACATAGTATATGAGTGAGTTGCACTGAAAAACTTAGATTTTAAGAAACGCACAGTGTAGTACATAGTATATGAGTGAGTTGCACTCAAAAACTTAGAATATAAGAAACGCACAGTGTAGTACATAGTATATGAGTGAGTTGCACTGAAAAACTTAGAATATAAGAAACGCACAGTGTAGTACATAGTATATGAGTGAGTTGCACTGAAAAACATAGAATATAAGAAACGCACAGAGTAGTACAAAGTATATGAGTGAGTTGCACTGAAAAACTTAGAATATAAGAAACGCACAGTGTAGTACATAGTATATGAGTGAGTTGCACTGAAAAACTTAGAATATAAGAAACGCACAGTGTAGTACATAGTATATGAGTGAGTTGCACTGAAAAACTTAGAATATAAGAAACGCACAGTGTAGTACATAGTATATGAGTGAGTTGCACTGAAAAACTTAGAATATAAGAAACGCACAGTGTAGTACATAGTATATGAATGAGTTGCACTGAAAAACTTAGAATATAAGAAACGCACAGTGTAGTACATAGTATATGAGTGAGTTGCACTGAAAAACTTAGAATATAAGAAACGCACAGTGTAGTACATAGTATATGAGTGAGTTGCACTGAAAAACTTAGAATATAAGAAACGCACAGTGTAGTACATAGTATATGAGTGAGTTGCACTGAAAAACTTAGAATATAAGAAACGCACAGTGTAGTACATAGTATATGAGTGAGTTGCACTGAAAAACTTAGAATTTACTGAAAAACCCGCATTACACGAAATGCACAGTGTAGTACATAGTATATGAGTGAGTTGCACTGAAAAACTTAGAATATAAGAAACGCACAGTGTAGTACATAGTATATGAGTGAGTTGCACTGAAAAACTTAGAATATAAGAAACGCACAGTGTAGTACATAGTATATGAGTGAGTTGCACTTAAAAACTTAGATTTTAAGAAACGCACAGTGTAGTACATAGTATATGAGTGAGTTGCACTCAAAAACTTTGAATATAAGAAACGCACAGTGTAGTACATAGTATATGAGTGAGTTGCACTGAAAAACTTAGAATATAAGAAACGCACAGTGTAGTACATAGTATATGAGTGAGTTGCACTGAAAAACATAGAATATAAGAAACGCACAGTGTAGTACAAAGTATATGAGTGAGTTGCACTGAAAAACTTAGAATATAAGAAACGCACAGTGTAGTACATAGTATATGAGTGAGTTGCACTGAAAAACTTAGAATATAAGAAACGCACAGTGTAGTACATAGTATATGAGTGAGTTGCACTGAAAAACTTAGAATATAAGAAACGCACAGTGTAGTACATAGTATATGAGTGAGTTGCACTGAAAAACTTAGAATTTAAGAAACGCACAGTGTAGTACATAGTATATGAATGAGTTGCACTGAAAAACTTAGAATATAAGAAACGCACAGTGTAGTACATAGTATATGAGTGAGTTGCACTGAAAAACTTAGAATTTACTGAAAAACCCGCATTACACGAAATCCACAGTGTAGTACATAGTATATGAGTGAGTTGCACTGAAAAACTTAGAATATAAGAAACGCACAGTGTAGTACATAGTATATGAGTGAGTTGCACTGAAAAACTTAGAATATAAGAAACGCACAGTGTAGTACATAGTATATGAGTGAGTTGCACTGAAAAACTTAGATTTTAAGAAACACACAGTGTAGTACATAGTATATGAGTGAGTTGCACTGAAAAACTTAGAATTTTTGAAACGCACAGTGTAGTACATAGTATATGAGTGAGTTGCACTGAAAAACTTAGAATATAAGAAACGCACAGTGTAGTACATAGTATATGAGTGAGTTGCACTGAAAAACTTAGAATATAAGAAACGCACAGTGTAGTACATAGTATATGAGTGAGTTGCACTGAAAAACTTAGAATTTACTGAAAAACCCGCATTACACGAAATGCACAGTGTAGTACATAGTATATGAGTGAGTTGCACTGAAAAACTTAGAATATAAGAAACGCACAGTGTAGTACATAGTATATGAGTGAGTTGCACTGAAAAACTTAGAATATAAGAAACGCACAGTGTTGTACATAGTATATGAGTGAGTTGCACTGAAAAACTTAGAATTTAAGAAACGCACAGTGTAGTACATAGTATATGAGTGAGTTGCTCTGAAAAACTTAGAATATAAGAAACGCACAGTGTAGTACATAGTATATGAGTGAGTTGCACTGAAAAACTTAGATTATAAGAAACGCACAGTGTAGTACATAGTATATGAGTGAGTTGCACTGAAAAACTTAGAATATAAGAAACGCACAGTGTAGTATATAGTATATGAGTGAGTTGCATTGAAAAACTTAGATTTTAAGAAACGCACAGTGTAGTACATAGTATATGAGTGAGTTGCACTGAAAACTTAGAATATAAGAAACGCACAGTGTAGTACATAGTATATGAGTGAGTTGCACTGAAAAACTTAGATTTTAAGAAACGCACATTGTAGTACATAGTATATGAGTGAGTTGCACTCAAAAACTTAGAATATAAGAAACGCACAGTGTAGTACATAGTATATGAGTGAGTTGCACTGAAAAACTTAGAATATAAGAAACGCACAGTGTAGTACATAGTATATGAGTGAGTTGCACTGAAAAACATAGAATATAAGAAACGCACAGTGTAGTACAAAGTATATGAGTGAGTTGCACTGAAAAACTTAGAATATAAGAAACGCACAGTGTAGTACATAGTATATGAGTGAGTTGCACTGAAAAACTTAGAATATAAGAAACGCACAGTGTAGTACATAGTATATGAGTGAGTTGCACTGAAAAACTTAGAATATAAGAAACGCACAGTGTAGTACATAGTATATGAGTGAGTTGCACTGAAAAACTTAGAATATAAGAAACGCACAGTGTAGTACATAGTATATGAATGAGTTGCACTGAAAAACTTAGAATATAAGAAACGCACAGTGTAGTACATAGTATATGAGTGAGTTGCACTGAAAAACTTAGAATATAAGAAACGCACAGTGTAGTACATAGTATATGAGTGAGTTGCACTGAAAAACTTAGAATTTTCCTGAAAAACCCGCATTACACGAAATGCACAGTGTAGTACATAGTATATGAGTGAGTTGCACTGAAAAACTTAGAATATAAGAAACGCACAGTGTAGTATATAGTATATGAGTGAGTTGCATTGAAAAACTTAGATTTTAAGAAACACACAGTGTAGTACATAGTATATGAGTGAGTTGCACTGAAAACTTAGAATATAAGAAACGCACAGTGTAGTACATAGTATATGAGTGAGTTGCACTGAAAAACTTAGATTTTAAGAAACGCACAGTGTAGTACATAGTATATGAGTGAGTTGCACTCAAAAACTTAGAATATAAGAAACGCACAGTGTAGTACATAGTATATGAGTGAGTTGCACTGAAAAACTTAGAATATAAGAAACGCACAGTGTAGTACATAGTATATGAGTGAGTTGCACTGAAAAACATAGAATATAAGAAACGCACAGAGTAGTACAAAGTATATGAGTGAGTTGCACTGAAAAACTTAGAATATAAGAAACGCACAGTGTAGTACATAGTATATGAGTGAGTTGCACTGAAAAACTTAGAATATAAGAAACGCACAGTGTAGTACATAGTATATGAGTGAGTTGCACTGAAAAACTTAGAATATAAGAAACGCACAGTGTAGTACATAGTATATGAGTGAGTTGCACTGAAAAACTTAGAATATAAGAAACGCACAGTGTAGTACATAGTATATGAATGAGTTGCACTGAAAAACTTAGAATATAAGAAACGCACAGTGTAGTACATAGTATATGAGTGAGTTGCACTGAAAAACTTAGAATATAAGAAACGCACAGTGTAGTACATAGTATATGAGTGAGTTGCACTGAAAAACTTAGAATATAAGAAACGCACAGTGTAGTACATAGTATATGAGTGAGTTGCACTGAAAAACTTAGAATATAAGAAACGCACAGTGTAGTACATAGTATATGAGTGAGTTGCACTGAAAAACTTAGAATTTACTGAAAAACCCGCATTACACGAAATGCACAGTGTAGTACATAGTATATGAGTGAGTTGCACTGAAAAACTTAGAATATAAGAAACGCACAGTGTAGTACATAGTATATGAGTGAGTTGCACTGAAAAACTTAGAATATAAGAAACGCACAGTGTAGTACATAGTATATGAGTGAGTTGCACTTAAAAACTTAGATTTTAAGAAACGCACAGTGTAGTACATAGTATATGAGTGAGTTGCACTCAAAAACTTTGAATATAAGAAACGCACAGTGTAGTACATAGTATATGAGTGAGTTGCACTGAAAAACTTAGAATATAAGAAACGCACAGTGTAGTACATAGTATATGAGTGAGTTGCACTGAAAAACATAGAATATAAGAAACGCACAGTGTAGTACAAAGTATATGAGTGAGTTGCACTGAAAAACTTAGAATATAAGAAACGCACAGTGTAGTACATAGTATATGAGTGAGTTGCACTGAAAAACTTAGAATATAAGAAACGCACAGTGTAGTACATAGTATATGAGTGAGTTGCACTGAAAAACTTAGAATATAAGAAACGCACAGTGTAGTACATAGTATATGAGTGAGTTGCACTGAAAAACTTAGAATTTAAGAAACGCACAGTGTAGTACATAGTATATGAATGAGTTGCACTGAAAAACTTAGAATATAAGAAACGCACAGTGTAGTACATAGTATATGAGTGAGTTGCACTGAAAAACTTAGAATTTACTGAAAAACCCGCATTACACGAAATCCACAGTGTAGTACATAGTATATGAGTGAGTTGCACTGAAAAACTTAGAATATAAGAAACGCACAGTGTAGTACATAGTATATGAGTGAGTTGCACTGAAAAACTTAGAATATAAGAAACGCACAGTGTAGTACATAGTATATGAGTGAGTTGCACTGAAAAACTTAGATTTTAAGAAACACACAGTGTAGTACATAGTATATGAGTGAGTTGCACTGAAAAACTTAGAATTTTTGAAACGCACAGTGTAGTACATAGTATATGAGTGAGTTGCACTGAAAAACTTAGAATATAAGAAACGCACAGTGTAGTACATAGTATATGAGTGAGTTGCACTGAAAAACTTAGAATATAAGAAACGCACAGTGTAGTACATAGTATATGAGTGAGTTGCACTGAAAAACTTAGAATTTACTGAAAAACCCGCATTACACGAAATGCACAGTGTAGTACATAGTATATGAGTGAGTTGCACTGAAAAACTTAGAATATAAGAAACGCACAGTGTAGTACATAGTATATGAGTGAGTTGCACTGAAAAACTTAGAATATAAGAAACGCACAGTGTTGTACATAGTATATGAGTGAGTTGCACTGAAAAACTTAGAATTTAAGAAACGCACAGTGTAGTACATAGTATATGAGTGAGTTGCTCTGAAAAACTTAGAATATAAGAAACGCACAGTGTAGTACATAGTATATGAGTGAGTTGCACTGAAAAACTTAGATTATAAGAAACGCACAGTGTAGTACATAGTATATGAGTGAGTTGCACTGAAAAACTTAGAATATAAGAAACGCACAGTGTAGTATATAGTATATGAGTGAGTTGCATTGAAAAACTTAGATTTTAAGAAACGCACAGTGTAGTACATAGTATATGAGTGAGTTGCACTGAAAACTTAGAATATAAGAAACGCACAGTGTAGTACATAGTATATGAGTGAGTTGCACTGAAAAACTTAGATTTTAAGAAACGCACATTGTAGTACATAGTATATGAGTGAGTTGCACTCAAAAACTTAGAATATAAGAAACGCACAGTGTAGTACATAGTATATGAGTGAGTTGCACTGAAAAACTTAGAATATAAGAAACGCACAGTGTAGTACATAGTATATGAGTGAGTTGCACTGAAAAACATAGAATATAAGAAACGCACAGTGTAGTACAAAGTATATGAGTGAGTTGCACTGAAAAACTTAGAATATAAGAAACGCACAGTGTAGTACATAGTATATGAGTGAGTTGCACTGAAAAACTTAGAATATAAGAAACGCACAGTGTAGTACATAGTATATGAGTGAGTTGCACTGAAAAACTTAGAATATAAGAAACGCACAGTGTAGTACATAGTATATGAGTGAGTTGCACTGAAAAACTTAGAATATAAGAAACGCACAGTGTAGTACATAGTATATGAATGAGTTGCACTGAAAAACTTAGAATATAAGAAACGCACAGTGTAGTACATAGTATATGAGTGAGTTGCACTGAAAAACTTAGAATATAAGAAACGCACAGTGTAGTACATAGTATATGAGTGAGTTGCACTGAAAAACTTAGAATTTTCCTGAAAAACCCGCATTACACGAAATGCACAGTGTAGTACATAGTATATGAGTGAGTTGCACTGAAAAACTTAGAATATAAGAAACGCACAGTGTAGTACATAGTATATGAGTGAGTTGCACTGAAAAACTTAGAATATAAGAAACGCACAGTGTAGTACATAGTATATGAGTGAGTTGCTCTGAAAAACTTAGAATATAAGAAACGCACAGTGTAGTACATAGTATATGAGTGAGTTGCACTGAAAAACTTAGATTATAAGAAACGCACAGTGTAGTACCTAGTATATGAGTGAGTTGCACTGAAAAACTTAGAATATAAGAAACGCACAGTGTAGTACATAGTATATGAGTGAGTTGCACTGAAAAACTTAGATTTTAAGAAACGCACAGTGTAGTACATAGTATATGAGTGAGTTGCACTCAAAAACTTAGAATATAAGAAACGCACAGTGTAGTACATAGTATATGAGTGAGTTGCACTGAAAAACTTAGAATATAAGAAACGCACAGTGTAGTACATAGTATATGAGTGAGTTGCACTGAAAAACATAGAATATAAGAAACGCACAGTGTAGTACAAGGTATATGAGTGAGTTGCACTGAAAAACTTAGAATATAAGAAACGCACAGTGTAGTACATAGTATATGAGTGAGTTGCACTGAAAAACTTAGAATATAAGAAACGCACAGTGTAGTACATAGTATATGAGTGAGTTGCACTGAAAAACTTAGAATATAAGAAACGCACAGTGTAGTACATAGTATATGAGTGAGTTGCACTGAAAAACTTAGAATTTAAGAAACGCACAGTGTAGTACATAGTATATGAATGAGTTGCACTGAAAAACTTAGAATATAAGAAACGCACAGTGTAGTACATAGTATATGAGTGAGTTGCACTGAAAAACTTAGAATATAAGAAACGCACAGTGTAGTACATAGTATATGAGTGAGTTGCACTGAAAAACTTAGAATATAAGAAACGCACAGTGTAGTACATAGTATATGAGTGAGTTGCACTGAAAAACTTAGAATATAAGAAACGCACAGTGTAGTACATAGTATATGAGTGAGTTGCACTGAAAAACTTAGAATTTACTGAAAAACCCGCATTACACGAAATGCACAGTGTAGTACATAGTATATGAGTGAGTTGCACTGAAAAACTTAGAATATAAGAAACGCACAGTGTAGTACATAGTATATGAGTGAGTTGCACTGAAAAACTTAGAATATAAGAAAAGCACAGTGTTGTACATAGTATATGAGTGAGTTGCACTGAAAAACTTAGAATATAAGAAATGCACAGTGTAGTACAAAGTATATGAGTGAGTTGCACTGAAAAACTTAGAATATAAGAAACGCACAGTGTAGTACATAGTATATGAGTGAGTTGCACTGAAAAACTTAGAATATAAGAAACGCACAGTGTAGTACATAGTATATGAGTGAGTTGCACTGAAAAACTTAGAATTTTTGAAACGCACAGTGTAGTACATAGTATATGAGTGAGTTGCACTGAAAAACTTAGAATTTAAGAAACGCACAGTGTAGTACATAGTATATGAATGAGTTGCACTGAAAAAATTAGAATATAAGAAACGCACAGTGTAGTACATAGTATATGAGTGAGTTGCACTGAAAAACTTAGAATATAAGAAACGCACAGTGTAGTACATAGTATATGAGTGAGTTGCACTGAAAAACTTAGAATATATGAAACGCACAGTGTAGTACATAGTATATGAGTGAGTTGCACTGAAAAACTTAGAATATAAGAAACGCACAGTGTAGTACATAGTATATGAGTGAGTTGCACTGAAAAACTTAGAATTTACTGAAAAACCCGCATTACACGAAATGCACAGTGTAGTACATAGTATATGAGTGAGTTGCACTGAAAAACTTAGAATATAAGAAACGCACAGTGTAGTACATAGTATATGAGTGAGTTGCACTGAAAAACTTAGAATATAAGAAACGCACAGTGTAGTACATAGTATATGAGTGAGTTGCACTGAAAAACTTAGAATATAAGAAACGCACAGTGTAGTACATAGTATATGAGTGAGTTGCACTGAAAAACTCAGAATTTACTGAAAAACCCGCATTACACGAAATGCACAGTGTAGTACATAGTATATGAGTGAGTTGCACTGAAAAACTTAGAATATAAGAAACGCACAGTGTAGTACATAGTATATGAGTGAGTTGCACTGAAAAACTTAGAATATAAGAAACGCACAGTGTTGTACATAGTATATGAGTGAGTTGCACTGAAAAACTTAGAATTTAAGAAACGCACAGTGTAGTATATAGTATATGAGTGAGTTGCTCTGAAAAACTTAGAATATAAGAAACGCACAGTGTAGTACATAGTATATGAGTGAGTTGCACTGAAAAACTTAGAATATAAGAAACGCACAGTGTAGTACATAGTATATGAGTGAGTTGCACTGAAAAACTTAGAATATAAGAAACGCACAGTGTAGTACATAGTATATGAGTGAGTTGCACTGAAAAACTTAGAATATAAGAAACGCACAGTGTAGTACATAGTATATGAGTGAGTTGCACTGAAAAACTTAGAATTTAAGAAACGCACAGTGTAGTACATAGTATATGAATGAGTTGCACTGAAAAACTTAGAATATAAGAAACGCACAGTGTAGTACATAGTATATGAGTGAGTTGCACTGAAAAACTTAGAATATAAGAAACGCACAGTGTAGTACATAGTATATGAGTGAGTTGCACTGAAAAACTTAGAATATAAGAAACGCACAGTGTAGTACATAGTATATGAGTGAGTTGCACTGAAAAACTTAGAATATAAGAAACGCACAGTGTAGTACATAGTATATGAGTGAGTTGCACTGAAAAACTTAGAATTTACTGAAAAACCCGCATTACACGAAATGCACAGTGTAGTACATAGTATATGAGTGAGTTGCACTGAAAAACTTAGAATATAAGAAACGCACAGTGTAGTACATAGTATATGAGTGAGTTGCACTGAAAAACTTAGAATATAAGAAACGCACAGTGTTGTACATAGTATATGAGTGAGTTGCACTGAAAAACTTAGAATATAAGAAATGCACAGTGTAGTACAAAGTATATGAGTGAGTTGCACTGAAAAACTTAGAATATAACAAACGCACAGTGTAGTACATAGTATATGAGTGAGTTGCACTGAAAAACTTAGAATATAAGAAACGCACAGTGTAGTATATAGTATATGAGTGAGTTGCACTGAAAAACTTAGAATATAAGAAACGCACAGTGTAGTACAAAGTATATGAGTGAGTTGCACTGAAAAACTTAGAATTTAAGAAACGCACAGTGTAGTACATAGTATATGAGTGAGTTGCACTGAAAAACTTAGAATATAAGAAACGCACAGTGTAGTACATAGTATAAGAGTGAGTTGCACTGAAAAACTTAGAATATAAGAAACGCACAGTGTAGTACATAGTATATGAGTGAGTTGCGCTAAAAACTTAGAATATAAGAAACGCACAGTGTAGTACATAGTATATGAGTGAGTTGCACTGAAAAACTTAGAATTTAAGAAACGCACAGTGTAGTACATAGTATATGAGTGAGTTGCACTGAAAAACTTAGATTATAAGAAACGCACAGTGTAGTACATAGTATATGAGTGAGTTGCACTGAAAAACTTAGAATATATGAAACGCACAGTGTAGTACATAGTATATGAGTGAGTTGCACTGAAAAACTTAGAATATAAGAAACGCACAGTGTAGTACATAGTATATGAGTGAGTTGCACTGAAAAACATAGAATATAAGAAACGCACAGTGTAGTACATAGTATATGAGTGAGTTGCACTGAAAAACTTAGAATATAAGAAACGCACAGTGTAGTACATAGTATATGAGTGAGTTGCACTGAAAAACTTAGAATATAAGAAATGCACAGTGTAGTACAAAGTATATGAGTGAGTTGCACTGAAAAACTTAGAATATAAGAAACGCACAGTGTTGTACATAGTATATGAGTGAGTTGCACTGAAAAACTTAGAATATAAGAAATGCACAGTGTAGTACAAAGTATATGAGTGAGTTGCACTGAAAAACTTAGAATATAACAAACGCACAGTGTAGTACATAGTATATGAGTGAGTTGCACTGAAAAACTTAGAATATAAGAAACGCACAGTGTAGTATATAGTATATGAGTGAGTTGCACTGAAAAACTTAGAATATAAGAAACGCACAGTGTAGTACAAAGTATATGAGTGAGTTGCACTGAAAAACTTAGAATTTAAGAAACGCACAGTGTAGTACATAGTATATGAGTGAGTTGCACTGAAAAACTTAGAATATAAGAAACGCACAGTGTAGTACATAGTATAAGAGTGAGTTGCACTGAAAAACTTAGAATATAAGAAACGCACAGTGTAGTACATAGTATATGAGTGAGTTGCGCTAAAAACTTAGAATATAAGAAACGCACAGTGTAGTACATAGTATATGAGTGAGTTGCACTGAAAAACTTAGAATTTATGAAACGCACAGTGTAGTACATAGTATATGAGTGAGTTGCACTGAAAAACTTAGATTATAAGAAACGCACAGTGTAGTACATAGTATATGAGTGAGTTGCACTGAAAAACTTAGAATATATGAAACGCACAGTGTAGTACATAGTATATGAGTGAGTTGCACTGAAAAACTTAGAATATAAGAAACGCACAGTGTAGTACATAGTATATGAGTGAGTTGCACTGAAAAACATAGAATATAAGAAACGCACAGTGTAGTACAAAGTATATGAGTGAGTTGCACTGAAAAACTTAGAATATAAGAAACGCACAGTGTAGTACATAGTATATGAGTGAGTTGCACTGAAAAACTTAGAATATAAGAAACGCACAGTGTAGTACATAGTATATGAGTGAGTTGCACTGAAAAACTTAGAATTTTTGAAACGCACAGTGTAGTACATAGTATATGAGTGAGTTGCACTGAAAAACTTAGAATTTAAGAAACGCACAGTGTAGTACATAGTATATGAATGAGTTGCACTGAAAAACTTAGAATATAAGAAACGCACAGTGTAGTACATAGTATATGAGTGAGTTGCACTGAAAAACTTAGAATATAAGAAACGCACAGTGTAGTACATAGTATATGAGTGAGTTGCACAGAAAAACTTAGAATATATGAAACGCACAGTGTAGTACATAGTATATGAGTGAGTTGCACTGAAAAACTTAGAATATAAGAAACGCACAGTGTAGTACATAGTATATGAGTGAGTTGCACTGAAAAACTTAGAATTTACTGAAAAACCCGCATTACACGAAATGCACAGTGTAGTACATAGTATATGAGTGAGTTGCACTGAAAAACTTAGAATATAAGAAACGCACAGTGTAGTACATAGTATATGAGTGAGTTGCACTGAAAAACTTAGAATATAAGAAACGCACAGTGTAGTACATAGTATATGAGTGAGTTGCACTGAAAAACTTAGAATATAAGAAACGCACAGTGTAGTACATAGTATATGAGTGAGTTGCACTGAAAAACTTAGAATTTACTGAAAAACCCGCATTACACGAAATGCACAGTGTAGTACATAGTATATGAGTGAGTTGCACTGAAAAACTTAGAATATAAGAAACGCACAGTGTAGTACATAGTATATGAGTGAGTTGCACTGAAAAACTTAGAATATAAGAAACGCACAGTGTTGTACATAGTATATGAGTGAGTTGCACTGAAAAACTTAGATTATAAGAAACGCACAGTGTAGTACCTAGTATATGAGTGAGTTGCACTGAAAAACTTAGAATATAAGAAACGCACAGTGTAGTACATAGTATATGAGTGAGTTGCACTGAAAAACTTAGATTTTAAGAAACGCACAGTGTAGTACATAGTATATGAGTGAGTTGCACTCAAAAACTTAGAATATAAGAAACGCACAGTGTAGTACATAGTATATGAGTGAGTTGCACTGAAAAACTTAGAATATAAGAAACGCACAGTGTAGTACATAGTATATGAGTGAGTTGCACTGAAAAACATAGAATATAAGAAACGCACAGTGTAGTACAAGGTATATGAGTGAGTTGCACTGAAAAACTTAGAATATAAGAAACGCACAGTGTAGTACATAGTATATGAGTGAGTTGCACTGAAAAACTTAGAATATAAGAAACGCACAGTGTAGTACATAGTATATGAGTGAGTTGCACTGAAAAACTTAGAATTTACTGAAAAACCCGCATTACACGAAATGCACAGTGTAGTACATAGTATATGAGTGAGTTGCACTGAAAAACTTAGAATATAAGAAACGCACAGTGTAGTACATAGTATATGAGTGAGTTGCACTGAAAAACTTAGAATATAAGAAACGCACAGTGTAGTACATAGTATATGAGTGAGTTGCACTGAAAAACTTAGAATATAAGAAACGCACAGTGTAGTACATAGTATATGAGTGAGTTGCACTGAAAAACTTAGAATTTACTGAAAAACCCGCATTACACGAAATGCACAGTGTAGTACATAGTATATGAGTGAGTTGCACTGAAAAACTTAGAATATAAGAAACGCACAGTGTAGTACATAGTATATGAGTGAGTTGCACTGAAAAACTTAGAATATAAGAAACGCACAGTGTTGTACATAGTATATGAGTGAGTTGCACTGAAAAACTTAGATTATAAGAAACGCACAGTGTAGTACCTAGTATATGAGTGAGTTGCACTGAAAAACTTAGAATATAAGAAACGCACAGTGTAGTACATAGTATATGAGTGAGTTGCACTGAAAAACTTAGATTTTAAGAAACGCACAGTGTAGTACATAGTATATGAGTGAGTTGCACTCAAAAACTTAGAATATAAGAAACGCACAGTGTAGTACATAGTATATGAGTGAGTTGCACTGAAAAACTTAGAATATAAGAAACGCACAGTGTAGTACATAGTATATGAGTGAGTTGCACTGAAAAACATAGAATATAAGAAACGCACAGTGTAGTACAAGGTATATGAGTGAGTTGCACTGAAAAACTTAGAATATAAGAAACGCACAGTGTAGTACATAGTATATGAGTGAGTTGCACTGAAAAACTTAGAATATAAGAAACGCACAGTGTAGTACATAGTATATGAGTGAGTTGCACTGAAAAACTTAGAATATAAGAAACGCACAGTGTAGTACATAGTATATGAGTGAGTTGCACTGAAAAACTTAGAATTTAAGAAACGCACAGTGTAGTACATAGTATATGAATGAGTTGCACTGAAAAACTTAGAATATAAGAAACGCACAGTGTAGTACATAGTATATGAGTGAGTTGCACTGAAAAACTTAGAATATAAGAAACGCACAGTGTAGTACATAGTATATGAGTGAGTTGCACTGAAAAACTTAGAATATAAGAAACGCACAGTGTAGTACATAGTATATGAGTGAGTTGCACTGAAAAACTTAGAATATAAGAAACGCACAGTGTAGTACATAGTATATGAGTGAGTTGCACTGAAAAACTTAGAATTTACTGAAAAACCCGCATTACACGAAATGCACAGTGTAGTACATAGTATATGAGTGAGTTGCACTGAAAAACTTAGAATATAAGAAACGCACAGTGTAGTACATAGTATATGAGTGAGTTGCACTGAAAAACTTAGAATATAAGAAACGCACAGTGTTGTACATAGTATATGAGTGAGTTGCACTGAAAAACTTAGAATATAAGAAATGCACAGTGTAGTACAAAGTATATGAGTGAGTTGCACTGAAAAACTTAGAATATAACAAACGCACAGTGTAGTACATAGTATATGAGTGAGTTGCACTGAAAAACTTAGAATATAAGAAACGCACAGTGTAGTATATAGTATATGAGTGAGTTGCACTGAAAAACTTAGAATATAAGAAACGCACAGTGTAGTACAAAGTATATGAGTGAGTTGCACTGAAAAACTTAGAATTTAAGAAACGCACAGTGTAGTACATAGTATATGAGTGAGTTGCACTGAAAAACTTAGAATATAAGAAACGCACAGTGTAGTACATAGTATAAGAGTGAGTTGCACTGAAAAACTTAGAATATAAGAAACGCACAGTGTAGTACATAGTATATGAGTGAGTTGCGCTAAAAACTTAGAATATAAGAAACGCACAGTGTAGTACATAGTATATGAGTGAGTTGCACTGAAAAACTTAGAATTTAAGAAACGCACAGTGTAGTACATAGTATATGAGTGAGTTGCACTGAAAAACTTAGATTATAAGAAACGCACAGTGTAGTACATAGTATATGAGTGAGTTGCACTGAAAAACTTAGAATATATGAAACGCACAGTGTAGTACATAGTATATGAGTGAGTTGCACTGAAAAACTTAGAATATAAGAAACGCACAGTGTAGTACATAGTATATGAGTGAGTTGCACTGAAAAACATAGAATATAAGAAACGCACAGTGTAGTACAAAGTATATGAGTGAGTTGCACTGAAAAACTTAGAATATAAGAAACGCACAGTGTAGTACATAGTATATGAGTGAGTTGCACTGAAAAACTTAGAATATAAGAAACGCACAGTGTAGTACATAGTATATGAGTGAGTTGCACTGAAAAACTTAGAATTTTTGAAACGCACAGTGTAGTACATAGTATATGAGTGAGTTGCACTGAAAAACTTAGAATTTAAGAAACGCACAGTGTAGTACATAGTATATGAATGAGTTGCACTGAAAAACTTAGAATATAAGAAACGCACAGTGTAGTACATAGTATATGAGTGAGTTGCACTGAAAAACTTAGAATATAAGAAACGCACAGTGTAGTACATAGTATATGAGTGAGTTGCACTGAAAAACTTAGAATATATGAAACGCACAGTGTAGTACATAGTATATGAGTGAGTTGCACTGAAAAACTTAGAATATAAGAAACGCACAGTGTAGTACATAGTATATGAGTGAGTTGCACTGAAAAACTTAGAATTTACTGAAAAACCCGCATTACACGAAATGCACAGTGTAGTACATATTATATGAGTGAGTTGCACTGAAAAACTTAGAATATAAGAAACGCACAGTGTAGTACATAGTATATGAGTGAGTTGCACTGAAAAACTTAGAATATAAGAAACGCACAGTGTAGTACATAGTATATGAGTGAGTTGCACTGAAAAACTTAGATTTTAAGAAACGCACAGTGTAGTACATAGTATATGAGTGAGTTGCACTCAAAAACTTAGAATATAAGAAACGCACAGTGTAGTACATAGTATATGAGTGAGTTGCACTGAAAAACTTAGAATATAAGAAACGCACAGTGTAGTACATAGTATATGAGTGAGTTGCACTGAAAAACTTAGAATATAAGAAACGCACAGTGTTGTACATAGTATATGAGTGAGTTGCACTGAAAAACTTAGAATTTAAGAAACGCACAGTGTAGTATATAGTATATGAGTGAGTTGCTCTGAAAAACTTAGAATATAAGAAACGCACAGTGTAGTACATAGTATATGAGTGAGTTGCACTGAAAAACTTAGAATATAAGAAATGCACAGTGTAGTACAAAGTATATGAGTGAGTTGCACTGAAAAACTTAGAATATAACAAACGCACAGTGTAGTACATAGTATATGAGTGAGTTGCACTGAAAAACTTAGAATATAAGAAACGCACAGTGTAGTATATAGTATATGAGTGAGTTGCACTGAAAAACTTAGAATATAAGAAACGCACAGTGTAGTACATTGTATATGAGTGAGTTGCACTGAAAAACTTAGAATTTAAGAAACGCACAGTGTAGTACATAGTATATGAGTGAGTTGCACTGAAAAACTTAGAATATAAGAAACGCACAGTGTAGTACATAGTATATGAGTGAGTTGCACTGAAAAACTTAGAATATAAGAAATGAACAGTGTAGTACATAGTATAAGAGTGAGTTGCACTGAAAAACTTAGAATATAAGAAACGCACAGTGTAGTACATAGTATATGAGTGAGTTGCGCTAAAAACTTAGAATATAAGAAACGCACAGTGTAGTACATAGTATATGAGTGAGTTGCACTGAAAAACTTAGAATTTAAGAAACGCACAGTGTAGTACATAGTATATGAGTGAGTTGCACTGAAAAACTTAGAATATAAGAAACGCACAGTGTAGTACATAGTATATGAGTGAGTTGCACTGAAAAACTTAGAATATAAGAAACGCACAGTGTAGTACATAGTATATGAGTGAGTTGCACTGAAAAACTTAGAATATAAGAAACGCACAGTGTAGTACATAGTATATGAGTGAGTTGCACTGAAAAACTTAGAATTTAAGAAACGCACAGTGTAGTACATAGTATATGAGTGAGTTGCACTGAAAAACTTAGAATATAAGAAACGCACAGTGTAGTACATAGTATATGAGTGAGTTGCACTGAAAAACTTAGAATATAAGAAACGCACAGTGTAGTACATAGTATATGAGTGAGTTGCACTGAAAAACTTAGATTTTAAGAAACGCACAGTGTAGTACATAGTATATGAGTGAGTTGCACTCAAAAACTTAGAATATAAGAAACGCACAGTGTAGTACATAGTATATGAGTGAGTTGCACTGAAAAACTTAGAATATAAGAAACGCACAGTGTAGTACATAGTATATGAGTGAGTTGCACTGAAAAACATAGAATATCAGAAACGCACAGTGTAGTACAAAGTATATGAGTGAGTTGCAGTGAAAAACTTAGAATATAAGAAACGCACAGTGTAGTACATAGTATATGAGTGAGTTGCACTGAAAAACTTAGAATATAAGAAACGCACAGTGTAGTACATAGTATATGAGTGAGTTGCACTGAAAAACTTAGAATATAAGAAACGCACAGTGTAGTACATAGTATATGAGTGAGTTGCACTGAAAAACTTAGAATATAAGAAACGCACAGTGTAGTACATAGTATATGAATGAGTTGCACTGAAAAACTTAGAATATAAGAAACGCACAGTGTAGTACATAGTATATGAGTGAGTTGCACTGAAAAACTTAGAATATAAGAAACGCACAGTGTAGTACATAGTATATGAGTGAGTTGCACTGAAAAACTTAGAATATAAGAAACGCACAGTGTAGTACATAGTATATGAGTGAGTTGCACTGAAAAACTTAGAATTTACTGAAAAACCCGCATTACACGAAATGCACAGTGTAGTACATAGTATATGAGTGAGTTGCACTGAAAAACTTAGAATATAAGAAACGCACAGTGTAGTACATAGTATATGAGTGAGTTGCACTGAAAAACTTAGAATATAAGAAACGCACAGTGTAGTACATAGTATATGAGTGAGTTGCACTGAAAAACTTAGAATATAAGAAACGCACAGTGTAGTACATAGTATATGAGTGAGTTGCACTGAAAAACTTAGAATATAAGAAACGCACAGTGTAGTACATAGTATATGAGTGAGTTGCACTGAAAAACTTAGAATTTACTGAAAAACCCGCATTACACGAAATGCACAGTGTAGTACATAGTATATGAGTGAGTTGCACTGAAAAACTTAGAATATAAGAAACGCACAGTGTAGTACATACTATATGAGTGAGTTGCACTGAAAAACTTAGAATATAAGAAACGCACAGTGTTGTACATAGTATATGAGTGAGTTGCACTGAAAAACTTAGAATTTAAGAAACGCACAGTGTAGTACATAGTATATGAGTGAGTTGCACTGAAAAACTTAGATTATAAGAAACGCACAGTGTAGTACATAGTATATGAGTGAGTTGCACTGAAAAACTTAGAATATAAGAAACGCACAGTGTAGTACATAGTATATGAGTGAGTTGCACTGAAAAACTTAGATTTTAAGAAACGCACAGTGTAGTACATAGTATATGAGTGAGTTGCACTCAAAAACTTAGAATATAAGAAACGCACAGTGTAGTACATAGTATATGAGTGAGTTGCACTGAAAAACTTAGAATATAAGAAACGCACAGTGTAGTACATAGTATATGAGTGAGTTGCACTGAAAAACATAGAATATAAGAAACGCACAGTGTAGTACAAGGTATATGAGTGAGTTGCACTGAAAACTTAGAATATAAGAAACACACAGTGTAGTACATAGTATATGAGTGAGTTGCACTGAAAAACTTAGAATATAAGAAACGCACAGTGTAGTACATAGTATATGAGTGAGTTGCACTGAAAAACTTAGAATATAAGAAACGCACAGTGTAGTACATAGTATATGAGTGAGTTGCACTGAAAAACTTAGAATTTAAGAAACGCACAGTGTAGTACATAGTATATGAATGAGTTGCACTGAAAAACTTAGAATATAAGAAATGCACAGTGTAGTACATAGTATATGAGTGAGTTGCACTGAAAAACTTAGAATATAAGAAACGCACAGTGTAGTACATAGTATATGAGTGAGTTGCAATGAAAAACTTAGAATATAAAAAACGCACAGTATAGTACATAGTATATGAGTGAGTTGCACTGAAAAACTTGGAATATAAGAAACGCAGTGTAGTACATAGTATATGAGTGAGTTGCACTGAAAAACTTAGAATTTACTGAAAAACCCGCATTACACGAAATGCACAGTGTAGTACATAGTATATGAGTGAGTTGCACTGAAAAACTTAGAATATAAGAAACGCACAGTGTAGTACATAGTATATGAGTGAGTTGCACTGAAAAACTTAGAATATAAGAAACGCACAGTGTTGTACATAGTATATGAGTGAGTTGCACTGAAAAACTTAGAATTTAAGAAACGCACAGTGTAGTATATAGTATATGAGTGAGTTGCTCTGAAAAACTTAGAATATAAGAAACGCACAGTGTAGTACATAGTATATGAGTGAGTTGCACTGAAAAACTTAGAATATAAGAAATGCACAGTGTAGTACAAAGTATATGAGTGAGTTGCACTGAAAAACTTAGAATATAACATACGCACAGTGTAGTACATAGTATATGAGTGAGTTGCACTGAAAAACTTAGAATATAAGAAACGCACAGTGTAGTATATAGTATATGAGTGAGTTGCACTGAAAAACTTAGAATATAAGAAACGCACAGTGTAGTACATAGTATATGAGTGAGTTGCACTGAAAAACTTAGAATTTAAGAAACGCACAGTGTAGTACATAGTATATGAGTGAGTTGCACTGAAAAACTTAGAATATAAGAAACGCACAGTGTAGTACATAGTATATGAGTGAGTTGCACTGAAAAAATTAGAATATAAGAAACGCACAGTGTAGTACATAGTATAAGAGTGAGTTGCACTGAAAAACTTAGAATATAAGAAACGCACAGTGTAGTACATAGTATATGAGTGAGTTGCGCTAAAAACTTAGAATATAAGAAACGCACAGTGTAGTACATAGTATATGAGTGAGTTGCACTGAAAAACTTAGAATTTAAGAAACGCACAGTGTAGTACATAGTATATGAGTGAGTTGCACTGAAAAACTTAGAATATAAGAAACGCACAGTGTAGTACATAGTATATGAGTGAGTTGCACTGAAAAACTTAGAATATATGAAACGCACAGTGTAGTACATAGTATATGAGTGAGTTGCACTGAAAAACTTAGAATATAAGAAACGCACAGTGTAGTACATAGTATATGAGTGAGTTGCACTGAAAAACTTAGAATATAAGAAACGCACAGTGTAGTACATAGTATATGAGTGAGTTGCACTGAAAAACTTAGATTTTAAGAAACGCACAGTGTAGTACATAGTATATGAGTGAGTTGCACTCAAAAACTTAGAATATAAGAAACGCACAGTGTAGTACATAGTATATGAGTGAGTTGCACTGAAAAAATTAGAATATAAGAAACGCACAGTGTAGTACATAGTATATGAGTGAGTTGCACTGAAAAACATAGAATATAAGAAACGCACAGTGTAGTACAAAGTATATGAGTGAGTTGCACTGAAAAACTTAGAATATAAGAAACGCACAGTGTAGTACATAGTATATGAGTGAGTTGCACTGA
Organism: Mus caroli; assembly: GCF_978045245.1. Classification (NCBI taxonomy): domain Eukaryota; kingdom Metazoa; phylum Chordata; class Mammalia; order Rodentia; family Muridae; genus Mus; species Mus caroli. The sequence continues at coordinate 4,602,157 of NW_028227284.1, read as the reverse complement.
AAAACTTAGAATATAAGAAACGCACAGTGTAGTACATAGTATATGAGTGAGTTGCACTGAAAAACTTAGAATATAAGAAACGCACAGTGTAGTACATAGTATATGAGTGAGTTGCACTGAAAAACTTAGAATTTAAGAAACGCACAGTGTAGTACATAGTATATGAATGAGTTGCACTGAAAAACTTAGAATATAAGAAACGCACAGTGTAGTACATAGTATATGAGTGAGTTGCACTGAAAAACTTAGAATATATGAAACGCACAGTGTAGTACATAGTATATGAGTGAGTTGCACTGAAAAACTTAGAATATAAGAAACGCACAGTGTAGTACATAGTATATGAGTGAGTTGCACTGAAAAACTTAGAATTTACTTAAAAACCCGCATTACACGAAATGCACAGTGTAGTACATAGTATATGAGTGAGTTGCACTGAAAAACTTAGAATATAAGAAACGCACAGTGTAGTACATAGTATATGAGTGAGTTGCACTGAAAAACTTAGAATATAAGAAACGCACAGTGTAGTACATAGTATATGAGTGAGTTGCACTGAAAAACTTAGAATATAAGAAACGCACAGTGTAGTACATAGTATATGAGTGAGTTGCACTGAAAAACTTAGAATTTACTGAAAAACCCGCATTACACGAAATGCACAGTGTAGTACATAGTATATGAGTGAGTTGCACTGAAAAACTTAGAATATAAGAAACGCACAGTGTAGTACATAGTATATGAGTGAGTTGCACTGAAAAACTTAGAATATAAGAAACGCACAGTGTTGTACATAGTATATGAGTGAGTTGCACTGAAAAACTTAGAATTTAAGAAACGCACAGTGTAGTACATAGTATATGAGTGAGTTGCTCTGAAAAACTTAGAATATAAGAAACGCACAGTGTAGTACATAGTATATGAGTGAGTTGCACTGAAAAACTTAGATTATAAGAAACGCACAGTGTAGTACATAGTATATGAGTGAGTTGCACTGAAAAACTTAGAATATAAGAAACGCACAGTGTAGTACATAGTATATGAGTGAGTTGCACTGAAAAACTTAGATTTTAAGAAACGCACAGTGTAGTACATAGTATATGAGTGAGTTGCACTCAAAAACTTAGAATATAAGAAACGCACAGTGTAGTACATAGTATATGAGTGAGTTGCACTGAAAAACTTAGAATATAAGAAACGCACAGTGTAGTACATAGTATATGAGTGAGTTGCACTGAAAAACTTAGAATATATGAAACGCACAGTGTAGTACATAGTATATGAGTGAGTTGCACTGAAAAACTTAGAATATAAGAAACGCACAGTGTAGTACATAGTATATGAGTGAGTTGCACTGAAAAACTTAGAATATAAGAAACGCACAGTGTAGTACATAGTATATGAGTGAGTTGCACTGAAAAACTTAGAATATAAGAAACGCACAGTGTAGTACATAGTATATGAGTGAGTTGCACTGAAAAACTTAGAATATATGAAACGCACAGTGTAGTACATAGTATATGAGTGAGTTGCACTGAAAAACTTAGAATATAAGAAACGCACAGTGTAGTACATAGTATATGAGTGAGTTGCACTGAAAAACTTAGAATTTACTTAAAAACCCGCATTACACGAAATGCACAGTGTAGTACATAGTATATGAGTGAGTTGCACTGAAAAACTTAGAATATAAGAAACGCACAGTGTAGTACATAGTATATGAGTGAGTTGCACTGAAAAACTTAGAATATAAGAAACGCACAGTGTAGTACATAGTATATGAGTGAGTTGCACTGAAAAACTTAGAATATAAGAAACGCACAGTGTAGTACATAGTATATGAGTGAGTTGCACTGAAAAACTTAGAATTTACTGAAAAACCCGCATTACACGAAATGCACAGTGTAGTACATAGTATATGAGTGAGTTGCACTGAAAAACTTAGAATATAAGAAACGCACAGTGTAGTACATAGTATATGAGTGAGTTGCACTGAAAAACTTAGAATATAAGAAACGCACAGTGTTGTACATAGTATATGAGTGAGTTGCACTGAAAAACTTAGAATTTAAGAAACGCACAGTGTAGTACATAGTATATGAGTGAGTTGCTCTGAAAAACTTAGAATATAAGAAACGCACAGTGTAGTACATAGTATATGAGTGAGTTGCACTGAAAAACTTAGATTATAAGAAACGCACAGTGTAGTACATAGTATATGAGTGAGTTGCACTGAAAAACTTAGAATATAAGAAACGCACAGTGTAGTACATAGTATATGAGTGAGTTGCACTGAAAAACTTAGATTTTAAGAAACGCACAGTGTAGTACATAGTATATGAGTGAGTTGCACTCAAAAACTTAGAATATAAGAAACGCACAGTGTAGTACATAGTATATGAGTGAGTTGCACTGAAAAACTTAGAATATAAGAAACGCACAGTGTAGTACATAGTATATGAGTGAGTTGCACTGAAAAACATAGAATATAAGAAACGCACAGTGTAGTACAAGGTATATGAGTGAGTTGCACTGAAAAACTTAGAATATAAGAAACGCACAGTGTAGTACATAGTATATGAGTGAGTTGCACTGAAAAACTTAGAATATAAGAAACGCACAGTGTAGTACATAGTATATGAGTGAGTTGCACTGAAAAACTTAGAATATAAGAAACGCACAGTGTAGTACATAGTATATGAGTGAGTTGCACTGAAAAACTTAGAATATAAGAAACGCACAGTGTAGTACATAGTATATGAGTGAGTTGCACTGAAAAACTTAGAATATAAGAAACGCACAGTGTAGTACATAGTATATGAGTGAGTTGCACTGAAAAACTTAGAATTTACTGAAAAACCCGCATTACACGAAATGCACAGTGTAGTACATAGTATATGAGTGAGTTGCACTGAAAAACTTAGAATATAAGAAACGCACAGTGTAGTACATAGTATATGAGTGAGTTGCACTGAAAAACTTAGAATTTAAGAAACGCACAGTGTAGTACATAGTATATGAGTGAGTTGCACTGAAAAACTTAGAATATAAGAAACGCACAGTGTAGTACATAGTATATGAGTGAGTTGCACTGAAAAACTTAGAATATAAGAAACGCACAGTGTAGTACATAGTATATGAGTGAGTTGCACTGAAAAACTTAGATTTTAAGAAACGCACAGTGTAGTACATAGTATATGAGTGAGTTGCACTCAAAAACTTAGAATATAAGAAACGCACAGTGTAGTACATAGTATATGAGTGAGTTGCACTGAAAAACTTAGAATATAAGAAACGCACAGTGTAGTACATAGTATATGAGTGAGTTGCACTGAAAAACATAGAATATCAGAAACGCACAGTGTAGTACAAAGTATATGAGTGAGTTGCAGTGAAAAACTTAGAATATAAGAAACGCACAGTGTAGTACATAGTATATGAGTGAGTTGCACTGAAAAACTTAGAATATAAGAAACGCACAGTGTAGTACATAGTATATGAGTGAGTTGCACTGAAAAACTTAGAATATAAGAAACGCACAGTGTAGTACATAGTATATGAGTGAGTTGCACTGAAAAACTTAGAATATAAGAAACGCACAGTGTAGTACATAGTATATGAATGAGTTGCACTGAAAAACTTAGAATATAAGAAACGCACAGTGTAGTACATAGTATATGAGTGAGTTGCACTGAAAAACTTAGAATATAAGAAACGCACAGTGTAGTACATAGTATATGAGTGAGTTGCACTGAAAAACTTAGAATATAAGAAACGCACAGTGTAGTACATAGTATATGAGTGAGTTGCACTGAAAAACTTAGAATTTACTGAAAAACCCGCATTACACGAAATGCACAGTGTAGTACATAGTATATGAGTGAGTTGCACTGAAAAACTTAGAATATAAGAAACGCACAGTGTAGTACATAGTATATGAGTGAGTTGCACTGAAAAACTTAGAATATAAGAAACGCACAGTGTAGTACATAGTATATGAGTGAGTTGCACTGAAAAACTTAGAATATAAGAAACGCACAGTGTAGTACATAGTATATGAGTGAGTTGCACTGAAAAACTTAGAATATAAGAAACGCACAGTGTAGTACATAGTATATGAGTGAGTTGCACTGAAAAACTTAGAATTTACTGAAAAACCCGCATTACACGAAATGCACAGTGTAGTACATAGTATATGAGTGAGTTGCACTGAAAAACTTAGAATATAAGAAACGCACAGTGTAGTACATACTATATGAGTGAGTTGCACTGAAAAACTTAGAATATAAGAAACGCACAGTGTTGTACATAGTATATGAGTGAGTTGCACTGAAAAACTTAGAATTTAAGAAACGCACAGTGTAGTACATAGTATATGAGTGAGTTGCACTGAAAAACTTAGATTATAAGAAACGCACAGTGTAGTACATAGTATATGAGTGAGTTGCACTGAAAAACTTAGAATATAAGAAACGCACAGTGTAGTACATAGTATATGAGTGAGTTGCACTGAAAAACTTAGATTTTAAGAAACGCACAGTGTAGTACATAGTATATGAGTGAGTTGCACTCAAAAACTTAGAATATAAGAAACGCACAGTGTAGTACATAGTATATGAGTGAGTTGCACTGAAAAACTTAGAATATAAGAAACGCACAGTGTAGTACATAGTATATGAGTGAGTTGCACTGAAAAACATAGAATATAAGAAACGCACAGTGTAGTACAAGGTATATGAGTGAGTTGCACTGAAAACTTAGAATATAAGAAACACACAGTGTAGTACATAGTATATGAGTGAGTTGCACTGAAAAACTTAGAATATAAGAAACGCACAGTGTAGTACATAGTATATGAGTGAGTTGCACTGAAAAACTTAGAATATAAGAAACGCACAGTGTAGTACATAGTATATGAGTGAGTTGCACTGAAAAACTTAGAATTTAAGAAACGCACAGTGTAGTACATAGTATATGAATGAGTTGCACTGAAAAACTTAGAATATAAGAAATGCACAGTGTAGTACATAGTATATGAGTGAGTTGCACTGAAAAACTTAGAATATAAGAAACGCACAGTGTAGTACATAGTATATGAGTGAGTTGCACTGAAAAACTTAGAATATAAGAAACGCACAGTATAGTACATAGTATATGAGTGAGTTGCACTGAAAAACTTGGAATATAAGAAACGCAGTGTAGTACATAGTATATGAGTGAGTTGCACTGAAAAACTTAGAATTTACTGAAAAACCCGCATTACACGAAATGCACAGTGTAGTACATAGTATATGAGTGAGTTGCACTGAAAAACTTAGAATATAAGAAACGCACAGTGTAGTACATAGTATATGAGTGAGTTGCACTGAAAAACTTAGAATATAAGAAACGCACAGTGTTGTACATAGTATATGAGTGAGTTGCACTGAAAAACTTAGAATTTAAGAAACGCACAGTGTAGTATATAGTATATGAGTGAGTTGCTCTGAAAAACTTAGAATATAAGAAACGCACAGTGTAGTACATAGTATATGAGTGAGTTGCACTGAAAAACTTAGAATATAAGAAATGCACAGTGTAGTACAAAGTATATGAGTGAGTTGCACTGAAAAACTTAGAATATAACATACGCACAGTGTAGTACATAGTATATGAGTGAGTTGCACTGAAAAACTTAGAATATAAGAAACGCACAGTGTAGTATATAGTATATGAGTGAGTTGCACTGAAAAACTTAGAATATAAGAAACGCACAGTGTAGTACATAGTATATGAGTGAGTTGCACTGAAAAACTTAGAATTTAAGAAACGCACAGTGTAGTACATAGTATATGAGTGAGTTGCACTGAAAAACTTAGAATATAAGAAACGCACAGTGTAGTACATAGTATATGAGTGAGTTGCACTGAAAAAATTAGAATATAAGAAACGCACAGTGTAGTACATAGTATAAGAGTGAGTTGCACTGAAAAACTTAGAATATAAGAAACGCACAGTGTAGTACATAGTATATGAGTGAGTTGCGCTAAAAACTTAGAATATAAGAAACGCACAGTGTAGTACATAGTATATGAGTGAGTTGCACTGAAAAACTTAGAATTTAAGAAACGCACAGTGTAGTACATAGTATATGAGTGAGTTGCACTGAAAAACTTAGAATATAAGAAACGCACAGTGTAGTACATAGTATATGAGTGAGTTGCACTGAAAAACTTAGAATATATGAAACGCACAGTGTAGTACATAGTATATGAGTGAGTTGCACTGAAAAACTTAGAATATAAGAAACGCACAGTGTAGTACATAGTATATGAGTGAGTTGCACTGAAAAACTTAGAATATAAGAAACGCACAGTGTAGTACATAGTATATGAGTGAGTTGCACTGAAAAACTTAGATTTTAAGAAACGCACAGTGTAGTACATAGTATATGAGTGAGTTGCACTCAAAAACTTAGAATATAAGAAACGCACAGTGTAGTACATAGTATATGAGTGAGTTGCACTGAAAAAATTAGAATATAAGAAACGCACAGTGTAGTACATAGTATATGAGTGAGTTGCACTGAAAAACATAGAATATAAGAAACGCACAGTGTAGTACAAAGTATATGAGTGAGTTGCACTGAAAAACTTAGAATATAAGAAACGCACAGTGTAGTACATAGTATATGAGTGAGTTGCACTGAAAAACTTAGAATATAAGAAACGCACAGTGTAGTACATAGTATATGAGTGAGTTGCACTGAAAAACTTAGAATATAAGAAACGCACAGTGTAGTACATAGTATATGAGTGAGTTGCACTGAAAAACTTAGAATTTAAGAAACGCACAGTGTAGTACATAGTATATGAATGAGTTGCACTGAAAAACTTAGAATATAAGAAACGCACAGTGTAGTACATAGTATATGAGTGAGTTGCACTGAAAAACTTAGAATATATGAAACGCACAGTGTAGTACATAGTATATGAGTGAGTTGCACTGAAAAACTTAGAATATAAGAAACGCACAGTGTAGTACATAGTATATGAGTGAGTTGCACTGAAAAACTTAGAATTTACTTAAAAACCCGCATTACACGAAATGCACAGTGTAGTACATAGTATATGAGTGAGTTGCACTGAAAAACTTAGAATATAAGAAACGCACAGTGTAGTACATAGTATATGAGTGAGTTGCACTGAAAAACTTAGAATATAAGAAACGCACAGTGTAGTACATAGTATATGAGTGAGTTGCACTGAAAAACTTAGAATATAAGAAACGCACAGTGTAGTACATAGTATATGAGTGAGTTGCACTGAAAAACTTAGAATTTACTGAAAAACCCGCATTACACGAAATGCACAGTGTAGTACATAGTATATGAGTGAGTTGCACTGAAAAACTTAGAATATAAGAAACGCACAGTGTAGTACATAGTATATGAGTGAGTTGCACTGAAAAACTTAGAATATAAGAAACGCACAGTGTTGTACATAGTATATGAGTGAGTTGCACTGAAAAACTTAGAATTTAAGAAACGCACAGTGTAGTACATAGTATATGAGTGAGTTGCTCTGAAAAACTTAGAATATAAGAAACGCACAGTGTAGTACATAGTATATGAGTGAGTTGCACTGAAAAACTTAGATTATAAGAAACGCACAGTGTAGTACATAGTATATGAGTGAGTTGCACTGAAAAACTTAGAATATAAGAAACGCACAGTGTAGTACATAGTATATGAGTGAGTTGCACTGAAAAACTTAGATTTTAAGAAACGCACAGTGTAGTACATAGTATATGAGTGAGTTGCACTCAAAAACTTAGAATATAAGAAACGCACAGTGTAGTACATAGTATATGAGTGAGTTGCACTGAAAAACTTAGAATATAAGAAACGCACAGTGTAGTACATAGTATATGAGTGAGTTGCACTGAAAAACATAGAATATAAGAAACGCACAGTGTAGTACAAGGTATATGAGTGAGTTGCACTGAAAAACTTAGAATATAAGAAACGCACAGTGTAGTACATAGTATATGAGTGAGTTGCACTGAAAAACTTAGAATATAAGAAACGCACAGTGTAGTACATAGTATATGAGTGAGTTGCACTGAAAAACTTAGAATATAAGAAACGCACAGTGTAGTACATAGTATATGAGTGAGTTGCACTGAAAAACTTAGAATATAAGAAACGCACAGTGTAGTACATAGTATATGAGTGAGTTGCACTGAAAAACTTAGAATATAAGAAACGCACAGTGTAGTACATAGTATATGAGTGAGTTGCACTGAAAAACTTAGAATTTACTGAAAAACCCGCATTACACGAAATGCACAGTGTAGTACATAGTATATGAGTGAGTTGCACTGAAAAACTTAGAATATAAGAAACGCACAGTGTAGTACATAGTATATGAGTGAGTTGCACTGAAAAACTTAGAATATAAGAAACGCACAGTGTTGTACATAGTATATGAGTGAGTTGCACTGAAAAACTTAGAATTTAAGAAACGCACAGTGTAGTACATAGTATATGAGTGAGTTGCTCTGAAAAACTTAGAATATAAGAAACGCACAGTGTAGTACATAGTATATGAGTGAGTTGCACTGAAAAACTTAGATTATAAGAAACGCACAGTGTAGTACATAGTATATGAGTGAGTTGCACTGAAAAACTTAGAATATAAGAAACGCACAGTGTAGTACATAGTATATGAGTGAGTTGCACTGAAAAACTTAGAATATAAGAAACGCACAGTGTAGTACATAGTATATGAGTGAGTTGCACTGAAAAACTTAGAATATAAGAAACGCACAGTGTAGTACATAGTATATGAGTGAGTTGCACTGAAAAACTTAGAATATAAGAAACGCACAGTGTAGTACATAGTATATGAGTGAGTTGCACTGAAAAACTTAGAATTTACTGAAAAACCCGCATTACACGAAATGCACAGTGTAGTACATAGTATATGAGTGAGTTGCACTGAAAAACTTAGAATATAAGAAACGCACAGTGTAGTACATAGTATATGAGTGAGTTGCACTGAAAAACTTAGAATATAAGAAACGCACAGTGTTGTACATAGTATATGAGTGAGTTGCACTGAAAAACTTAGAATTTAAGAAACGCACAGTGTAGTATATAGTATATGAGTGAGTTGCTCTGAAAAACTTAGAATATAAGAAACGCACAGTGTAGTACATAGTATATGAGTGAGTTGCACTGAAAAACTTAGAATATAAGAAATGCACAGTGTAGTACAAAGTATATGAGTGAGTTGCACTGAAAAACTTAGAATATAACAAACGCACAGTGTAGTACATAGTATATGAGTGAGTTGCACTGAAAAACTTAGAATATAAGAAACGCACAGTGTAGTATATAGTATATGAGTGAGTTGCACTGAAAAACTTAGAATATAAGAAACGCACAGTGTAGTACATAGTATATGAGTGAGTTGCACTGAAAAACTTAGAATTTAAGAAACGCACAGTGTAGTACATAGTATATGAGTGAGTTGCACTGAAAAACTTAGAATATAAGAAACGCACAGTGTAGTACATAGTATATGAGTGAGTTGCACTGAAAAACTTAGAATATAAGAAATGCACAGTGTAGTACATAGTATAAGAGTGAGTTGCACTGAAAAACTTAGAATATAAGAAACGCACAGTGTAGTACATAGTATATGAGTGAGTTGCGCTAAAAACTTAGAATATAAGAAACGCACAGTGTAGTACATAGTATATGAGTGAGTTGCACTGAAAAACTTAGAATTTAAGAAACGCACAGTGTAGTACATAGTATATGAGTGAGTTGCACTGAAAAACTTAGAATATAAGAAACGCACAGTGTAGTACATAGTATATGAGTGAGTTGCACTGAAAAACTTAGAATATAAGAAACGCACAGTGTAGTACATAGTATATGAGTGAGTTGCACTGAAAAACTTAGAATATAAGAAACGCACAGTGTAGTACATAGTATATGAGTGAGTTGCACTGAAAAACTTAGAATTTAAGAAACGCACAGTGTAGTACATAGTATATGAGTGAGTTGCACTGAAAAACTTAGAATATAAGAAACGCACAGTGTAGTACATAGTATATGAGTGAGTTGCACTGAAAAACTTAGAATATAAGAAACGCACAGTGTAGTACATAGTATATGAGTGAGTTGCACTGAAAAACTTAGATTTTAAGAAACGCACAGTGTAGTACATAGTATATGAGTGAGTTGCACTCAAAAACTTAGAATATAAGAAACGCACAGTGTAGTACATAGTATATGAGTGAGTTGCACTGAAAAACTTAGAATATAAGAAACGCACAGTGTAGTACATAGTATATGAGTGAGTTGCACTGAAAAACATAGAATATAAGAAACGCACAGTGTAGTACAAAGTATATGAGTGAGTTGCACTGAAAAACTTAGAATATAAGAAACGCACAGTGTAGTACATAGTATATGAGTGAGTTGCACTGAAAAACTTAGAATATAAGAAACGCACAGTGTAGTACATAGTATATGAGTGAGTTGCACTGAAAAACTTAGAATATAAGAAACGCACAGTGTAGTACATAGTATATGAGTGAGTTGCACTGAAAAACTTAGAATATAAGAAACGCACAGTGTAGTACATAGTATATGAGTGAGTTGCACTGAAAAACTTAGAATATAAGAAACGCACAGTGTAGTACATAGTATATGAGTGAGTTGCACTGAAAAACTTAGAATATAAGAAACGCACAGTGTAGTACATAGTATATGAGTGAGTTGCACTGAAAAACTTAGAATATAAGAAACGCACAGTGTAGTACATAGTATATGAGTGAGTTGCACTGAAAAACTTAGAATATAAGAAACGCACAGTGTTGTACATAGTATATGAGTGAGTTGCACTGAAAAACTTAGAATTTAAGAAACGCACAGTGTAGTACATAGTATATGAGTGAGTTGCTCTGAAAAACTTAGAATATAAGAAACGCACAGTGTAGTACATAGTATATGAGTGAGTTGCACTGAAAAACTTAGATTATAAGAAACGCACAGTGTAGTACATAGTATATGAGTGAGTTGCACTGAAAAACTTAGAATATAAGAAACGCACAGTGTAGTACATAGTATATGAGTGAGTTGCACTGAAAAACTTAGAATATAAGAAACGCACAGTGTAGTACATAGTATATGAGTGAGTTGCACTGAAAAACTTAGAATATAAGAAACGCACAGTGTAGTACATAGTATATGAGTGAGTTGCACTGAAAAACTTAGAATATAAGAAACGCACAGTGTAGTACATAGTATATGAGTGAGTTGCACTGAAAAACTTAGAATTTACTGAAAAACCCGCATTACACGAAATGCACAGTGTAGTACATAGTATATGAGTGAGTTGCACTGAAAAACTTAGAATATAAGAAACGCACAGTGTAGTACATAGTATATGAGTGAGTTGCACTGAAAAACTTAGAATATAAGAAACGCACAGTGTTGTACATAGTATATGAGTGAGTTGCACTGAAAAACTTAGAATTTAAGAAACGCACAGTGTAGTATATAGTATATGAGTGAGTTGCTCTGAAAAACTTAGAATATAAGAAACGCACAGTGTAGTACATAGTATATGAGTGAGTTGCACTGAAAAACTTAGAATATAAGAAATGCACAGTGTAGTACAAAGTATATGAGTGAGTTGCACTGAAAAACTTAGAATATAACAAACGCACAGTGTAGTACATAGTATATGAGTGAGTTGCACTGAAAAACTTAGAATATAAGAAACGCACAGTGTAGTATATAGTATATGAGTGAGTTGCACTGAAAAACTTAGAATATAAGAAACGCACAGTGTAGTACATAGTATATGAGTGAGTTGCACTGAAAAACTTAGAATTTAAGAAACGCACAGTGTAGTACATAGTATATGAGTGAGTTGCACTGAAAAACTTAGAATATAAGAAACGCACAGTGTAGTACATAGTATATGAGTGAGTTGCACTGAAAAACTTAGAATATAAGAAATGCACAGTGTAGTACATAGTATAAGAGTGAGTTGCACTGAAAAACTTAGAATATAAGAAACGCACAGTGTAGTACATAGTATATGAGTGAGTTGCGCTAAAAACTTAGAATATAAGAAACGCACAGTGTAGTACATAGTATATGAGTGAGTTGCACTGAAAAACTTAGAATATAAGAAACGCACAGTGTAGTACATAGTATATGAGTGAGTTGCACTGAAAAACTTAGAATATAAGAAACGCACAGTGTAGTACATAGTATATGAGTGAGTTGCACTGAAAAACTTAGAATATAAGAAACGCACAGTGTAGTACATAGTATATGAGTGAGTTGCACTGAAAAACTTAGAATTTAAGAAACGCACAGTGTAGTACATAGTATATGAGTGAGTTGCACTGAAAAACTTAGAATATAAGAAACGCACAGTGTAGTACATAGTATATGAGTGAGTTGCACTGAAAAACTTAGAATATAAGAAACGCACAGTGTAGTACATAGTATATGAGTGAGTTGCACTGAAAAACTTAGATTTTAAGAAACGCACAGTGTAGTACATAGTATATGAGTGAGTTGCACTCAAAAACTTAGAATATAAGAAACGCACAGTGTAGTACATAGTATATGAGTGAGTTGCACTGAAAAACTTAGAATATAAGAAACGCACAGTGTAGTACATAGTATATGAGTGAGTTGCACTGAAAAACATAGAATATAAGAAACGCACAGTGTAGTACAAAGTATATGAGTGAGTTGCACTGAAAAACTTAGAATATAAGAAACGCACAGTGTAGTACATAGTATATGAGTGAGTTGCACTGAAAAACTTAGAATATAAGAAACGCACAGTGTAGTACATAGTATATGAGTGAGTTGCACTGAAAAACTTAGAATATAAGAAACGCACAGTGTAGTACATAGTATATGAGTGAGTTGCACTGAAAAACTTAGAATATAAGAAACGCACAGTGTAGTACATAGTATATGAGTGAGTTGCACTGAAAAACTTAGAATATAAGAAACGCACAGTGTAGTACATAGTATATGAGTGAGTTGCACTGAAAAACTTAGAATTTAAGAAACGCACAGTGTAGTACAAAGTATATGAATGAGTTGCACTGAAAAACTTAGAATATAAGAAACGCACAGTGTAGTACATAGTATATGAGTGAGTTGCACTGAAAAACTTAGAATATAAGAAACGCACAGTGTAGTACATAGTATATGAGTGAGTTGCACTGAAAAACTTAGAATATAAGAAACGCACAGTGTAGTACATAGTATATGAGTGAGTTGCACTGAAAAACTTAGAATATAAGAAACGCACAGTGTAGTACATAGTATATGAGTGAGTTGCACTGAAAAACTTAGAATTTACTGAAAAACCCGCATTACACGAAATGCACAGTGTAGTACATAGTATATGAGTGAGTTGCACTGAAAAACTTAGAATATAAGAAACGCACAGTGTAGTACATAGTATATGAGTGAGTTGCACTGAAAAACTTAGAATATAAGAAACGCACAGTGTTGTACATAGTATATGAGTGAGTTGCACTGAAAAACTTAGAATTTAAGAAACGCACAGTGTAGTATATAGTATATGAGTGAGTTGCTCTGAAAAACTTAGAATATAAGAAACGCACAGTGTAGTACATAGTATATGAGTGAGTTGCACTGAAAAACTTAGAATATAAGAAATGCACAGTGTAGTACAAAGTATATGAGTGAGTTGCACTGAAAAACTTAGAATATAACAAACGCACAGTGTAGTACATAGTATATGAGTGAGTTGCACTGAAAAACTTAGAATATAAGAAACGCACAGTGTAGTATATAGTATATGAGTGAGTTGCACTGAAAAACTTAGAATATAAGAAACGCACAGTGTAGTACATAGTATATGAGTGAGTTGCACTGAAAAACTTAGAATTTAAGAAACGCACAGTGTAGTACATAGTATATGAGTGAGTTGCACTGAAAAACTTAGAATATAAGAAACGCACAGTGTAGTACATAGTATATGAGTGAGTTGCACTGAAAAACTTAGAGTATAAGAAATGCACAGTGTAGTACATAGTATAAGAGTGAGTTGCACTGAAAAACTTAGAATATAAGAAACGCACAGTGTAGTACATAGTATATGAGTGAGTTGCGCTAAAAACTTAGAATATAAGAAACGCACAGTGTAGTACATAGTATATGAGTGAGTTGCACTGAAAAACTTAGAATTTAAGAAACGCACAGTGTAGTACATAGTATATGAGTGAGTTGCACTGAAAAACTTAGAATATAAGAAACGCACAGTGTAGTACATAGTATATGAGTGAGTTGCACTGAAAAACTTAGAATATAAGAAACGCACAGTGTAGTACATAGTATATGAGTGAGTTGCACTGAAAAACTTAGAATATAAGAAACGCACAGTGTAGTACATAGTATATGAGTGAGTTGCACTGAAAAACTTAGAATTTAAGAAACGCACAGTGTAGTACATAGTATATGAGTGAGTTGCACTGAAAAACTTAGAATATAAGAAACGCACAGTGTAGTACATAGTATATGAGTGAGTTGCACTGAAAAACTTAGAATATAAGAAACGCACAGTGTAGTACATAGTATATGAGTGAGTTGCACTGAAAAACTTAGATTTTAAGAAACGCACAGTGTAGTACATAGTATATGAGTGAGTTGCACTCAAAAACTTAGAATATAAGAAACGCACAGTGTAGTACATAGTATATGAGTGAGTTGCACTGAAAAACTTAGAATATAAGAAACGCACAGTGTAGTACATAGTATATGAGTGAGTTGCACTGAAAAACATAGAATATAAGAAACGCACAGTGTAGTACAAAGTATATGAGTGAGTTGCACTGAAAAACTTAGAATATAAGAAACGCACAGTGTAGTACATAGTATATGAGTGAGTTGCACTGAAAAACTTAGAATATAAGAAACGCACAGTGTAGTACATAGTATATGAGTGAGTTGCACTGAAAAACTTAGAATATAAGAAACGCACAGTGTAGTACATAGTATATGAGTGAGTTGCACTGAAAAACTTAGAATTTAAGAAACGCACAGTGTAGTACATAGTATATGAATGAGTTGCACTGAAAAACTTAGAATATAAGAAACGCACAGTGTAGTACATAGTATATGAGTGAGTTGCACTGAAAAACTTAGAATATAAGAAACGCACAGTGTAGTACATAGTATATGAGTGAGTTGCACTGAAAAACTTAGAATATAAGAAACGCACAGTGTAGTACATAGTATATGAGTGAGTTGCACTGAAAAACTTAGAATATAAGAAACGCACAGTGTAGTACATAGTATATGAGTGAGTTGCACTGAAAAACTTAGAATTTACTGAAAAACCCGCATTACACGAAATGCACAGTGTAGTACATAGTATATGAGTGAGTTGCACTGAAAAACTTAGAATATAAGAAACGCACAGTGTAGTACATAGTATATGAGTGAGTTGCACTGAAAAACTTAGAATATAAGAAACGCACAGTGTAGTACATAGTATATGAGTGAGTTGCACTGAAAAACTTAGAATATAAGAAACGCACAGTGTAGTACATAGTATATGAGTGAGTTGCACTGAAAAACTTAGAATATAAGAAACGCACAGTGTAGTACATAGTATATGAGTGAGTTGCACTGAAAAACTTAGAATTTACTGAAAAACCCGCATTACACGAAATGCACAGTGTAGTACATAGTATATGAGTGAGTTGCACTGAAAAACTTAGAATATAAGAAACGCACAGTGTAGTACATAGTATATGAGTGAGTTGCACTGAAAAACTTAGAATATAAGAAACGCACAGTGTTGTACATAGTATATGAGTGAGTTGCACTGAAAAACTTAGAATTTAAGAAACGCACAGTGTAGTACATAGTATATGAGTGAGTTGCTCTGAAAAACTTAGAATATAAGAAACGCACAGTGTAGTACATAGTATATGAGTGAGTTGCACTGAAAAACTTAGATTATAAGAAACGCACAGTGTAGTACATAGTATATGAGTGAGTTGCACTGAAAAACTTAGAATATAAGAAACGCACAGTGTAGTACATAGTATATGAGTGAGTTGCACTGAAAAACTTAGAATATAAGAAACGCACAGTGTAGTACATAGTATATGAGTGAGTTGCACTGAAAAACTTAGAATTTAAGAAACGCACAGTGTAGTACAAAGTATATGAATGAGTTGCACTGAAAAACTTAGAATATAAGAAACGCACAGTGTAGTACATAGTATATGAGTGAGTTGCACTGAAAAACTTAGAATATAAGAAACGCACAGTGTAGTACATAGTATATGAGTGAGTTGCACTGAAAAACTTAGAATATAAGAAACGCACAGTGTAGTACATAGTATATGAGTGAGTTGCACTGAAAAACTTAGAATATAAGAAACGCACAGTGTAGTACATAGTATATGAGTGAGTTGCACTGAAAAACTTAGAATTTACTGAAAAACCCGCATTACACGAAATGCACAGTGTAGTACATAGTATATGAGTGAGTTGCACTGAAAAACTTAGAATATAAGAAACGCACAGTGTAGTACATAGTATATGAGTGAGTTGCACTGAAAAACTTAGAATATAAGAAACGCACAGTGTTGTACATAGTATATGAGTGAGTTGCACTGAAAAACTTAGAATTTAAGAAACGCACAGTGTAGTATATAGTATATGAGTGAGTTGCTCTGAAAAACTTAGAATATAAGAAACGCACAGTGTAGTACATAGTATATGAGTGAGTTGCACTGAAAAACTTAGAATATAAGAAATGCACAGTGTAGTACAAAGTATATGAGTGAGTTGCACTGAAAAACTTAGAATATAACAAACGCACAGTGTAGTACATAGTATATGAGTGAGTTGCACTGAAAAACTTAGAATATAAGAAACGCACAGTGTAGTATATAGTATATGAGTGAGTTGCACTGAAAAACTTAGAATATAAGAAACGCACAGTGTAGTACATAGTATATGAGTGAGTTGCACTGAAAAACTTAGAATTTAAGAAACGCACAGTGTAGTACATAGTATATGAGTGAGTTGCACTGAAAAACTTAGAATTTAAGAAACGCACAGTGTAGTACATAGTATATGAGTGAGTTGCACTGAAAAACTTAGAATATAAGAAACGCACAGTGTAGTACATAGTATATGAGTGAGTTGCACTGAAAAACTTAGAATATAAGAAATGCACAGTGTAGTACATAGTATAAGAGTGAGTTGCACTGAAAAACTTAGAATATAAGAAACGCACAGTGTAGTACATAGTATATGAGTGAGTTGCGCTAAAAACTTAGAATATAAGAAACGCACAGTGTAGTACATAGTATATGAGTGAGTTGCACTGAAAAACTTAGAATTTAAGAAACGCACAGTGTAGTACATAGTATATGAGTGAGTTGCACTGAAAAACTTAGAATATAAGAAACGCACAGTGTAGTACATAGTATATGAGTGAGTTGCACTGAAAAACTTAGAATATAAGAAACGCACAGTGTAGTACATAGTATATGAGTGAGTTGCACTGAAAAACTTAGAATATAAGAAACGCACAGTGTAGTACATAGTATATGAGTGAGTTGCACTGAAAAACTTAGAATTTAAGAAACGCACAGTGTAGTACATAGTATATGAGTGAGTTGCACTGAAAAACTTAGAATATAAGAAACGCACAGTGTAGTACATAGTATATGAGTGAGTTGCACTGAAAAACTTAGAATTTTAGAAACGCACAGTGTAGTACATAGTATATGAGTGAGTTGCACTGAAAAACTTAGATTTTAAGAAACGCACAGTGTAGTACATAGTATATGAGTGAGTTGCACTCAAAAACTTAGAATATAAGAAACGCACAGTGTAGTACATAGTATATGAGTGAGTTGCACTGAAAAACTTAGAATATAAGAAACGCACAGTGTAGTACATAGTATATGAGTGAGTTGCACTGAAAAACTTAGAATATAAGAAACGCACAGTGTAGTACATAGTATATGAGTGAGTTGCACTGAAAAACTTAGAATATAAGAAACGCACCGTGTAGTACAAAGTATATGAGTGAGTTGCACTGAAAAACTTAGAATTTAAGAAACGCACAGTGTAGTACATAGTATATGAATGAGTTGCACTGAAAAACTTAGAATATAAGAAACGCACAGTGTAGTACATAGTATATGAGTGAGTTGCACTGAAAAACTTAGAATATAAGAAACGCACAGTGTAGTACATAGTATATGAGTGAGTTGCACTGAAAAACTTAGAATTTTAGAAACGCACAGTGTAGTACATAGTATATGAGTGAGTTGCACTGAAAAACTTAGATTTTAAGAAACGCACAGTGTAGTACATAGTATATGAGTGAGTTGCACTCAAAAACTTAGAATATAAGAAACGCACAGTGTAGTACATAGTATATGAGTGAGTTGCACTGAAAAACTTAGAATATAAGAAACGCACAGTGTAGTACATAGTATATGAGTGAGTTGCACTGAAAAACTTAGAATATAAGAAACGCACAGTGTAGTACATAGTATATGAGTGAGTTGCACTGAAAAACTTAGAATATAAGAAACGCACCGTGTAGTACAAAGTATATGAGTGAGTTGCACTGAAAAACTTAGAATTTAAGAAACGCACAGTGTAGTACATAGTATATGAATGAGTTGCACTGAAAAACTTAGAATATAAGAAACGCACAGTGTAGTACATAGTATATGAGTGAGTTGCACTGAAAAACTTAGAATATAAGAAACGCACAGTGTAGTACATAGTATATGAGTGAGTTGCACTGAAAAACTTAGAATATAAGAAACGCACAGTGTAGTACATAGTATATGAGTGAGTTGCACTGAAAAACTTAGAATATAAGAAACGCACAGTGTAGTACATAGTATATGAGTGAGTTGCACTGAAAAACTTAGAATTTACTGAAAAACCCGCATTACACGAAATGCACAGTGTAGTACATAGTATATGAGTGAGTTGCACTGAAAAACTTAGAATATAAGAAACGCACAGTGTAGTACATAGTATATGAGTGAGTTGCACTGAAAAACTTAGAATATAAGAAACGCACAGTGTAGTACATAGTATATGAGTGAGTTGCACTGAAAAACTTAGAATATAAGAAACGCACAGTGTAGTACATAGTATATGAGTGAGTTGCACTGAAAAACTTAGAATATAAGAAACGCACAGTGTAGTACATAGTATATGAGTGAGTTGCACTGAAAAACTTAGAATTTACTGAAAAACCCGCATTACACGAAATGCACAGTGTAGTACATAGTATATGAGTGAGTTGCACTGAAAAACTTAGAATATAAGAAACGCACAGTGTAGTACATAGTATATGAGTGAGTTGCACTGAAAAACTTAGAATATAAGAAACGCACAGTGTTGTACATAGTATATGAGTGAGTTGCACTGAAAAACTTAGAATTTAAGAAACGCACAGTGTAGTACATAGTATATGAGTGAGTTGCACTGAAAAACTTAGATTATAAGAAACGCACAGTGTAGTACATAGTATATGAGTGAGTTGCACTGAAAAACTTAGAATATAAGAAACGCACAGTGTAGTACATAGTATATGAGTGAGTTGCACTGAAAAACTTAGATTTTAAGAAACGCACAGTGTAGTACATAGTATATGAGTGAGTTGCACTCAAAAACTTAGAATATAAGAAACGCACAGTGTAGTACATAGTATATGAGTGAGTTGCACTGAAAAACTTAGAATATAAGAAACGCACAGTGTAGTACATAGTATATGAGTGAGTTGCACTGAAAAACATAGAATATAAGAAACGCACAGTGTAGTACAAGGTATATGAGTGAGTTGCACTGAAAAACTTAGAATATAAGAAACGCACAGTGTAGTACATAGTATATGAGTGAGTTGCACTGAAAAACTTAGAATATAAGAAACGCACAGTGTAGTACATAGTATATGAGTGAGTTGCACTGAAAAACTTAGAATATAAGAAACGCACAGTGTAGTACATAGTATATGAGTGAGTTGCACTGAAAAACTTAGAATTTAAGAAACGCACAGTGTAGTACATAGTATATGAATGAGTTGCACTGAAAAACTTAGAATATAAGAAATGCACAGTGTAGTACATAGTATATGAGTGAGTTGCACTGAAAAACTTAGAATATAAGAAACGCACAGTGTAGTACATAGTATATGAGTGAGTTGCACTGAAAAACTTAGAATATAAGAAACGCACAGTGTAGTACATAGTATATGAGTGAGTTGCACTGAAAAACTTGGAATATAAGAAACGCAGTGTAGTACATAGTATATGAGTGAGTTGCACTGAAAAACTTAGAATTTACTGAAAAACCCGCATTACACGAAATGCACAGTGTAGTACATAGTATATGAGTGAGTTGCACTGAAAAACTTAGAATATAAGAAACGCACAGTGTAGTACATAGTATATGAGTGAGTTGCACTGAAAAACTTAGAATATAAGAAACGCACAGTGTTGTACATAGTATATGAGTGAGTTGCACTGAAAAACTTAGAATTTAAGAAACGCACAGTGTAGTACATAGTATATGAATGAGTTGCTCTGAAAAACTTAGAATATAAGAAACGCACAGTGTAGTACATAGTATATGAGTGAGTTGCACTGAAAAACTTAGAATATAAGAAACGCACAGTGTAGTACATAGTATATGAGTGAGTTGCACTGAAAAACTTAGAATATAAGAAACGCACAGTGTAGTACATAGTATATGAGTGAGTTGCACTGAAAAACTTAGAATATAAGAAACGCACAGTGTAGTACATAGTATATGAGTGAGTTGCACTGAAAAACTTAGAATTTACTGAAAAACCCGCATTACACGAAATGCACAGTGTAGTACATAGTATATGAGTGAGTTGCACTGAAAAACTTAGAATATAAGAAACGCACAGTGTAGTACATAGTATATGAGTGAGTTGCACTGAAAAACTTAGAATATAAGAAACGCACAGTGTAGTACATAGTATATGAGTGAGTTGCACTGAAAAACTTAGAATATAAGAAACGCACAGTGTAGTACATAGTATATGAGTGAGTTGCACTGAAAAACTTAGAATATAAGAAACGCACAGTGTAGTACATAGTATATGAGTGAGTTGCACTGAAAAACTTAGAATTTACTGAAAAACCCGCATTACACGAAATGCACAGTGTAGTACATAGTATATGAGTGAGTTGCACTGAAAAACTTAGAATATAAGAAACGCACAGTGTAGTACATAGTATATGAGTGAGTTGCACTGAAAAACTTAGAATATAAGAAACGCACAGTGTTGTACATAGTATATGAGTGAGTTGCACTGAAAAACTTAGAATTTAAGAAACGCACAGTGTAGTACATAGTATATGAGTGAGTTGCACTGAAAAACTTAGATTATAAGAAACGCACAGTGTAGTACATAGTATATGAGTGAGTTGCACTGAAAAACTTAGAATATAAGAAACGCACAGTGTAGTACATAGTATATGAGTGAGTTGCACTGAAAAACTTAGATTTTAAGAAACGCACAGTGTAGTACATAGTATATGAGTGAGTTGCACTCAAAAACTTAGAATATAAGAAACGCACAGTGTAGTACATAGTATATGAGTGAGTTGCACTGAAAAACTTAGAATATAAGAAACGCACAGTGTAGTACATAGTATATGAGTGAGTTGCACTGAAAAACATAGAATATAAGAAACGCACAGTGTAGTACAAGGTATATGAGTGAGTTGCACTGAAAAACTTAGAATATAAGAAACGCACAGTGTAGTACATAGTATATGAGTGAGTTGCACTGAAAAACTTAGAATATAAGAAACGCACAGTGTAGTACATAGTATATGAGTGAGTTGCACTGAAAAACTTAGAATATAAGAAACGCACAGTGTAGTACATAGTATATGAGTGAGTTGCACTGAAAAACTTAGAATTTAAGAAACGCACAGTGTAGTACATAGTATATGAATGAGTTGCACTGAAAAACTTAGAATATAAGAAATGCACAGTGTAGTACATAGTATATGAGTGAGTTGCACTGAAAAACTTAGAATATAAGAAACGCACAGTGTAGTACATAGTATATGAGTGAGTTGCACTGAAAAACTTAGAATATAAGAAACGCACAGTGTAGTACATAGTATATGAGTGAGTTGCACTGAAAAACTTGGAATATAAGAAACGCAGTGTAGTACATAGTATATGAGTGAGTTGCACTGAAAAACTTAGAATTTACTGAAAAACCCGCATTACACGAAATGCACAGTGTAGTACATAGTATATGAGTGAGTTGCACTGAAAAACTTAGAATATAAGAAACGCACAGTGTAGTACATAGTATATGAGTGAGTTGCACTGAAAAACTTAGAATATAAGAAACGCACAGTGTTGTACATAGTATATGAGTGAGTTGCACTGAAAAACTTAGAATTTAAGAAACGCACAGTGTAGTATATAGTATATGAGTGAGTTGCTCTGAAAAACTTAGAATATAAGAAACGCACAGTGTAGTACATAGTATATGAGTGAGTTGCACTGAAAAACTTAGAATATAAGAAATGCACAGTGTAGTACAAAGTATATGAGTGAGTTGCACTGAAAAACTTAGAATATAACAAACGCACAGTGTAGTACATAGTATATGAGTGAGTTGCACTGAAAAACTTAGAATATAAGAAACGCACAGTGTAGTATATAGTATATGAGTGAGTTGCTCTGAAAAACTTAGAATATAAGAAACGCACAGTGTAGTACATAGTATATGAGTGAGTTGCACTGAAAAACTTAGAATATAAGAAACGCACAGTGTAGTACATAGTATATGAGTGAGTTGCACTGAAAAACTTAGAATTTAAGAAACGCACAGTGTAGTACATAGTATATGAGTGAGTTGCACTGAAAAACTTAGAATATAAGAAACGCACAGTGTAGTACATAGTATATGAGTGAGTTGCACTGAAAAACTTAGAATTTTAGAAACGCACAGTGTAGTACATAGTATATGAGTGAGTTGCACTGAAAAACTTAGATTTTAAGAAACGCACAGTGTAGTACATAGTATATGAGTGAGTTGCACTCAAAAACTTAGAATATAAGAAACGCACAGTGTAGTACATAGTATATGAGTGAGTTGCACTGAAAAACTTAGAATATAAGAAACGCACAGTGTAGTACATAGTATATGAGTGAGTTGCACTGAAAAACTTAGAATATAAGAAACGCACAGTGTAGTACATAGTATATGAGTGAGTTGCACTGAAAAACTTAGAATATAAGAAACGCACCGTGTAGTACAAAGTATATGAGTGAGTTGCACTGAAAAACTTAGAATTTAAGAAACGCACAGTGTAGTACATAGTATATGAATGAGTTGCACTGAAAAACTTAGAATATAAGAAACGCACAGTGTAGTACATAGTATATGAGTGAGTTGCACTGAAAAACTTAGAATATAAGAAACGCACAGTGTAGTACATAGTATATGAGTGAGTTGCACTGAAAAACTTAGAATTTTAGAAACGCACAGTGTAGTACATAGTATATGAGTGAGTTGCACTGAAAAACTTAGATTTTAAGAAACGCACAGTGTAGTACATAGTATATGAGTGAGTTGCACTCAAAAACTTAGAATATAAGAAACGCACAGTGTAGTACATAGTATATGAGTGAGTTGCACTGAAAAACTTAGAATATAAGAAACGCACAGTGTAGTACATAGTATATGAGTGAGTTGCACTGAAAAACTTAGAATATAAGAAACGCACAGTGTAGTACATAGTATATGAGTGAGTTGCACTGAAAAACTTAGAATATAAGAAACGCACCGTGTAGTACAAAGTATATGAGTGAGTTGCACTGAAAAACTTAGAATTTAAGAAACGCACAGTGTAGTACATAGTATATGAATGAGTTGCACTGAAAAACTTAGAATATAAGAAACGCACAGTGTAGTACATAGTATATGAGTGAGTTGCACTGAAAAACTTAGAATATAAGAAACGCACAGTGTAGTACATAGTATATGAGTGAGTTGCACTGAAAAACTTAGAATATAAGAAACGCACAGTGTAGTACATAGTATATGAGTGAGTTGCACTGAAAAACTTAGAATATAAGAAACGCACAGTGTAGTACATAGTATATGAGTGAGTTGCACTGAAAAACTTAGAATTTACTGAAAAACCCGCATTACACGAAATGCACAGTGTAGTACATAGTATATGAGTGAGTTGCACTGAAAAACTTAGAATATAAGAAACGCACAGTGTAGTACATAGTATATGAGTGAGTTGCACTGAAAAACTTAGAATATAAGAAACGCACAGTGTAGTACATAGTATATGAGTGAGTTGCACTGAAAAACTTAGAATATAAGAAACGCACAGTGTAGTACATAGTATATGAGTGAGTTGCACTGAAAAACTTAGAATATAAGAAACGCACAGTGTAGTACATAGTATATGAGTGAGTTGCACTGAAAAACTTAGAATTTACTGAAAAACCCGCATTACACGAAATGCACAGTGTAGTACATAGTATATGAGTGAGTTGCACTGAAAAACTTAGAATATAAGAAACGCACAGTGTAGTACATAGTATATGAGTGAGTTGCACTGAAAAACTTAGAATATAAGAAACGCACAGTGTTGTACATAGTATATGAGTGAGTTGCACTGAAAAACTTAGAATTTAAGAAACGCACAGTGTAGTACATAGTATATGAGTGAGTTGCACTGAAAAACTTAGATTATAAGAAACGCACAGTGTAGTACATAGTATATGAGTGAGTTGCACTGAAAAACTTAGAATATAAGAAACGCACAGTGTAGTACATAGTATATGAGTGAGTTGCACTGAAAAACTTAGATTTTAAGAAACGCACAGTGTAGTACATAGTATATGAGTGAGTTGCACTCAAAAACTTAGAATATAAGAAACGCACAGTGTAGTACATAGTATATGAGTGAGTTGCACTGAAAAACTTAGAATATAAGAAACGCACAGTGTAGTACATAGTATATGAGTGAGTTGCACTGAAAAACATAGAATATAAGAAACGCACAGTGTAGTACAAGGTATATGAGTGAGTTGCACTGAAAAACTTAGAATATAAGAAACGCACAGTGTAGTACATAGTATATGAGTGAGTTGCACTGAAAAACTTAGAATATAAGAAACGCACAGTGTAGTACATAGTATATGAGTGAGTTGCACTGAAAAACTTAGAATATAAGAAACGCACAGTGTAGTACATAGTATATGAGTGAGTTGCACTGAAAAACTTAGAATTTAAGAAACGCACAGTGTAGTACATAGTATATGAATGAGTTGCACTGAAAAACTTAGAATATAAGAAATGCACAGTGTAGTACATAGTATATGAGTGAGTTGCACTGAAAAACTTAGAATATAAGAAACGCACAGTGTAGTACATAGTATATGAGTGAGTTGCACTGAAAAACTTAGAATATAAGAAACGCACAGTGTAGTACATAGTATATGAGTGAGTTGCACTGAAAAACTTGGAATATAAGAAACGCAGTGTAGTACATAGTATATGAGTGAGTTGCACTGAAAAACTTAGAATTTACTGAAAAACCCGCATTACACGAAATGCACAGTGTAGTACATAGTATATGAGTGAGTTGCACTGAAAAACTTAGAATATAAGAAACGCACAGTGTAGTACATAGTATATGAGTGAGTTGCACTGAAAAACTTAGAATATAAGAAACGCACAGTGTTGTACATAGTATATGAGTGAGTTGCACTGAAAAACTTAGAATTTAAGAAACGCACAGTGTAGTACATAGTATATGAATGAGTTGCTCTGAAAAACTTAGAATATAAGAAACGCACAGTGTAGTACATAGTATATGAGTGAGTTGCACTGAAAAACTTAGAATATAAGAAACGCACAGTGTAGTACATAGTATATGAGTGAGTTGCACTGAAAAACTTAGAATATAAGAAACGCACAGTGTAGTACATAGTATATGAGTGAGTTGCACTGAAAAACTTAGAATATAAGAAACGCACAGTGTAGTACATAGTATATGAGTGAGTTTCACTGAAAAACTTAGAATTTACTGAAAAACCCGCATTACACGAAATGCACAGTGTAGTACATAGTATATGAGTGAGTTGCACTGAAAAACTTAGAATATAAGAAACGCACAGTGTAGTACATAGTATATGAGTGAGTTGCACTGAAAAACTTAGAATATAAGAAACGCACAGTGTAGTACATAGTATATGAGTGAGTTGCACTGAAAAACTTAGAATATAAGAAACGCACAGTGTAGTAAATAGTATATGAGTGAGTTGCACTGAAAAACTTAGAATATAAGAAACGCACAGTGTAGTACATAGTATATGAGTGAGTTGCACTGAAAAACTTAGAATTTACTGAAAAACCCGCATTACACGAAATGCACAGTGTAGTACATAGTATATGAGTGAGTTGCACTGAAAAACTTAGAATATAAGAAACGCACAGTGTAGTACATAGTATATGAGTGAGTTGCACTGAAAAACTTAGAATATAAGAAACGCACAGTGTTGTACATAGTATATGAGTGAGTTGCACTGAAAAACTTAGAATTTAAGAAACGCACAGTGTAGTACATAGTATATGAGTGAGTTGCACTGAAAAACTTAGATTATAAGAAACGCACAGTGTAGTACATAGTATATGAGTGAGTTGCACTGAAAAACTTAGAATTTAAGAAACGCACAGTGTAGTACATAGTATATGAGTGAGTTGCACTGAAAAACTTAGATTTTAAGAAACGCACAGTGTAGTACATAGTATATGAGTGAGTTGCACTCAAAAACTTAGAATATAAGAAACGCACAGTGTAGTACATAGTATATGAGTGAGTTGCACTGAAAAACTTAGAATATAAGAAACGCACAGTGTAGTACATAGTATATGAGTGAGTTGCACTGAAAAACATAGAATATAAGAAACGCACAGTGTAGTACAAGGTATATGAGTGAGTTGCACTGAAAAACTTAGAATATAAGAAACGCACAGTGTAGTACATAGTATATGAGTGAGTTGCACTGAAAAACTTAGAATATAAGAAACGCACAGTGTAGTACATAGTATATGAGTGAGTTGCACTGAAAAACTTAGAATATAAGAAACGCACAGTGTAGTACATAGTATATGAGTGAGTTGCACTGAAAAACTTAGAATTTAAGAAACGCACAGTGTAGTACATAGTATATGAATGAGTTGCACTGAAAAACTTAGAATATAAGAAATGCACAGTGTAGTACATAGTATATGAGTGAGTTGCACTGAAAAACTTAGAATATAAGAAACGCACAGTGTAGTACATAGTATATGAGTGAGTTGCAATGAAAAACTTAGAATATAAGAAACGCACAGTGTAGTACATAGTATATGAGTGAGTTGCACTGAAAAACTTGGAATATAAGAAACGCAGTGTAGTACATAGTATATGAGTGAGTTGCACTGAAAAACTTAGAATTTACTGAAAAACCCGCATTACACGAAATGCACAGTGTAGTACATAGTATATGAGTGAGTTGCACTGAAAAACTTAGAATATAAGAAACGCACAGTGTAGTACATAGTATATGAGTGAGTTGCACTGAAAAACTTAGAATATAAGAAACGCACAGTGTTGTACATAGTATATGAGTGAGTTGCACTGAAAAACTTAGAATTTAAGAAACGCACAGTGTAGTATATAGTATATGAGTGAGTTGCTCTGAAAAACTTAGAATATAAGAAACGCACAGTGTAGTACATAGTATATGAGTGAGTTGCACTGAAAAACTTAGAATATAAGAAATGCACAGTGTAGTACAAAGTATATGAGTGAGTTGCACTGAAAAACTTAGAATATAACAAACGCACAGTGTAGTACATAGTATATGAGTGAGTTGCACTGAAAAACTTAGAATATAAGAAACGCACAGTGTAGTACATAGTATATGAGTGAGTTGCGCTAAAAACTTAGAATATAAGAAACGCACAGTGTAGTACATAGTATATGAGTGAGTTGCACTGAAAAACTTAGAATTTAAGAAACGCACAGTGTAGTACATAGTATATGAGTGAGTTGCACTGAAAAACTTAGAATATATGAAACGCACAGTGTAGTACATAGTATATGAGTGAGTTGCACTGAAAAACTTAGAATATAAGAAACGCACAGTGTAGTACATAGTATATGAGTGATTTGCACTGAAAAACTTAGAATTTAAGAAACGCACAGTGTAGTACATAGTATATGAGTGAGTTGCACTGAAAAACTTAGAATATAAGAAACGCACAGTGTAGTACATAGTATATGAGTGAGTTGCACTGAAAAACTTAGAATTTAAAAAACGCACAGTGTAGTACATAGTATATGAGTGAGTTGCACTGAAAAACTTAGAATATAAGAAACGCACAGTGTAGTACATAGTATATGAGTGAGTTGCACTGAAAAACTTAAAATTTAAGAAACGCACAGTGTAGTACATAGTATATGAGTGAGTTGCACTGAAAAACTTAGAATATAAGAAACGCACAGTGTAGTACAAAGTATATGAGTGAGTTGCACTGATAAACTTAGAATATAAGAAACGCACAGTTTAGTACATAGTATATGAGTGAGTTGCACTGAAAAACTTAGAATATAAAAAACGCACAGTGTAGTACATAGTATATGAGTGAGTTGCACTGAAAAACTTATAATATAAGAAACGCACAGTGTAGTACATAGTATATGAGTGAGTTGCACTGAAAAACTTAGAATATAAGAAACGCACAGTGTAGTACATAGTATATGAGTGAGTTGCACAGAAAAACTTAGATATAAGAAACGCACAGTGTAGTACATAGTATATGAGTGAGTTGCACTGAAAAACTTAGAATATAAGAAAATCACAGTGTAGTACAAAGTATATGAGTGAGTTGCACTGAAAAACTTAGAATATAACAAACGCACAGTGTAGTACATAGTATATGAGTGAGTTGCACTGAAAAACTTAGAATATAAGAAACGCACAGTGTAGTACATAGTATATGAGTGAGTTGCGCTAAAAACTTAGAATATAAGAAACGCACAGTGTAGTACATAGTATATGAGTGAGTTGCACTGAAAAACTTAGAATTTAAGAAACGCACAGTGTAGTACATAGTATATGAGTGAGTTGCACTGAAAAACTTAGAATATAAGAAACGCACAGTGTAGTACATAGTATATGAGTGAGTTGCACTGAAAAACTTTGAATATATGAAACGCACAGTGTAGTACATATTATATGAGTGAGTTGCACTGAAAAACTTAGAATATAAGAAACGCACAGTGTAGTACATAGTATATGAGTGAGTTGCACTGAAAAACTTAGAATTTAAGAAACGCACAGTGTAGTACATAGTATATGAGTGAGTTGCACTGAAAAACTTAGAATATAAGAAACGCACAGTGTAGTACATAGTATATGAGTGAGTTGCACTGAAAAACTTAGAATTTAAGAAACGCACAGTGTAGTACATAGTATATGAGTGAGTTGCACTGAAAAACTTAGAATATAAGAAACGCACAGTGTAGTACATAGTATATGAGTGAGTTGCACTGAAAAACTTAGAATATAAGAAACGCACAGTGTAGTACATAGTCTAAGAGTGAGTTGCACTGAAAAATTTGGAATATAAGAAACGCACAGTGTAGTACATAGTATATGAGTGAGTTGCACTGAAAAACTTAGAATATAAGAAACGCACAGTGTAGTACATAGTATATGAGTGAGTTGCACTGAAAAACTTAGAATTTAAGAAACGCACAGTGTAGTATATAGTATATGAATGAGTTGCACTGAAAAACTTAGAATATAAGAAACGCACAGTGTAGTACATAGTATATGAGTGAGTTGCACTGAAAAACTTAGAATTTACTGAAAAACCCGCATTACACGAAATCCACAGTGTAGTACATAGTATATGAGTGAGTTGCACTCAAAAACTTAGAATATAAGAAACGCACAGTGTAGTACATAGTATATGAGTGAGTTGCACTGAAAAACTTAGAATATAAGAAACGCACAGTGTAGTACATAGTATATGAGTGAGTTGCACTGAAAAACTTAGAATTTAAGAAACGCACAGTGTAGTACATAGTATATGAGTGAGTTGCACTGAAAAACTTAGAATATAAGAAACGCACAGTGTAGTACATAGTATATGAGTGAGTTGCACTGAAAAACTTAGAATATAAGAAACGCACAGTGTAGTACATAGTATATGAGTGAGTTGCACTGAAAAACTTAGATTTTAAGAAACACACAGTGTAGTACATAGTATATGAGTGAGTTGCACTGAAAAACTTAGAATTTACTGAAAAACCCGCATTACACGAAATGCACAGTGTAGTACATAGTATATGAGTGAGTTGCACTGAAAAACTTAGAATATAAGAAACGCACAGTGTAGTACATAGTATATGAGTGAGTTGCACTGAAAAACTTAGAATATAAGAAACGCACAGTGTAGTACATAGTATATGAGTGAGTTGCACTCAAAAACTTAGAATATAAGAAACGCACAGTGTAGTACATAGTATATGAGTGAGTTGCACTCAAAAACTTAGAATATAAGAAACGCACAGTGTAGTACATAGTATATGAGTGAGTTGCACTGAAAAACTTAGAATATAAGAAACGCACAGTGTAGTACATAGTATATGAGTGAGTTGCACTGAAAAACTTAGAATTTACTGAAAAACCCGCATTACACGAAATGCACAGTGTAGTACATAGTATATGAGTGAGTTGCACTGAAAAACTTAGAATATAAGAAACGCACAGTGTAGTACATAGTATATGAGTGAGTTGCACTGAAAACCTTAGAATATAAGAAACGCACAGTGTAGTACATAGTATATGAGTGAGTTGCACTGAAAAACTTAGAATATAAGAAACGCACAGTGTTGTACATAGTATATGAGTGAGTTGCACTGAAAAACTTAGAATTTAAGAAACGCACAGTGTAGTACATAGTATATGAGTGAGTTGCTCTGAAAAACTTAGAATATAAGAAACGCACAGTGTAGTACATAGTATATGAGTGAGTTGCACTGAAAAACTTAGATTATAAGAAACGCACAGTGTAGTACATAGTATATGAGTGAGTTGCACTGAAAAACTTAGAATATAAGAAACGCACAGTGTAGTATATAGTATATGAGTGAGTTGCATTGAAAAACTTAGATTTTAAGAAACGCACAGTGTAGTACATAGTATATGAGTGAGTTGCACTGAAAAACTTAGAATATAAGAAACGCACAGTGTAGTACATAGTATATGAGTGAGTTGCACTGAAAAACTTAGATTTTAAGAAACGCACAGTGTAGTACATAGTATATGAGTGAGTTGCACTGAAAAACTTAGAATATAAGAAACGCACAGTGTAGTACATAGTATATGAGTGAGTTGCACTGAAAAACTTAGAATTTACTGAAAAACCCGCATTACACGAAATGCACAGTGTAGTACATAGTATATGAGTGAGTTGCACTGAAAAACTTAGAATATAAGAAACGCACAGTGTAGTACATAGTATATGAGAGAGTTGCACTGAAAAACATAGAATATAAGAAACGCACAGTGTAGTACAAAGTATATGAGTGAGTTGCACTGAAAAACTTAGAATATAAGAAACGCACAGTGTAGTACATAGTATATGAGTGAGTTGCACTGAAAAACTTAGAATATAAGAAACGCACAGTGTAGTACATAGTATATGAGTGAGTTGCACTGAAAAACTTAGAATATAAGAAACGCACAGTGTAGTACATAGTATATGAGTGAGTTGCACTGAAAAACTTAGAATTTAAGAAACGCACAGTGTAGTACATAGTATATGAATGAGTTGCACTGAAAAACTTAGAATATAAGAAACGCACAGTGTAGTACATAGTATATGAGTGAGTTGCACTGAAAAACTTAGAATATAAGAAACGCACAGTGTAGTACATAGTATATGAGTGAGTTGCACTGAAAAACTTAGAATATAAGAAACGCACAGTGTAGTACATAGTATATGAGTGAGTTGCACTGAAAAACTTAGAATATAAGAAACGCACAGTGTAGTACATAGTATATGAGTGAGTTGCACTGAAAAACTTAGAATTTACTGAAAAACCCGCATTACACGAAATGCACAGTGTAGTACATAGTATATGAGTGAGTTGCACTGAAAAACTTAGAATATAAGAAACGCACAGTGTAGTACATAGTATATGAGTGAGTTGCACTGAAAAACTTAGAATATAAGAAACGCACAGTGTAGTACATAGTATATGAGTGAGTTGCACTGAAAAACTTAGAATATAAGAAACGCACAGTGTAGTACATAGTATATGAGTGAGTTGCACTGAAAAACTTAGAATTTACTGAAAAACCCGCATTACACGAAATGCACAGTGTAGTACATAGTATATGAGTGAGTTGCACTGAAAAACTTAGAATATAAGAAACGCACAGTGTAGTACATAGTATATGAGTGAGTTGCACTGAAAAACTTAGAATATAAGAAACGCACAGTGTTGTACATAGTATATGAGTGAGTTGCACTGAAAAACTTAGAATTTAAGAAACGCACAGTGTAGTACATAGTATATGAGTGAGTTGCTCTGAAAAACTTAGAATATAAGAAACGCACAGTGTAGTACATAGTATATGAGTGAGTTGCACTGAAAAACTTAGATTATAAGAAACGCACAGTGTAGTACATAGTATATGAGTGAGTTGCACTGAAAAACTTAGAATATAAGAAACGCACAGTGTAGTACATAGTATATGAGTGAGTTGCACTGAAAAACTTAGATTTTAAGAAACGCACAGTGTAGTACATAGTATATGAGTGAGTTGCACTCAAAAACTTAGAATATAAGAAACGCACAGTGTAGTACATAGTATATGAGTGAGTTGCACTGAAAAACTTAGAATATAAGAAACGCACAGTGTAGTACATAGTATATGAGTGAGTTGCACTGAAAAACATAGAATATAAGAAACGCACAGTGTAGTACAAGGTATATGAGTGAGTTGCACTGAAAAACTTAGAATATAAGAAACGCACAGTGTAGTACATAGTATATGAGTGAGTTGCACTGAAAAACTTAGAATATAAGAAACGCACAGTGTAGTACATAGTATATGAGTGAGTTGCACTGAAAAACTTAGAATTTACTGAAAAACCCTCATTACACGAAATGCACAGTGTAGTACATAGTATATGAGTGAGTTGCACTGAAAAACTTAGAATATAAGAAACGCACAGTGTAGTACATAGTATATGAGTGAGTTGCACTGAAAAACTTAGAATATAAGAAACGCACAGTGTAGTACATAGTATATGAGTGAGTTGCACTGAAAAACTTAGAATTTAAGAAACGCACAGTGTAGTACATAGTATATGAGTGAGTTGCACTGAAAAACTTAGAATATAAGAAACGCACAGTGTAGTACATAGTATATGAGTGAGTTGCACTGAAAAACTTAGAATATAAGAAACGCACAATGTAGTACATAGTATATGAGTGAGTTGCACTGAAAAACTTAGATTTTAAGAAACACACAGTGTAGTACATAGTATATGAGTGAGTTGCACTGAAAAACTTAGAATTTTTGAAACGCACAGTGTAGTACATAGTATATGAGTGAGTTGCACTGAAAAACTTAGAATATAAGAAACGCACAGTGTAGTACATAGTATATGAGTGAGTTGCACTGAAAAACTTAGAATATATGAAACGCACAGTGTAGTACATAGTATATGAGTGAGTTGCACTGAAAAACTTAGAATATAAGAAACGCACAGTGTAGTACATAGTATATGAGTGATTTGCACTGAAAAACTTAGAATTTAAGAAACGCACAGTGTAGTACATAGTATATGAGTGAGTTGCACTGAAAAACTTAGAATATAAGAAACGCACAGTGTAGTACATAGTATATGAGTGAGTTGCACTGAAAAACTTAGAATTTAAAAAACGCACAGTGTAGTACATAGTATATGAGTGAGTTGCACTGAAAAACTTAGAATATAAGAAACGCACAGTGTAGTACATAGTATATGAGTGAGTTGCACTGAAAAACTTAAAATTT
Organism: Mus caroli; assembly: GCF_978045245.1. Classification (NCBI taxonomy): domain Eukaryota; kingdom Metazoa; phylum Chordata; class Mammalia; order Rodentia; family Muridae; genus Mus; species Mus caroli. The sequence continues at coordinate 4,567,938 of NW_028227284.1, read as the reverse complement.
AAGAAACGCACAGTGTAGTACATAGTATATGAGTGAGTTGCACTGAAAAACTTAGAATATAAGAAACGCACAGTGTAGTACAAAGTATATGAGTGAGTTGCACTGATAAACTTAGAATATAAGAAACGCACAGTTTAGTACATAGTATATGAGTGAGTTGCACTGAAAAACTTAGAATATAAAAAACGCACAGTGTAGTACATAGTATATGAGTGAGTTGCACTGAAAAACTTATAATATAAGAAACGCACAGTGTAGTACATAGTATATGAGTGAGTTGCACTGAAAAACTTAGAATATAAGAAACGCACAGTGTAGTACATAGTATATGAGTGAGTTGCACAGAAAAACTTAGATATAAGAAACGCACAGTGTAGTACATAGTATATGAGTGAGTTGCACTGAAAAACTTAGAATATAAGAAAATCACAGTGTAGTACAAAGTATATGAGTGAGTTGCACTGAAAAACTTAGAATATAACAAACGCACAGTGTAGTACATAGTATATGAGTGAGTTGCACTGAAAAACTTAGAATATAAGAAACGCACAGTGTAGTACATAGTATATGAGTGAGTTGCGCTAAAAACTTAGAATATAAGAAACGCACAGTGTAGTACATAGTATATGAGTGAGTTGCACTGAAAAACTTAGAATTTAAGAAACGCACAGTGTAGTACATAGTATATGAGTGAGTTGCACTGAAAAACTTAGAATATAAGAAACGCACAGTGTAGTACATAGTATATGAGTGAGTTGCACTGAAAAACTTTGAATATATGAAACGCACAGTGTAGTACATATTATATGAGTGAGTTGCACTGAAAAACTTAGAATATAAGAAACGCACAGTGTAGTACATAGTATATGAGTGAGTTGCACTGAAAAACTTAGAATTTAAGAAACGCACAGTGTAGTACATAGTATATGAGTGAGTTGCACTGAAAAACTTAGAATATAAGAAACGCACAGTGTAGTACATAGTATATGAGTGAGTTGCACTGAAAAACTTAGAATTTAAGAAACGCACAGTGTAGTACATAGTATATGAGTGAGTTGCACTGAAAAACTTAGAATATAAGAAACGCACAGTGTAGTACATAGTATATGAGTGAGTTGCACTGAAAAACTTAGAATATAAGAAACGCACAGTGTAGTACATAGTCTAAGAGTGAGTTGCACTGAAAAATTTGGAATATAAGAAACGCACAGTGTAGTACATAGTATATGAGTGAGTTGCACTGAAAAACTTAGAATATAAGAAACGCACAGTGTAGTACATAGTATATGAGTGAGTTGCACTGAAAAACTTAGAATATAAGAAACGCACAGTGTTGTACATAGTATATGAGTGAGTTGCACTGAAAAACTTAGAATTTAAGAAACGCACAGTGTAGTACATAGTATATGAGTGAGTTGCTCTGAAAAACTTAGAATATAAGAAACGCACAGTGTAGTACATAGTATATGAGTGAGTTGCACTGAAAAACTTAGATTATAAGAAACGCACAGTGTAGTACATAGTATATGAGTGAGTTGCACTGAAAAACTTAGAATATAAGAAACGCACAGTGTAGTACATAGTATATGAGTGAGTTGCACTGAAAAACTTAGATTTTAAGAAACGCACAGTGTAGTACATAGTATATGAGTGAGTTGCACTCAAAAACTTAGAATATAAGAAACGCACAGTGTAGTACATAGTATATGAGTGAGTTGCACTGAAAAACTTAGAATATAAGAAACGCACAGTGTAGTACATAGTATATGAGTGAGTTGCACTGAAAAACATAGAATATAAGAAACGCACAGTGTAGTACAAGGTATATGAGTGAGTTGCACTGAAAAACTTAGAATATAAGAAACGCACAGTGTAGTACATAGTATATGAGTGAGTTGCACTGAAAAACTTAGAATATAAGAAACGCACAGTGTAGTACATAGTATATGAGTGAGTTGCACTGAAAAACTTAGAATTTACTGAAAAACCCTCATTACACGAAATGCACAGTGTAGTACATAGTATATGAGTGAGTTGCACTGAAAAACTTAGAATATAAGAAACGCACAGTGTAGTACATAGTATATGAGTGAGTTGCACTGAAAAACTTAGAATATAAGAAACGCACAGTGTAGTACATAGTATATGAGTGAGTTGCACTGAAAAACTTAGAATTTAAGAAACGCACAGTGTAGTACATAGTATATGAGTGAGTTGCACTGAAAAACTTAGAATATAAGAAACGCACAGTGTAGTACATAGTATATGAGTGAGTTGCACTGAAAAACTTAGAATATAAGAAACGCACAATGTAGTACATAGTATATGAGTGAGTTGCACTGAAAAACTTAGATTTTAAGAAACACACAGTGTAGTACATAGTATATGAGTGAGTTGCACTGAAAAACTTAGAATTTTTGAAACGCACAGTGTAGTACATAGTATATGAGTGAGTTGCACTGAAAAACTTAGAATATAAGAAACGCACAGTGTAGTACATAGTATATGAGTGAGTTGCACTGAAAAACTTAGAATATATGAAACGCACAGTGTAGTACATAGTATATGAGTGAGTTGCACTGAAAAACTTAGAATATAAGAAACGCACAGTGTAGTACATAGTATATGAGTGATTTGCACTGAAAAACTTAGAATTTAAGAAACGCACAGTGTAGTACATAGTATATGAGTGAGTTGCACTGAAAAACTTAGAATATAAGAAACGCACAGTGTAGTACATAGTATATGAGTGAGTTGCACTGAAAAACTTAGAATTTAAAAAACGCACAGTGTAGTACATAGTATATGAGTGAGTTGCACTGAAAAACTTAGAATATAAGAAACGCACAGTGTAGTACATAGTATATGAGTGAGTTGCACTGAAAAACTTAAAATTTAAGAAACGCACAGTGTAGTACATAGTATATGAGTGAGTTGCACTGAAAAACTTAGAATATAAGAAACGCACAGTGTAGTACAAAGTATATGAGTGAGTTGCACTGATAAACTTAGAATATAAGAAACGCACAGTTTAGTACATAGTATATGAGTGAGTTGCACTGAAAAACTTAGAATATAAAAAACGCACAGTGTAGTACATAGTATATGAGTGAGTTGCACTGAAAAACTTATAATATAAGAAACGCACAGTGTAGTACATAGTATATGAGTGAGTTGCACTGAAAAACTTAGAATATAAGAAACGCACAGTGTAGTACATAGTATATGAGTGAGTTGCACAGAAAAACTTAGATATAAGAAACGCACAGTGTAGTACATAGTATATGAGTGAGTTGCACTGAAAAACTTAGAATATAAGAAAATCACAGTGTAGTACAAAGTATATGAGTGAGTTGCACTGAAAAACTTAGAATATAACAAACGCACAGTGTAGTACATAGTATATGAGTGAGTTGCACTGAAAAACTTAGAATATAAGAAACGCACAGTGTAGTACATAGTATATGAGTGAGTTGCGCTAAAAACTTAGAATATAAGAAACGCACAGTGTAGTACATAGTATATGAGTGAGTTGCACTGAAAAACTTAGAATTTAAGAAACGCACAGTGTAGTACATAGTATATGAGTGAGTTGCACTGAAAAACTTAGAATATAAGAAACGCACAGTGTAGTACATAGTATATGAGTGAGTTGCACTGAAAAACTTTGAATATATGAAACGCACAGTGTAGTACATATTATATGAGTGAGTTGCACTGAAAAACTTAGAATATAACAAACGCACAGTGTAGTACATAGTATATGAGTGAGTTGCACTGAAAAACTTAGAATTTAAGAAACGCACAGTGTAGTACATAGTATATGAGTGAGTTGCACTGAAAAACTTAGAATATAAGAAACGCACAGTGTAGTACATAGTATATGAGTGAGTTGCACTGAAAAACTTAGAATTTAAGAAACGCACAGTGTAGTACATAGTATATGAGTGAGTTGCACTGAAAAACTTAGAATATAAGAAACGCACAGTGTAGTACATAGTATATGAGTGAGTTGCACTGAAAAACTTAGAATATAAGAAACGCACAGTGTAGTACATAGTCTAAGAGTGAGTTGCACTGAAAAATTTGGAATATAAGAAACGCACAGTGTAGTACATAGTATATGAGTGAGTTGCACTGAAAAACTTAGAATATAAGAAACGCACAGTGTAGTACATAGTATATGAGTGAGTTGCACTGAAAAACTTAGAATTTAAGAAACGCACAGTGTAGTATATAGTATATGAATGAGTTGCACTGAAAAACTTAGAATATAAGAAACGCACAGTGTAGTACATAGTATATGAGTGAGTTGCACTGAAAAACTTAGAATTTACTGAAAAACCCGCATTACACGAAATCCACAGTGTAGTACATAGTATATGAGTGAGTTGCACTCAAAAACTTAGAATATAAGAAACGCACAGTGTAGTACATAGTATATGAGTGAGTTGCACTGAAAAACTTAGAATATAAGAAACGCACAGTGTAGTACATAGTATATGAGTGAGTTGCACTGAAAAACTTAGAATTTAAGAAACGCACAGTGTAGTACATAGTATATGAGTGAGTTGCACTGAAAAACTTAGAATATAAGAAACGCACAGTGTAGTACATAGTATATGAGTGAGTTGCACTGAAAAACTTAGAATATAAGAAACGCACAGTGTAGTACATAGTATATGAGTGAGTTGCACTGAAAAACTTAGATTTTAAGAAACACACAGTGTAGTACATAGTATATGAGTGAGTTGCACTGAAAAACTTAGAATTTACTGAAAAACCCGCATTACACGAAATGCACAGTGTAGTACATAGTATATGAGTGAGTTGCACTGAAAAACTTAGAATATAAGAAACGCACAGTGTAGTACATAGTATATGAGTGAGTTGCACTGAAAAACTTAGAATATAAGAAACGCACAGTGTAGTACATAGTATATGAGTGAGTTGCACTCAAAAACTTAGAATATAAGAAACGCACAGTGTAGTACATAGTATATGAGTGAGTTGCACTCAAAAACTTAGAATATAAGAAACGCACAGTGTAGTACATAGTATATGAGTGAGTTGCACTGAAAAACTTAGAATATAAGAAACGCACAGTGTAGTACATAGTATATGAGTGAGTTGCACTGAAAAACTTAGAATTTACTGAAAAACCCGCATTACACGAAATGCACAGTGTAGTACATAGTATATGAGTGAGTTGCACTGAAAAACTTAGAATATAAGAAACGCACAGTGTAGTACATAGTATATGAGTGAGTTGCACTGAAAACCTTAGAATATAAGAAACGCACAGTGTAGTACATAGTATATGAGTGAGTTGCACTGAAAAACTTAGAATATAAGAAACGCACAGTGTTGTACATAGTATATGAGTGAGTTGCACTGAAAAACTTAGAATTTAAGAAACGCACAGTGTAGTACATAGTATATGAGTGAGTTGCTCTGAAAAACTTAGAATATAAGAAACGCACAGTGTAGTACATAGTATATGAGTGAGTTGCACTGAAAAACTTAGATTATAAGAAACGCACAGTGTAGTACATAGTATATGAGTGAGTTGCACTGAAAAACTTAGAATATAAGAAACGCACAGTGTAGTATATAGTATATGAGTGAGTTGCATTGAAAAACTTAGATTTTAAGAAACGCACAGTGTAGTACATAGTATATGAGTGAGTTGCACTGAAAAACTTAGAATATAAGAAACGCACAGTGTAGTACATAGTATATGAGTGAGTTGCACTGAAAAACTTAGATTTTAAGAAACGCACAGTGTAGTACATAGTATATGAGTGAGTTGCACTCAAAAACTTAGAATATAAGAAACGCACAGTGTAGTACATAGTATATGAGTGAGTTGCACTGAAAAACTTAGAATATAAGAAACGCACAGTGTAGTACATAGTATATGAGAGAGTTGCACTGAAAAACATAGAATATAAGAAACGCACAGTGTAGTACAAAGTATATGAGTGAGTTGCACTGAAAAACTTAGAATATAAGAAACGCACAGTGTAGTACATAGTATATGAGTGAGTTGCACTGAAAAACTTAGAATATAAGAAACGCACAGTGTAGTACATAGTATATGAGTGAGTTGCACTGAAAAACTTAGAATATAAGAAACGCACAGTGTAGTACATAGTATATGAGTGAGTTGCACTGAAAAACTTAGAATTTAAGAAACGCACAGTGTAGTACATAGTATATGAATGAGTTGCACTGAAAAACTTAGAATATAAGAAACGCACAGTGTAGTACATAGTATATGAGTGAGTTGCACTGAAAAACTTAGAATATAAGAAACGCACAGTGTAGTACATAGTATATGAGTGAGTTGCACTGAAAAACTTAGAATATAAGAAACGCACAGTGTAGTACATAGTATATGAGTGAGTTGCACTGAAAAACTTAGAATATAAGAAACGCACAGTGTAGTACATAGTATATGAGTGAGTTGCACTGAAAAACTTAGAATTTACTGAAAAACCCGCATTACACGAAATGCACAGTGTAGTACATAGTATATGAGTGAGTTGCACTGAAAAACTTAGAATATAAGAAACGCACAGTGTAGTACATAGTATATGAGTGAGTTGCACTGAAAAACTTAGAATATAAGAAACGCACAGTGTAGTACATAGTATATGAGTGAGTTGCACTGAAAAACTTAGAATATAAGAAACGCACAGTGTAGTACATAGTATATGAGTGAGTTGCACTGAAAAACTTAGAATTTACTGAAAAACCCGCATTACACGAAATGCACAGTGTAGTACATAGTATATGAGTGAGTTGCACTGAAAAACTTAGAATATAAGAAACGCACAGTGTAGTACATAGTATATGAGTGAGTTGCACTGAAAAACTTAGAATATAAGAAACGCACAGTGTTGTACATAGTATATGAGTGAGTTGCACTGAAAAACTTAGAATTTAAGAAACGCACAGTGTAGTACATAGTATATGAGTGAGTTGCTCTGAAAAACTTAGAATATAAGAAACGCACAGTGTAGTACATAGTATATGAGTGAGTTGCACTGAAAAACTTAGATTATAAGAAACGCACAGTGTAGTACATAGTATATGAGTGAGTTGCACTGAAAAACTTAGAATATAAGAAACGCACAGTGTAGTACATAGTATATGAGTGAGTTGCACTGAAAAACTTAGATTTTAAGAAACGCACAGTGTAGTACATAGTATATGAGTGAGTTGCACTCAAAAACTTAGAATATAAGAAACGCACAGTGTAGTACATAGTATATGAGTGAGTTGCACTGAAAAACTTAGAATATAAGAAACGCACAGTGTAGTACATAGTATATGAGTGAGTTGCACTGAAAAACATAGAATATAAGAAACGCACAGTGTAGTACAAGGTATATGAGTGAGTTGCACTGAAAAACTTAGAATATAAGAAACGCACAGTGTAGTACATAGTATATGAGTGAGTTGCACTGAAAAACTTAGAATATAAGAAACGCACAGTGTAGTACATAGTATATGAGTGAGTTGCACTGAAAAACTTAGAATTTACTGAAAAACCCTCATTACACGAAATGCACAGTGTAGTACATAGTATATGAGTGAGTTGCACTGAAAAACTTAGAATATAAGAAACGCACAGTGTAGTACATAGTATATGAGTGAGTTGCACTGAAAAACTTAGAATATAAGAAACGCACAGTGTAGTACATAGTATATGAGTGAGTTGCACTGAAAAACTTAGAATTTAAGAAACGCACAGTGTAGTACATAGTATATGAGTGAGTTGCACTGAAAAACTTAGAATATAAGAAACGCACAGTGTAGTACATAGTATATGAGTGAGTTGCACTGAAAAACTTAGAATATAAGAAACGCACAATGTAGTACATAGTATATGAGTGAGTTGCACTGAAAAACTTAGATTTTAAGAAACACACAGTGTAGTACATAGTATATGAGTGAGTTGCACTGAAAAACTTAGAATTTTTGAAACGCACAGTGTAGTACATAGTATATGAGTGAGTTGCACTGAAAAACTTAGAATATAAGAAACGCACAGTGTAGTACATAGTATATGAGTGAGTTGCACTGAAAAACTTAGAATATAAGAAACGCACAGTGTAGTACATAGTATATGAGTGAGTTGCACTGAAAAACTTAGAATTTACTGAAAAACCCGCATTACACGAAATGCACAGTGTAGTACATAGTATATGAGTGAGTTGCACTGAAAAACTTAGAATATAAGAAACGCACAGTGTAGTACATAGTATATGAGTGAGTTGCACTGAAAAACTTAGAATATAAGAAACGCACAGTGTTGTACATAGTATATGAGTGAGTTGCACTGAAAAACTTAGAATTTAAGAAACGCACAGTGTAGTACATAGTATATGAGTGAGTTGCTCTGAAAAACTTAGAATATAAGAAACGCACAGTGTAGTACATAGTATATGAGTGAGTTGCACTGAAAAACTTAGATTATAAGAAACGCACAGTGTAGTACATAGTATATGAGTGAGTTGCACTGAAAAACTTAGAATATAAGAAACGCACAGTGTAGTATATAGTATATGAGTGAGTTGCATTGAAAAACTTAGATTTTAAGAAACGCACAGTGTAGTACATAGTATATGAGTGAGTTGCACTGAAAAACTTAGAATATAAGAAACGCACAGTGTAGTACATAGTATATGAGTGAGTTGCACTGAAAAACTTAGATTTTAAGAAACGCACAGTGTAGTACATAGTATATGAGTGAGTTGCACTCAAAAACTTAGAATATAAGAAACGCACAGTGTAGTACATAGTATATGAGTGAGTTGCACTGAAAAACTTAGAATATAAGAAACGCACAGTGTAGTACATAGTATATGAGAGAGTTGCACTGAAAAACATAGAATATAAGAAACGCACAGTGTAGTACAAAGTATATGAGTGAGTTGCACTGAAAAACTTAGAATATAAGAAACGCACAGTGTAGTACATAGTATATGAGTGAGTTGCACTGAAAAACTTAGAATATAAGAAACGCACAGTGTAGTACATAGTATATGAGTGAGTTGCACTGAAAAACTTAGAATATAAGAAACGCACAGTGTAGTACATAGTATATGAGTGAGTTGCACTGAAAAACTTAGAATTTAAGAAACGCACAGTGTAGTACATAGTATATGAATGAGTTGCACTGAAAAACTTAGAATATAAGAAACGCACAGTGTAGTACATAGTATATGAGTGAGTTGCACTGAAAAACTTAGAATATAAGAAACGCACAGTGTAGTACATAGTATATGAGTGAGTTGCACTGAAAAACTTAGAATATAAGAAACGCACAGTGTAGTACATAGTATATGAGTGAGTTGCACTGAAAAACTTAGAATATAAGAAACGCACAATGTAGTACATAGTATATGAGTGAGTTGCACTGAAAAACTTAGATTTTAAGAAACACACAGTGTAGTACATAGTATATGAGTGAGTTGCACTGAAAAACTTAGAATTTTTGAAACGCACAGTGTAGTACATAGTATATGAGTGAGTTGCACTGAAAAACTTAGAATATAAGAAACGCACAGTGTAGTACATAGTATATGAGTGAGTTGCACTGAAAAACTTAGAATATAAGAAACGCACAGTGTAGTACATAGTATATGAGTGAGTTGCACTGAAAAACTTAGAATTTACTGAAAAACCCGCATTACACGAAATGCACAGTGTAGTACATAGTATATGAGTGAGTTGCACTGAAAAACTTAGAATATAAGAAACGCACAGTGTAGTACATAGTATATGAGTGAGTTGCACTGAAAAACTTAGAATATAAGAAACGCACAGTGTTGTACATAGTATATGAGTGAGTTGCACTGAAAAACTTAGAATTTAAGAAACGCACAGTGTAGTACATAGTATATGAGTGAGTTGCTCTGAAAAACTTAGAATATAAGAAACGCACAGTGTAGTACATAGTATATGAGTGAGTTGCACTGAAAAACTTAGATTATAAGAAACGCACAGTGTAGTACATAGTATATGAGTGAGTTGCACTGAAAAACTTAGAATATAAGAAACGCACAGTGTAGTATATAGTATATGAGTGAGTTGCATTGAAAAACTTAGATTTTAAGAAACGCACAGTGTAGTACATAGTATATGAGTGAGTTGCACTGAAAAACTTAGAATATAAGAAACGCACAGTGTAGTACATAGTATATGAGTGAGTTGCACTGAAAAACTTAGATTTTAAGAAACGCACAGTGTAGTACATAGTATATGAGTGAGTTGCACTCAAAAACTTAGAATATAAGAAACGCACAGTGTAGTACATAGTATATGAGTGAGTTGCACTGAAAAACTTAGAATATAAGAAACGCACAGTGTAGTACATAGTATATGAGAGAGTTGCACTGAAAAACATAGAATATAAGAAACGCACAGTGTAGTACAAAGTATATGAGTGAGTTGCACTGAAAAACTTAGAATATAAGAAACGCACAGTGTAGTACATAGTATATGAGTGAGTTGCACTGAAAAACTTAGAATATAAGAAACGCACAGTGTAGTACATAGTATATGAGTGAGTTGCACTGAAAAACTTAGAATATAAGAAACGCACAGTGTAGTACATAGTATATGAGTGAGTTGCACTGAAAAACTTAGAATTTAAGAAACGCACAGTGTAGTACATAGTATATGAATGAGTTGCACTGAAAAACTTAGAATATAAGAAACGCACAGTGTAGTACATAGTATATGAGTGAGTTGCACTGAAAAACTTAGAATATAAGAAACGCACAGTGTAGTACATAGTATATGAGTGAGTTGCACTGAAAAACTTAGAATATAAGAAACGCACAGTGTAGTACATAGTATATGAGTGAGTTGCACTGAAAAACTTAGAATATAAGAAACGCACAGTGTAGTACATAGTATATGAGTGAGTTGCACTGAAAAACTTAGAATTTACTGAAAAACCCGCATTACACGAAATGCACAGTGTAGTACATAGTATATGAGTGAGTTGCACTGAAAAACTTAGAATATAAGAAACGCACAGTGTAGTACATAGTATATGAGTGAGTTGCACTGAAAAACTTAGAATATAAGAAACGCACAGTGTAGTACATAGTATATGAGTGAGTTGCACTGAAAAACTTAGAATATAAGAAACGCACAGTGTAGTACATAGTATATGAGTGAGTTGCACTGAAAAACTTAGAATTTACTGAAAAACCCGCATTACACGAAATGCACAGTGTAGTACATAGTATATGAGTGAGTTGCACTGAAAAACTTAGAATATAAGAAACGCACAGTGTAGTACATAGTATATGAGTGAGTTGCACTGAAAAACTTAGAATATAAGAAACGCACAGTGTTGTACATAGTATATGAGTGAGTTGCACTGAAAAACTTAGAATTTAAGAAACGCACAGTGTAGTACATAGTATATGAGTGAGTTGCTCTGAAAAACTTAGAATATAAGAAACGCACAGTGTAGTACATAGTATATGAGTGAGTTGCACTGAAAAACTTAGATTATAAGAAACGCACAGTGTAGTACATAGTATATGAGTGAGTTGCACTGAAAAACTTAGAATATAAGAAACGCACAGTGTAGTACATAGTATATGAGTGAGTTGCACTGAAAAACTTAGATTTTAAGAAACGCACAGTGTAGTACATAGTATATGAGTGAGTTGCACTCAAAAACTTAGAATATAAGAAACGCACAGTGTAGTACATAGTATATGAGTGAGTTGCACTGAAAAACTTAGAATATAAGAAACGCACAGTGTAGTACATAGTATATGAGTGAGTTGCACTGAAAAACATAGAATATAAGAAACGCACAGTGTAGTACAAGGTATATGAGTGAGTTGCACTGAAAAACTTAGAATATAAGAAACGCACAGTGTAGTACATAGTATATGAGTGAGTTGCACTGAAAAACTTAGAATATAAGAAACGCACAGTGTAGTACATAGTATATGAGTGAGTTGCACTGAAAAACTTAGAATTTACTGAAAAACCCTCATTACACGAAATGCACAGTGTAGTACATAGTATATGAGTGAGTTGCACTGAAAAACTTAGAATATAAGAAACGCACAGTGTAGTACATAGTATATGAGTGAGTTGCACTGAAAAACTTAGAATATAAGAAACGCACAGTGTAGTACATAGTATATGAGTGAGTTGCACTGAAAAACTTAGAATTTAAGAAACGCACAGTGTAGTACATAGTATATGAGTGAGTTGCACTGAAAAACTTAGAATATAAGAAACGCACAGTGTAGTACATAGTATATGAGTGAGTTGCACTGAAAAACTTAGAATATAAGAAACGCACAATGTAGTACATAGTATATGAGTGAGTTGCACTGAAAAACTTAGATTTTAAGAAACACACAGTGTAGTACATAGTATATGAGTGAGTTGCACTGAAAAACTTAGAATTTTTGAAACGCACAGTGTAGTACATAGTATATGAGTGAGTTGCACTGAAAAACTTAGAATATAAGAAACGCACAGTGTAGTACATAGTATATGAGTGAGTTGCACTGAAAAACTTAGAATATAAGAAACGCACAGTGTAGTACATAGTATATGAGTGAGTTGCACTGAAAAACTTAGAATATAAGAAACGCACAGTGTAGTACATAGTATATGAGTGAGTTGCATTGAAAAACTTTGATTTTAAGAAACGCACAGTGTAGTACATAGTATATGAATGAGTTGCACTGAAAAACTTAGAATATAAGAAACGCACAGTGTAGTACATAGTATATGAGTTAGTTGCACTGAAAAACTTAGATTTTAAGAAACGCACAGTGTAGTACATAGTATATGAGTGAGTTGCACTCAAAAACTTAGAATATAAGAAACGCACAGTGTAGTACATAGTATATGAGTGAGTTGCACTGAAAAACTTAGAATATAAGAAACGCACAGTGTAGTACATAGTATATGAGTGAGTTGCACTGAAAAACATAGAATATAAGAAACGCACAGTGTAGTACAAAGTATATGAGTGAGTTGCACTGAAAAACTTAGAATATAAGAAACGCACAGTGTAGTACATAGTATATGAGTGAGTTGCACTGAAAAACTTAGAATATAAGAAACGCACAGTGTAGTACATAGTATATGAGTGAGTTGCACTGAAAAACTTAGAATATAAGAAACGCACAGTGTAGTACATAGTATATGAGTGAGTTGCACTGAAAAACTTAGAATTTAAGAAACGCACAGTGTAGTACATAGTATATGAATGAGTTGCACTGAAAAACTTAGAATATAAGAAACGCACAGTGTAGTACATAGTATATGAGTGAGTTGCACTGAAAAACTTAGAATTTACTGAAAAACCCGCAATACACGAAATGCACAGTGTAGTACATAGTATATGAGTGAGTTGCACTGAAAAACTTAGAATATAAGAAACGCACAGTGTAGTACATAGTATATGAGTGAGTTGCACTGAAAAACTTAGAATATAAGAAACGCACAGTGTAGTACATAGTATATGAGTGAGTTGCACTGAAAAACTTAGAATTTAAGAAACGCACAGTGTAGTACATAGTATATGAGTGAGTTGCACTGAAAAACTTAGAATATAAGAAACGCACAGTGTAGTACATAGTATATGAGTGAGTTGCACTGAAAAACTTAGAATATAAGAAACGCACAATGTAGTACATAGTATATGAGTGAGTTGCACTGAAAAACTTAGATTTTAAGAAACACACAGTGTAGTACATAGTATATGAGTGAGTTGCACTGAAAAACTTAGAATTTTTGAAACGCACAGTGTAGTACATAGTATATGAGTGAGTTGCACTGAAAAACTTAGAATATAAGAAACGCACAGTGTTGTACATAGTATATGAGTGAGTTGCACTGAAAAACTTAGAATTTAAGAAACGCACAGTGTAGTACATAGTATATGAGTGAGTTGCTCTGAAAAACTTAGAATATAAGAAACGCACAGTGTAGTACATAGTATATGAGTGAGTTGCACTGAAAAACTTAGATTATAAGAAACGCACAGTGTAGTACATAGTATATGAGTGAGTTGCACTGAAAAACTTAGAATATAAGAAACGCACAGTGTAGTAAATAGTATATGAGTGAGTTGCACTGAAAAACTTAGATTTTAAGAAACGCACAGTGTAGTACATAGTATATGAGTGAGTTGCACTGAAAAACTTAGAATATTAGAAACGCACAGTGTAGTACATAGTATATGAGTGAGTTGCACTCAAAAACTTAGAATATAAGAAACGCACAGTGTAGTACATAGTATATGAGTGAGTTGCACTGAAAAACTTAGAATATAAGAAACGCACAGTGTAGTACATAGTATATGAGTGAGTTGCACTGAAAAACATAGAATATAAGAAACGCACAGTGTAGTACAAGGTATATGAGTGAGTTGCACTGAAAAACTTAGAATATAAGAAACGCACAGTGTAGTACATAGTATATGAGTGAGTTGCACTGAAAAACTTAGAATATAAGAAACGCACAGTGTAGTACATAGTATATGAGTGAGTTGCACTGAAAAACTTAGAATTTACTGAAAAACCCGCATTACACGAAATGCACAGTGTAGTACATAGTATATGAGTGAGTTGCACTGAAAAACTTAGAATATAAGAAACGCACAGTGTAGTACATAGTATATGAGTGAGTTGCACTGAAAAACTTAGAATATAAGAAACGCACAGTGTAGTACATAGTATATGAGTGAGTTGCACTGAAAAACTTAGAATTTAAGAAACGCACAGTTTAGTACATAGTATATGAGTGAGTTGCACTGAAAAACTTAGAATATAAGAAACGCACAGTGTAGTACATAGTATATGAGTGAGTTGCACTGAAAAACTTAGAATATAAGAAACGCACAATGTAGTACATAGTATATGAGTGAGTTGCACTGAAAAACTTAGATTTTAAGAAACACACAGTGTAGTACATAGTATATGAGTGAGTTGCACTGAAAAACTTAGAATTTTTGAAACGCACAGTGTAGTACATTGTATATGAGTGAGTTGCACTGAAAAACTTAGAATATAAGAAACGCACAGTGTAGTACATAGTATATGAGTGAGTTGCACTGAAAAACTTAGAATATAAGAAACGCACAGTGTAGTACATAGTATATGAGTGAGTTGCACTGAAAAACTTAGAATATAAGAAACGCACAGTGTAGTACATAGTATATGAGTGAGTTGCATTGAAAAACTTAGATTTTAAGAAACGCACAGTGTAGTACATAGTATATGAGTGAGTTGCACTGAAAAACTTATAATATAAGAAACGCACAGTGTAGTACATAGTATATGAGTGAGTTGCACTGAAAAACTTAGATTTTAAGAAACGCACAGTGTAGTACATAGTATATGAGTGAGTTGCACTCAAAAACTTAGAATATAAGAAACGCACAGTGTAGTACATAGTATATGAGTGAGTTGCACTGAAAAACTTAGAATATAAGAAACGCACAGTGTAGTACATAGTATATGAGTGAGTTGCACTGAAAAACTTAGAATTTACTGAAAAACCCTCATTACACGAAATGCACAGTGTAGTACATAGTATATGAGTGAGTTGCACTGAAAAACTTAGAATATAAGAAACGCACAGTGTAGTACATAGTATATGAGTGAGTTGCACTGAAAAACTTAGAATATAAGAAACGCACAGTGTAGTACATAGTATATGAGTGAGTTGCACTGAAAAACTTAGAATTTAAGAAACGCACAGTGTAGTACATAGTATATGAGTGAGTTGCACTGAAAAACTTAGAATATAAGAAACGCACAGTGTAGTACATAGTATATGAGTGAGTTGCACTGAAAAACTTAGAATATAAGAAACGCACAATGTAGTACATAGTATATGAGTGAGTTGCACTGAAAAACTTAGATTTTAAGAAACACACAGTGTAGTACATAGTATATGAGTGAGTTGCACTGAAAAACTTAGAATTTTTGAAACGCACAGTGTAGTACATAGTATATGAGTGAGTTGCACTGAAAAACTTAGAATATAAGAAACGCACAGTGTAGTACATAGTATATGAGTGAGTTGCACTGAAAAACTTAGAATATAAGAAACGCACAGTGTAGTACATAGTATATGAGTGAGTTGCACTGAAAAACTTAGAATATAAGAAACGCACAGTGTAGTACATAGTATATGAGTGAGTTGCATTGAAAAACTTTGATTTTAAGAAACGCACAGTGTAGTACATAGTATATGAATGAGTTGCACTGAAAAACTTATAATATAAGAAACGCACAGTGTAGTACATAGTATATGAGTTAGTTGCACTGAAAAACTTAGATTTTAAGAAACGCACAGTGTAGTACATAGTATATGAGTGAGTTGCACTCAAAAACTTAGAATATAAGAAACGCACAGTGTAGTACATAGTATATGAGTGAGTTGCACTGAAAAACTTAGAATATAAGAAACGCACAGTGTAGTACATAGTATATGAGTGAGTTGCACTGAAAAACATAGAATATAAGAAACGCACAGTGTAGTACAAAGTATATGAGTGAGTTGCACTGAAAAACTTAGAATATAAGAAACGCACAGTGTAGTACATAGTATATGAGTGAGTTGCACTGAAAAACTTAGAATATAAGAAACGCACAGTGTAGTACATAGTATATGAGTGAGTTGCACTGAAAAACTTAGAATATAAGAAACGCACAGTGTAGTACATAGTATATGAGTGAGTTGCACTGAAAAACTTAGAATTTAAGAAACGCACAGTGTAGTACATAGTATATGAATGAGTTGCACTGAAAAACTTAGAATATAAGAAACGCACAGTGTAGTACATAGTATATGAGTGAGTTGCACTGAAAAACTTAGAATTTACTGAAAAACCCGCAATACACGAAATGCACAGTGTAGTACATAGTATATGAGTGAGTTGCACTGAAAAACTTAGAATATAAGAAACGCACAGTGTAGTACATAGTATATGAGTGAGTTGCACTGAAAAACTTAGAATATAAGAAACGCACAGTGTAGTACATAGTATATGAGTGAGTTGCACTGAAAAACTTAGAATTTAAGAAACGCACAGTGTAGTACATAGTATATGAGTGAGTTGCACTGAAAAACTTAGAATATAAGAAACGCACAGTGTAGTACATAGTATATGAGTGAGTTGCACTGAAAAACTTAGAATATAAGAAACGCACAATGTAGTACATAGTATATGAGTGAGTTGCACTGAAAAACTTAGATTTTAAGAAACACACAGTGTAGTACATAGTATATGAGTGAGTTGCACTGAAAAACTTAGAATTTTTGAAACGCACAGTGTAGTACATAGTATATGAGTGAGTTGCACTGAAAAACTTAGAATATAAGAAACGCACAGTGTTGTACATAGTATATGAGTGAGTTGCACTGAAAAACTTAGAATTTAAGAAACGCACAGTGTAGTACATAGTATATGAGTGAGTTGCTCTGAAAAACTTAGAATATAAGAAACGCACAGTGTAGTACATAGTATATGAGTGAGTTGCACTGAAAAACTTAGATTATAAGAAACGCACAGTGTAGTACATAGTATATGAGTGAGTTGCACTGAAAAACTTAGAATATAAGAAACGCACAGTGTAGTAAATAGTATATGAGTGAGTTGCACTGAAAAACTTAGATTTTAAGAAACGCACAGTGTAGTACATAGTATATGAGTGAGTTGCACTGAAAAACTTAGAATATTAGAAACGCACAGTGTAGTACATAGTATATGAGTGAGTTGCACTCAAAAACTTAGAATATAAGAAACGCACAGTGTAGTACATAGTATATGAGTGAGTTGCACTGAAAAACTTAGAATATAAGAAACGCACAGTGTAGTACATAGTATATGAGTGAGTTGCACTGAAAAACATAGAATATAAGAAACGCACAGTGTAGTACAAGGTATATGAGTGAGTTGCACTGAAAAACTTAGAATATAAGAAACGCACAGTGTAGTACATAGTATATGAGTGAGTTGCACTGAAAAACTTAGAATATAAGAAACGCACAGTGTAGTACATAGTATATGAGTGAGTTGCACTGAAAAACTTAGAATTTACTGAAAAACCCGCATTACACGAAATGCACAGTGTAGTACATAGTATATGAGTGAGTTGCACTGAAAAACTTAGAATATAAGAAACGCACAGTGTAGTACATAGTATATGAGTGAGTTGCACTGAAAAACTTAGAATATAAGAAACGCACAGTGTAGTACATAGTATATGAGTGAGTTGCACTGAAAAACTTAGAATTTAAGAAACGCACAGTTTAGTACATAGTATATGAGTGAGTTGCACTGAAAAACTTAGAATATAAGAAACGCACAGTGTAGTACATAGTATATGAGTGAGTTGCACTGAAAAACTTAGAATATAAGAAACGCACAATGTAGTACATAGTATATGAGTGAGTTGCACTGAAAAACATAGATTTTAAGAAACACACAGTGTAGTACATAGTATATGAGTGAGTTGCACTGAAAAACTTAGAATTTTTGAAACGCACAGTGTAGTACATTGTATATGAGTGAGTTGCACTGAAAAACTTAGAATATAAGAAACACACAGTGTAGTACATAGTATATGAGTGAGTTGCACTGAAAAACTTAGAATATAAGAAACGCACAGTGTAGTACATAGTATATGAGTGAGTTGCACTGAAAAACTTAGAATATAAGAAACGCACAGTGTAGTACATAGTATATGAGTGAGTTGCATTGAAAAACTTAGATTTTAAGAAACGCACAGTGTAGTACATAGTATATGAGTGAGTTGCACTGAAAAACTTATAATATAAGAAACGCACAGTGTAGTACATAGTATATGAGTGAGTTGCACTGAAAAACTTAGATTTTAAGAAACGCACAGTGTAGTACATAGTATATGAGTGAGTTGCACTCAAAAACTTAGAATATAAGAAACGCACAGTGTAGTACATAGTATATGAGTGAGTTGCACTGAAAAACTTAGAATATAAGAAACGCACAGTGTAGTACATAGTATATGAGTGAGTTGCACTGAAAAAGATAGAATATAAGAAACGCACAGTGTAGTTCAAAGTATATGAGTGAGTTGCACTGAAAAACTTAGAATATAAGAAACGCACAGTGTAGTACATAGTATATGAGTGAGTTGCACTGAAAAACTTAGAATATAAGAAACGCACAGTGTAGTACACAGTATATGAGTGAGTTGCCATGAAAAACTTAGAATATAAGAAACGCACAGTGTAGTACATAGTATATGAGTGAGTTGCACTGAAAAACTTAGAATATAAGAAACGCACAGTGTAGTACATAGTATATGAGTGAGTTGCACTGAAAAACTTAGAATATAAGAAACGCACAGTGTAGTGCATAGTATATGAGTGAGTTGCACTCAAAAACTTAGAATATAAGAAACGCACAGTGTAGTACATAGTATATGAGTGAGTTGCACTGAAAAACTTAGAATATAAGAAACGCACAGTGTAGTACATAGTATATGAGTGAGTTGCACTCAAAAACTTAGAATATAAGAAACGCACAGTGTAGTACATAGTATATGAGTGAGTTGCACTGAAAAACTTAGAATATAAGAAACGCACAGTGTAGTACATAGTATATGAGTGAGTTGCACTGAAAAACATAGAATATAAGAAACGCACAGTGTAGTACAAAGAATATGAGTGAGTTGCACTGAAAAACTTAGATTTTAAGAAACGCACAGTGTAGTACATAGTATATGAGTGAGTTGCACTGAAAAACTTAGAATATAAGAAACGCACAGTGTAGTACATAGTATATGAGTGAGTTGCACTGAAAACTTAGAATTTAAGAAACGCACAGTTTAGTACATAGTATATGAGTGAGTTGCACTGAAAAACTTAGAATATAAGAAACGCACAGTGTAGTACATAGTATATGAGTGAGTTGCACTGAAAAACTTAGAATATAAGAAACGCACAATGTAGTACATAGTATATGAGTGAGTTGCACTGAAAAACTTAGATTTTAAGAAACACACAGTGTAGTACATAGTATATGAGTGAGTTGCACTGAAAAACTTAGAATTTTTGAAACGCACAGTGTAGTACATAGTATATGAGTGAGTTGCACTGAAAAACTTAGAATATAAGAAACGCACAGTGTAGTACATAGTATATGAGTGAGTTGCACTGAAAAACTTAGAATATAAGAAACGCACAGTGTAGTACATAGTATATGAGTGAGTTGCACTGAAAAACTTAGAATTTAAGAAACGCACAGTTTAGTACATAGTATATGAGTGAGTTGCACTGAAAAACTTAGAATATAAGAAACGCACAGTGTAGTACATAGTATATGAGAGAGTTGCACTGAAAAACTTAGAATATAAGAAACGCACAATGTAGTACATAGTATATGAGTGAGTTGCACTGAAAAACTTAGATTTTAAGAAACACACAGTGTAGTACATAGTATATGAGTGAGTTGCACTGAAAAACTTAGAATTTTTGAAACGCACAGTGTAGTACATAGTATATGAGTGAGTTGCACTGAAAAACTTATAATATAAGAAACGCACAGTGTAGTACATAGTATATGAGTGAGTTGCACTGAAAAACTTAGATTTTAAGAAACGCACAGTGTAGTACATAGTATATGAGTGAGTTGCACTCAAAAACTTAGAATATAAGAAACGCACAGTGTAGTACATAGTATATGAGTGAGTTGCACTGAAAAACTTAGAATATAAGAAACGCACAGTGTAGTACATAGTATATGAGTGAGTTGCACTGAAAAACATAGAATATAAGAAACGCACAGTGTAGTACAAAGTATATGAGTGAGTTGCACTGAAAAACTTAGAATATAAGAAACGCACAGTGTAGTACATAGTATATGAGTGAGTTGCACTGAAAAACTTAGAATATAAGAAACGCACAGTGTAGTACATAGTATATGAGTGAGTTGCACTGAAAAACTTAGAATATAAGAAACGCACAGTGTAGTGCATAGTATATGAGTGAGTTGCACTCAAAAACTTAGAATATAAGAAACGCACAGTGTAGTACATAGTATATGAGTGAGTTGCACTGAAAAACTTAGAATATAAGAAACGCACAGTGTAGTACATAGTATATGAGTGAGTTGCACTGAAAAACTTAGAATATAAGAAACGCACAGTGTAGTACATAGTATATGAGTGAGTTGCCATGAAAAACTTAGAATATAAGAAACGCACAGTGTAGTACATAGTATATGAGTGAGTTGCACTGAAAAACTTAGAATATAAGAAACGCACAGTGTAGTACATAGTATATGAGTGAGTTGCACTGAAAAACTTAGAATATAAGAAACGCACAGTGTAGTACATAGTATATGAGTGAGTTGCACTGAAAAACTTAGAATATAAGAAACGCACAGTGTAGTACATAGTATATGAGTGAGTTGCACTGAAAAACTTAGAATATAAGAAACGCACAGTGTAGTACATAGTATATGAGTGAGTTGCACTGAAAAACTTAGAATATAAGAAACGCACAGTGTAGTACACAGTATATGAGTGAGTTGCCATGAAAAACTTAGAATATAAGAAACGCACAGTGTAGTACATAGTATATGAGTGAGTTGCACTGAAAAACTTAGAATATAAGAAACGCACAGTGTAGTACATAGTATATGAGTGAGTTGCACTGAAAAACTTAGAATATAAGAAACGCACAGTGTAGTGCATAGTATATGAGTGAGTTGCACTGAAAAACTTAGAATTTAAGAAACGACAGTGTAGTACATAGTATATGAGTGAGTTGCACTGTAAAACTTAGAATATAAGAAACGCACAGTGTAGTACATAGTATATGAGTGAGTTGCACTGAAAAACTTAGAATATAAGAAACGCACAGTGTAGTACATAGTATATGAGTGAGTTGCACTCAAAAACTTAGATATAAGAAACGCACAGTGTAGTACATAGTATATGAGTGAGTTGCACTGAAAAACTTAGAATATAAGAAACGCACAGTGTAGTACATAGTATATGAGTGAGTTGCACTGAAAAACTTAGAATATAAGAAACGCACAGTGTAGTACATAGTATATGAGTGAGTTGCACTGTAAAACTTAGAATATAAGAAACGCACAGTGTAGTACATAGTATATGAGTGAGTTGCACTGAAAAACTTAGAATATAAGAAACGCACAGTGTAGTACATAGTATATGAGTGAGTTGCCATGAAAAACTTAGAATATAAGAAACGCACAGTGTAGTACATAGTATATGAGTGAGTTGCACTGAAAAACTTAGAATATAAGAAACGCACAGTGTAGTACATAGTATATGAGTGAGTTGCACTGAAAAACTTAGAATATAAGAAACGCACAGTGTAGTACATAGTATATGAGTGAGTTGCACTGAAAAACTTAGAATATAAGAAACGCACAGTGTAGTACATAGTATATGAGTGAGTTGCACTGAAAAACTTAGAATATAAGAAACGCACAGTGTAGTACATAGTATATGAGTGAGTTGCACTGAAAAACTTAGAATATAAGAAACGCACAGTGTAGTACACAGTATATGAGTGAGTTGCCATGAAAAACTTAGAATATAAGAAACGCACAGTGTAGTACATAGTATATGAGTGAGTTGCACTGAAAAACTTAGAATATAAGAAACGCACAGTGTAGTACATAGTATATGAGTGAGTTGCACTGAAAAACTTAGAATATAAGAAACGCACAGTGTAGTGCATAGTATATGAGTGAGTTGCACTGAAAAACTTAGAATTTAAGAAACGACAGTGTAGTACATAGTATATGAGTGAGTTGCACTGTAAAACTTAGAATATAAGAAACACACAGTGTAGTACATATTATATGAGTGAGTTGCACTGAAAAACTTAGAATATAAGAAACGCACAGTGTAGTACATAGTATATGAGTGAGTTGCCATGAAAAACTTAGAATATAAGAAACACACAGTGTAGTACATAGTATATGAGTGAGTTGCACTGAAAAACTTAGAATATAAGAAACGCACAGTGTAGTACATAGTATATGAGTGAGTTGCACTGAAAAACTTAGAATATAAGAAACACACAGTGTAGTACATAGTATATGAGTGAGTTGTACTGAAAAACTTAGAATATAAGAAACGCACAGTGTAGTACATAGTATATGAGTGAGTTGCACTGAAAAACTTAGAATATAAGAAACGCACAGTGTAGTACATAGTATATGAGTGAGTTGCACTGAAAAACTTAGAATATAAGAAACGCACAGTGTAGTACATAGTATATGAGTGAGTTGCACTGAAAAACTTAGAATATAAGAAACGCACAGTGTAGTGCATAGTATATGAGTGAGTTGCACTGAAAAACTTAGTATTTAAGAAACGACAGTGTAGTACATAGTATATGAGTGAGTTGCACTGTAAAACTTAGAATATAAGAAACGCACAGTGTAGTACATAGTATATGAGTGAGTTGCACTGAAAAACTTAGAATATAAGAAACGCACAGTGTAGTACATAGTATATGAGTGAGTTGCACTCAAAAACTTAGAATATAAGAAACGCACAGTGTAGTACATAGTATATGAGTGAGTTGCACTGAAAAACTTAGAATATAAGAAACGCACAGTGTAGTACATAGTATATGAGTGAGTTGCACTGAAAAACTTAGAATATAAGAAACGCACAGTGTAGTACATAGTATATGAGTGAGTTGCACTGAAAAACTTAGAATATAAGAAACGCACAGTGTAGTACATAGTATATGAGTGAGTTGCACTGAAAAACTTAGAATATAAGAAACGCACAGTGTAGTACATAGTATATGAGTGAGTTTCACTGAAAAACTTAGAATATAAGAAACGCACAGTGTAGTACATAGTATATGAGTGAGTTGCACTGAAAAACTTAGAATATAAGAAACGCACAGTGTAGTACATAGTATATGAGTGAGTTGCACTGAAAAACTTAGAATATAAGAAACGCACAGTGTAGTGCATAGTATATGAGTGAGTTGCACTGAAAAACTTAGAATATAAGAAACGCACAGTATAGTACATAGTATATGAATGAGTTGCACTGAAAAACTTAGAATTTACTGAAAAACCCGCATTACACGAAATGCACAGTGTAGTACATAGTATATGACTGAGTTGCACTGAAAAACTTAGAATATAAGAAACGCACAGTGTAGTACATAGTATATGAGTGAGTTGCACTGAAAAACTTAGAATATAAGAAACGCACAGTGTAGTACATAGTATATGAGTGAGTTGCACTGAAAAACTTAGAATATAAGAAACGCACAGTGTAGTACATAGTATATGAGTGAGTTGCACTGAAAAACTTAGAATATAAGAAACGCACAGTGTAGTACATAGTATATGAGTGAGTTGCACTGAAAAACTTAGAATATTAGAAACGCACTGTATAGTACATAGTATATGAGTGAGTTGCACTGAAAAACTTAGAATATAAGAAACGCACAGTGTAGTACATAGTATATGAGTGAGTTGCACTGAAAAACTTAGAATTTAAGAAACGCACAGTGTAGTACATAGTATATGAGTGAGTTGCACTGAAAAACTTAGAATATAAGAAACGCACAGTGTAGTACATAGTATATGAGTGAGTTGCACTGAAAAACTTAGAATATAAGAAACGCACAGTGTAGTACATAGTATATGAGTGAGTTGCACTGAAAAACTTAGAATATAAGAAACGCACAGTGTAGTACATAGTATATGAGTGAGTTGCACTGAAAAACTTAGAATATAAGAAACGCACAATGTAGTACATAGTATATGAGTGAGTTGCACTGAAAAACTTAGATTTTAAGAAACACACAGTGTAGTACATAATATATGAGTGAGTTGCACTGAAAAACTTAGAATTTTTGAAACGCACAGTGTAGTACATAGTATATGAGTGAGTTGCACTGAAAAACTTAGAATATAAGAAACGCACAGTGTAGTACATAGTATATGAGTGAGTTGCACTGAAAAACTTAGAATATAAGAAACGCACAGTGTTGTACATAGTATATGAGTGAGTTGCACTGAAAAACTTAGAATTTAAGAAACGCACAGTGTAGTACATAGTATATGAGTGAGTTGCTCTGAAAAACTTAGAATATAAGAAACGCACAGTGTAGTACATAGTATATGAGTGAGTTGCACTGAAAAACTTAGATTATAAGAAACGCACAGTGTAGTACATAGTATATGAGTGAGTTGCACTGAAAAACTTAGAATATAAGAAACGCACAGTGTAGTAAATAGTATATGAGTGAGTTGCACTGAAAAACTTAGATTTTAAGAAACGCACAGTGTAGTACATAGTATATGAGTGAGTTGCACTGAAAAACTTAGAATATAAGAAACGCACAGTGTAGTACATAGTATATGAGTGAGTTGCACTCAAAAACTTAGAATATAAGAAACGCACAGTGTAGTACATAGTATATGAGTGAGTTGCACTGAAAAACTTAGAATATAAGAAACGCACAGTGTAGTACATAGTATATGAGTGAGTTGCACTGAAAAACTTAGAATATAAGAAACGCACAGTGTAGTACATAGTATATGAGTGAGTTGCACTGAAAAACTTAGAATTTACTGAAAAACCCGCATTACACGAAATGCACAGTGTAGTACATAGTATATGAGTGAGTTGCACTGAAAAACTTAGAATATAAGAAACGCACAGTGTAGTACATAGTATATGAGTGAGTTGCACTGAAAAACTTAGAATATAAGAAACGCACAGTGTAGTACATAGTATATGAGTGAGTTGCACTGAAAAACTTAGAATTTAAGAAACGCACAGTTTAGTACATAGTATATGAGTGAGTTGCACTGAAAAACTTAGAATATAAGAAACGCACAGTGTAGTACATAGTATATGAGTGAGTTGCACTGAAAAACTTAGAATATAAGAAACGCACAATGTAGTACATAGTATATGAGTGAGTTGCACTGAAAAACTTAGATTTTAAGAAACACACAGTGTAGTACATAGTATATGAGTGAGTTGCACTGAAAAACTTAGAATTTTTGAAACGCACAGTGTAGTACATAGTATATGAGTGAGTTGCACTGAAAAACTTATAATATAAGAAACGCACAGTGTAGTACATAGTATATGAGTGAGTTGCACTGAAAAACTTAGATTTTAAGAAACGCACAGTGTAGTACATAGTATATGAGTGAGTTGCACTCAAAAACTTAGAATATAAGAAACGCACAGTGTAGTACATAGTATATGAGTGAGTTGCACTGAAAAACTTAGAATATAAGAAACGCACAGTGTAGTACATAGTATATGAGTGAGTTGCACTGAAAAACATAGAATATAAGAAACGCACAGTGTAGTACAAAGTATATGAGTGAGTTGCACTGAAAAACTTAGATTTTAAGAAACGCACAGTGTAGTACATAGTATATGAGTGAGTTGCACTGAAAAACTTAGAATATAAGAAACGCACAGTGTAGTACATAGTATATGAGTGAGTTGCACTGAAAAACTTAGAATTTAAGAAACGCACAGTTTAGTACATAGTATATGAGTGAGTTGCACTGAAAAACTTAGAATATAAGAAACGCACAGTGTAGTACATAGTATATGAGTGAGTTGCACTGAAAAACTTAGAATATAAGAAACGCACAATGTAGTACATAGTATATGAGTGAGTTGCACTGAAAAACTTAGATTTTAAGAAACACACAGTGTAGTACATAGTATATGAGTGAGTTGCACTGAAAAACTTAGAATTTTTGAAACGCACAGTGTAGTACATAGTATATGAGTGAGTTGCACTGCAAAACTTAGAATATAAGAAACGCACAGTGTAGTACATAGTATATGAGTGAGTTGCACTGAAAAACTTAGAATATAAGAAACGCACAGTGTAGTACATAGTATATGAGTGAGTTGCACTGAAAAACTTAGAATATAAGAAACGCACAGTGTAGTACATAGTATATGAGTGAGTTGCATTGAAAAACTTAGATTTTAAGAAACGCACAGTGTAGTACATAGTATATGAGTGAGTTGCACTGAAAAACTTATAATATAAGAAACGCACAGTGTAGTACATAGTATGAGTGAGTTGCACTGAAAAACAGATTTTAAGAAACGCACAGTGTAGTACATAGTATATGAGTGAGTTGCACTCAAAAACTTAGAATATAAGAAACGCACAGTGTAGTACATAGTATATGAGTGAGTTGCACTGAAAAACTTAGAATATAAGAAACGCACAGTGTAGTACATAGTATATGAGTGAGTTGCACTGAAAAACATAGAATATAAGAAACGCACAGTGTAGTACAAAGTATATGAGTGAGTTGCACTGAAAAACTTAGAATATAAGAAACGCACAGTGTAGTACATAGTATATGAGTGAGTTGCACTGAAAAACTTAGAATATAAGAAACGCACAGTGTAGTACATAGTATATGAGTGAGTTGCACTGAAAAACTTAGAATATAAGAAACACACAGTGTAGTACATAGTATATGAGTGAGTTGCACTGAAAAACTTAGAATTTAAGAAACGCACAGTGTAGTACATAGTATATGAATGAGTTGCACTGAAAAACTTAGAATATAAGAAACGCACAGTGTAGGACATAGTATATGAGTGAGTTGCACTGAAAAACTTAGAATTTACTGAAAAACCCGCAATACACGAAATGCACAGTGTAGTACATAGTATATGAGTGAGTTGCACTGAAAAACTTAGAATATAAGAAACGCACAGTGTAGTACATAGTATATGAGTGAGTTGCACTGAAAAACTTAGAATATAAGAAACGCACAGTGTAGTACATAGTATATGAGTGAGTTGCACTGAAAAACTTAGAATTTAAGAAACGCACAGTGTAGTACATAGTATATGAGTGAGTTGCACTGAAAAACTTAGAATATAAGAAACGCACAGTGTAGTACATAGTATATGAGTGAGTTGCACTGAAAAACTTAGAATATAAGAAACGCACAATGTAGTACATAGTATATGAGTGAGTTGCACTGAAAAACTTAGATTTTAAGAAACACACAGTGTAGTACATAGTATATGAGTGAGTTGCACTCAAAAACTTAGAATATAAGAAACGCACAGTGTAGTACATAGTATATGAGTGAGTTGCACTGAAAAACTTAGAATATAAGAAACGCACAGTGTAGTACATAGTATATGAGTGAGTTGCACTGAAAAACATAGAATATAAGAAACGCACAGTGTAGTACAAGGTATATGAGTGAGTTGCACTGAAAAACTTAGAATATAAGAAACGCACAGTGTAGTACATAGTATATGAGTGAGTTGCACTGAAAAACTTAGAATATAAGAAACGCACAGTGTAGTACATAGTATATGAGTGAGTTGCACTGAAAAACTTAGAATTTACTGAAAAACCCTCATTACACGAAATGCACAGTGTAGTACATAGTATATGAGTGAGTTGCACTGAAAAACTTAGAATATAAGAAACGCACAGTGTAGTACATAGTATATGAGTCAGTTGCACTGAAAAACTTAGAATATAAGAAACGCACAGTGTAGTACATAGTATATGAGTGAGTTGCACTGAAAAACTTAGAATTTAAGAAACGCACAGTGTAGTACATAGTATATGAGTGAGTTGCACTGAAAAACTTAGAATATAAGAAACGCACAGTGTAGTACATAGTATATGAGTGAGTTGCACTAAAAAACTTAGAATATAAGAAACGCACAGTGTAGTACATAGTATATGAGTGAGTTGCACTGAAAAACTTAGATTTTAAGAAACACACAGTGTAGTACATAGTATATGAGTGAGTTGCACTGAAAAACTTAGAATTTTTGAAACGCACAGTGTAGTACATAGTATATGAGTGAGTTGCACTGAAAAACTTAGAATATAAGAAACGCACAGTGTAGTACATAGTATATGAGTGAGTTGCACTGAAAAACTTAGAATATAAGAAACGCACAGTGTAGTACATAGTATATGAGTGAGTTGCACTGAAAAACTTAGAATATAAGAAACGCACAGTGTAGTACATAGTATATGAGTGAGTTGCATTGAAAAACTTTGATTTTAAGAAACGCACAGTGTAGTACATAGTATATGAATGAGTTGCACTGAAAAACTTATAATATAAGAAACGCACAGTGTAGTACATAGTATATGAGTGAGTTGCACTGAAAAACTTAGATTTTAAGAAACGCACAGTGTAGTACATAGTATATGAGTGAGTTGCACTCAAAAACTTAGAATATAAGAAACGCACAGTGTAGTACATAGTATATGAGTGAGTTGCACTCAAAAACTTAGAATATAAGAAACGCACAGTGTAGTACATAGTATATGAGTGAGTTGCACTGAAAAACATAGAATATAAGAAACGCACAGTGTAGTACAAAGTATATGAGTGAGTTGCACTGAAAAACTTAGAATATAAGAAACGCACAGTGTAGTACATAGTATATGAGTGAGTTACACTGAAAAACTTAGAATATAAGAAACGCACAGTGTAGTACATAGTATATGAGTGAGTTGCACTGAAAAACTTAGAATATAAGAAACGCACAGTGTAGTACATAGTATATGAGTGAGTTGCACTGAAAAACTTAGAATTTAAGAAACGCACAGTGTAGTACATAGTATATGAATGAGTTGCACTGAAAAACTTAGAATATAAGAAACGCACAGTGTAGTACATAGTATATGAGTGAGTTGCACTGAAAAACTTAGAATATAAGAAACGCACAGTGTAGTACATAGTATATGAGTGAGTTGCACTGAAAAACTTAGAATATAAGAAACGCACAGTGTAGTACATAGTATATGAGTGAGTTGCACTGAAAAACTTAGAATATAAGAAACGCACAGTGTAGTACATAGTATATGAGTGAGTTGCATTGAAAAACTTTGATTTTAAGAAACGCACAGTGTAGTACATAGTATATGAATGAGTTGCACTGAAAAACTTATAATATAAGAAACGCACAGTGTAGTACATAGTATATGAGTTAGTTGCACTGAAAAACTTAGATTTTAAGAAACGCACAGTGTAGTACATAGTATATGAGTGAGTTGCACTCAAAAACTTAGAATATAAGAAACGCACAGTGTAGTACATAGTATATGAGTGAGTTGCACTGAAAAACTTAGAATATAAGAAACGCACAGTGTAGTACATAGTATATGAGTGAGTTGCACTGAAAAACATAGAATATAAGAAACGCACAGTGTAGTACAAAGTATATGAGTGAGTTGCACTGAAAAACTTAGAATATAAGAAACGCACAGTGTAGTACATAGTATATGAGTGAGTTGCACTGAAAAACTTAGAATATAAGAAACGCACAGTGTAGTACATAGTATATGAGTGAGTTGCACTGAAAAACTTAGAATATAAGAAACGCACAGTGTAGTACATAGTATATGAGTGAGTTGCACTGAAAAACTTAGAATTTAAGAAACGCACAGTGTAGTACATAGTATATGAATGAGTTGCACTGAAAAACTTAGAATATAAGAAACGCACAGTGTAGTACATAGTATATGAGTGAGTTGCACTGAAAAACTTAGAATTTACTGAAAAACCCGCAATACACGAAATGCACAGTGTAGTACATAGTATATGAGTGAGTTGCACTGAAAAACTTAGAATATAAGAAACGCACAGTGTAGTACATAGTATATGAGTGAGTTGCACTGAAAAACTTAGAATATAAGAAACGCACAGTGTAGTACATAGTATATGAGTGAGTTGCACTGAAAAACTTAGAATTTAAGAAACGCACAGTGTAGTACATAGTATATGAGTGAGTTGCACTGAAAAACTTAGAATATAAGAAACGCACAGTGTAGTACATAGTATATGAGTGAGTTGCACTGAAAAACTTAGAATATAAGAAACGCACAATGTAGTACATAGTATATGAGTGAGTTGCACTGAAAAACTTAGATTTTAAGAAACACACAGTGTAGTACATAGTATATGAGTGAGTTGCACTGAAAAACTTAGAATTTTTGAAACGCACAGTGTAGTACATAGTATATGAGTGAGTTGCACTGAAAAACTTAGAATATAAGAAACGCACAGTGTTGTACATAGTATATGAGTGAGTTGCACTGAAAAACTTAGAATTTAAGAAACGCACAGTGTAGTACATAGTATATGAGTGAGTTGCTCTGAAAAACTTAGAATATAAGAAACGCACAGTGTAGTACATAGTATATGAGTGAGTTGCACTGAAAAACTTAGATTATAAGAAACGCACAGTGTAGTACATAGTATATGAGTGAGTTGCACTGAAAAACTTAGAATATAAGAAACGCACAGTGTAGTAAATAGTATATGAGTGAGTTGCACTGAAAAACTTAGATTTTAAGAAACGCACAGTGTAGTACATAGTATATGAGTGAGTTGCACTGAAAAACTTAGAATATAAGAAACGCACAGTGTAGTACATAGTATATGAGTGAGTTGCACTCAAAAACTTAGAATATAAGAAACGCACAGTGTAGTACATAGTATATGAGTGAGTTGCACTGAAAAACTTAGAATATAAGAAACGCACAGTGTAGTACATAGTATATGAGTGAGTTGCACTGAAAAACATAGAATATAAGAAACGCACAGTGTAGTACAAGGTATATGAGTGAGTTGCACTGAAAAACTTAGAATATAAGAAACGCACAGTGTAGTACATAGTATATGAGTGAGTTGCACTGAAAAACTTAGAATATAAGAAACGCACAGTGTAGTACATAGTATATGAGTGAGTTGCACTGAAAAACTTAGAATTTACTGAAAAACCCGCATTACACGAAATGCACAGTGTAGTACATAGTATATGAGTGAGTTGCACTGAAAAACTTAGAATATAAGAAACGCACAGTGTAGTACATAGTATATGAGTGAGTTGCACTGAAAAACTTAGAATATAAGAAACGCACAGTGTAGTACATAGTATATGAGTGAGTTGCACTGAAAAACTTAGAATTTAAGAAACGCACAGTTTAGTACATAGTATATGAGTGAGTTGCACTGAAAAACTTAGAATATAAGAAACGCACAGTGTAGTACATAGTATATGAGTGAGTTGCACTGAAAAACTTAGAATATAAGAAACGCACAATGTAGTACATAGTATATGAGTGAGTTGCACTGAAAAACTTAGATTTTAAGAAACACACAGTGTAGTACATAGTATATGAGTGAGTTGCACTGAAAAACTTAGAATTTTTGAAACGCACAGTGTAGTACATTGTATATGAGTGAGTTGCACTGAAAAACTTAGAATATAAGAAACGCACAGTGTAGTACATAGTATATGAGTGAGTTGCACTGAAAAACTTAGAATATAAGAAACGCACAGTGTAGTACATAGTATATGAGTGAGTTGCACTGAAAAACTTAGAATATAAGAAACGCACAGTGTAGTACATAGTATATGAGTGAGTTGCATTGAAAAACTTAGATTTTAAGAAACGCACAGTGTAGTACATAGTATATGAGTGAGTTGCACTGAAAAACTTATAATATAAGAAACGCACAGTGTAGTACATAGTATATGAGTGAGTTGCACTGAAAAACTTAGATTTTAAGAAACGCACAGTGTAGTACATAGTATATGAGTGAGTTGCACTCAAAAACTTAGAATATAAGAAACGCACAGTGTAGTACATAGTATATGAGTGAGTTGCACTGAAAAACTTAGAATATAAGAAACGCACAGTGTAGTACATAGTATATGAGTGAGTTGCACTGAAAAAGATAGAATATAAGAAACGCACAGTGTAGTACAAAGTATATGAGTGAGTTGCACTGAAAAACTTAGAATATAAGAAACGCACAGTGTAGTACATAGTATATGAGTGAGTTGCACTGAAAAACTTAGAATATAAGAAACGCACAGTGTAGTACACAGTATATGAGTGAGTTGCCATGAAAAACTTAGAATATAAGAAACGCACAGTGTAGTACATAGTATATGAGTGAGTTGCACTGAAAAACTTAGAATATAAGAAACGCACAGTGTAGTACATAGTATATGAGTGAGTTGCACTGAAAAACTTAGAATATAAGAAACGCACAGTGTAGTGCATAGTATATGAGTGAGTTGCACTCAAAAACTTAGAATATAAGAAACGCACAGTGTAGTACATAGTATATGAGTGAGTTGCACTGAAAAACTTAGAATATAAGAAACGCACAGTGTAGTACATAGTATATGAGTGAGTTGCACTCAAAAACTTAGAATATAAGAAACGCACAGTGTAGTACATAGTATATGAGTGAGTTGCACTGAAAAACTTAGAATATAAGAAACGCACAGTGTAGTACATAGTATATGAGTGAGTTGCACTGAAAAACATAGAATATAAGAAACGCACAGTGTAGTACAAAGTATATGAGTGAGTTGCACTGAAAAACTTAGATTTTAAGAAACGCACAGTGTAGTACATAGTATATGAGTGAGTTGCACTGAAAAACTTAGAATATAAGAAACGCACAGTGTAGTACATAGTATATGAGTGAGTTGCACTGAAAAACTTAGAATTTAAGAAACGCACAGTTTAGTACATAGTATATGAGTGAGTTGCACTGAAAAACTTAGAATATAAGAAACGCACAGTGTAGTACATAGTATATGAGTGAGTTGCACTGAAAAACTTAGAATATAAGAAACGCACAATGTAGTACATAGTATATGAGTGAGTTGCACTGAAAAACTTAGATTTTAAGAAACACACAGTGTAGTACATAGTATATGAGTGAGTTGCACTGAAAAACTTAGAATTTTTGAAACGCACAGTGTAGTACATAGTATATGAGTGAGTTGCACTGAAAAACTTAGAATATAAGAAACGCACAGTGTAGTACATAGTATATGAGTGAGTTGCACTGAAAAACTTAGAATATAAGAAACGCACAGTGTAGTACATAGTATATGAGTGAGTTGCACTGAAAAACTTAGAATTTAAGAAACGCACAGTTTAGTACATAGTATATGAGTGAGTTGCACTGAAAAACTTAGAATATAAGAAACGCACAGTGTAGTACATAGTATATGAGAGAGTTGCACTGAAAAACTTAGAATATAAGAAACGCACAATGTAGTACATAGTATATGAGTGAGTTGCACTGAAAAACTTAGATTTTAAGAAACACACAGTGTAGTACATAGTATATGAGTGAGTTGCACTGAAAAACTTAGAATTTTTGAAACGCACAGTGTAGTACATAGTATATGAGTGAGTTGCACTGAAAAACTTATAATATAAGAAACGCACAGTGTAGTACATAGTATATGAGTGAGTTGCACTGAAAAACTTAGATTTTAAGAAACGCACAGTGTAGTACATAGTATATGAGTGAGTTGCACTCAAAAACTTAGAATATAAGAAACGCACAGTGTAGTACATAGTATATGAGTGAGTTGCACTGAAAAACTTAGAATATAAGAAACGCACAGTGTAGTACATAGTATATGAGTGAGTTGCACTGAAAAACATAGAATATAAGAAACGCACAGTGTAGTACAAAGTATATGAGTGAGTTGCACTGAAAAACTTAGAATATAAGAAACGCACAGTGTAGTACATAGTATATGAGTGAGTTGCACTGAAAAACTTAGAATATAAGAAACGCACAGTGTAGTACACAGTATATGAGTGAGTTGCCATGAAAAACTTAGAATATAAGAAACGCACAGTGTAGTACATAGTATATGAGTGAGTTGCACTGAAAAACTTAGAATATAAGAAACGCACAGTGTAGTACATAGTATATGAGTGAGTTGCACTGAAAAACTTAGAATATAAGAAACGCACAGTGTAGTGCATAGTATATGAGTGAGTTGCACTCAAAAACTTAGAATATAAGAAACGCACAGTGTAGTACATAGTATATGAGTGAGTTGCACTGAAAAACTTAGAATATAAGAAACGCACAGTGTAGTACATAGTATATGAGTGAGTTGCACTGAAAAACTTAGAATATAAGAAACGCACAGTGTAGTACATAGTATATGAGTGAGTTGCCATGAAAAACTTAGAATATAAGAAACGCACAGTGTAGTACATAGTATATGAGTGAGTTGCACTGAAAAACTTAGAATATAAGAAACGCACAGTGTAGTACATAGTATATGAGTGAGTTGCACTGAAAAACTTAGAATATAAGAAACGCACAGTGTAGTACATAGTATATGAGTGAGTTGCACTGAAAAACTTAGAATATAAGAAACGCACAGTGTAGTACATAGTATATGAGTGAGTTGCACTGAAAAACTTAGAATATAAGAAACGCACAGTGTAGTACATAGTATATGAGTGAGTTGCACTGAAAAACTTAGAATATAAGAAACGCACAGTGTAGTACACAGTATATGAGTGAGTTGCCATGAAAAACTTAGAATATAAGAAACGCACAGTGTAGTACATAGTATATGAGTGAGTTGCACTGAAAAACTTAGAATATAAGAAACGCACAGTGTAGTACATAGTATATGAGTGAGTTGCACTGAAAAACTTAGAATATAAGAAACGCACAGTGTAGTGCATAGTATATGAGTGAGTTGCACTGAAAAACTTAGAATTTAAGAAACGACAGTGTAGTACATAGTATATGAGTGAGTTGCACTTTAAAACTTAGAATATAAGAAACGCACAGTGTAGTACATAGTATATGAGTGAGTTGCACTGAAAAACTTAGAATATAAGAAACGCACAGTGTAGTACATAGTATATGAGTGAGTTGCACTCAAAAACTTAGATATAAGAAACGCACAGTGTAGTACATAGTATATGAGTGAGTTGCACTGAAAAACTTAGAATATAAGAAACGCACAGTGTAGTACATAGTATATGAGTGAGTTGCACTGAAAAACTTAGAATATAAGAAACGCACAGTGTAGTACATAGTATATGAGTGAGTTGCCATGAAAAACTTAGAATATAAGAAACACACAGTGTAGTACATAGTATATGAGTGAGTTGCACTGAAAAACTTAGAATATAAGAAACGCACAGTGTAGTACATAGTATATGAGTGAGTTGCACTGAAAAACTTAGAATATAAGAAACGCACAGTGTAGTACATAGTATATGAGTGAGTTGCACTGAAAAACTTAGAATATAAGAAACGCACAGTGTAGTACATAGTATATGAGTGAGTTGCACTGAAAAACTTAGAATATAAGAAACGCACAGTGTAGTACATAGTATATGAGTGAGTTGCACTGAAAAACTTAGAATATAAGAAACGCACAGTGTAGTACACAGTATATGAGTGAGTTGCCATGAAAAACTTAGAATATAAGAAACGCACAGTGTAGTACATAGTATATGAGTGAGTTGCACTGAAAAACTTAGAATATAAGAAACGCACAGTGTAGTACATAGTATATGAGTGAGTTGCACTGAAAAACTTAGAATATAAGAAACGCACAGTGTAGTGCATAGTATATGAGTGAGTTGCACTGAAAAACTTAGTATTTAAGAAACGACAGTGTAGTACATAGTATATGAGTGAGTTGCACTGTAAAACTTAGAATATAAGAAACGCACAGTGTAGTACATAGTATATGAGTGAGTTGCACTGAAAAACTTAGAATATAAGAAACGCACAGTGTAGTACATAGTATATGAGTGAGTTGCACTCAAAAACTTAGAATATAAGAAACGCACAGTGTAGTACATAGTATATGAGTGAGTTGCACTGAAAAACTTAGAATATAAGAAACGCACAGTGTAGTACATAGTATATGAGTGAGTTGCACTGAAAAACTTAGAATATAAGAAACACACAGTGTAGTACATAGTATATGAGTGAGTTGCACTGAAAAACTTAGAATATAAGAAACGCACAGTGTAGTACATAGTATATGAGTG
Organism: Mus caroli; assembly: GCF_978045245.1. Taxonomy (NCBI): domain Eukaryota; kingdom Metazoa; phylum Chordata; class Mammalia; order Rodentia; family Muridae; genus Mus; species Mus caroli. Next base: position 4,531,002 of record NW_028227284.1, on the reverse strand, counting down.
AGTTGCACTGAAAAACTTAGAATATAAGAAACGCACAGTGTAGTACATAGTATATGAGTGAGTTTCACTGAAAAACTTAGAATATAAGAAACGCACAGTGTAGTACATAGTATATGAGTGAGTTGCACTGAAAAACTTAGAATATAAGAAACGCACAGTGTAGTACATAGTATATGAGTGAGTTGCACTGAAAAACTTAGAATATAAGAAACGCACAGTGTAGTGCATAGTATATGAGTGAGTTGCACTGAAAAACTTAGAATATAAGAAACGCACAGTATAGTACATAGTATATGAATGAGTTGCACTGAAAAACTTAGAATTTACTGAAAAACCCGCATTACACGAAATGCACAGTGTAGTACATAGTATATGACTGAGTTGCACTGAAAAACTTAGAATATAAGAAACGCACAGTGTAGTACATAGTATATGAGTGAGTTGCACTGAAAAACTTAGAATATAAGAAACGCACAGTGTAGTACACAGTATATGAGTGAGTTGCCATGAAAAACTTAGAATATAAGAAACGCACAGTGTAGTACATAGTATATGAGTGAGTTGCACTGAAAAACTTAGAATATAAGAAACGCACAGTGTAGTACATAGTATATGAGTGAGTTGCACTGAAAAACTTAGAATATAAGAAACGCACAGTGTAGTGCATAGTATATGAGTGAGTTGCACTGAAAAACTTAGAATTTAAGAAACGACAGTGTAGTACATAGTATATGAGTGAGTTGCACTGTAAAACTTAGAATATAAGAAACGCACAGTGTAGTACATAGTATATGAGTGAGTTGCACTGAAAAACTTAGAATATAAGAAACGCACAGTGTAGTACATAGTATATGAGTGAGTTGCACTCAAAAACTTAGATATAAGAAACGCACAGTGTAGTACATAGTATATGAGTGAGTTGCACTGAAAAACTTAGAATATAAGAAACGCACAGTGTAGTACATAGTATATGAGTGAGTTGCACTGAAAAACTTAGAATATAAGAAACGCACAGTGTAGTACATAGTATATGAGTGAGTTGCCATGAAAAACTTAGAATATAAGAAACACACAGTGTAGTACATAGTATATGAGTGAGTTGCACTGAAAAACTTAGAATATAAGAAACGCACAGTGTAGTACATAGTATATGAGTGAGTTGCACTGAAAAACTTAGAATATAAGAAACGCACAGTGTAGTACATAGTATATGAGTGAGTTGCACTGAAAAACTTAGAATATAAGAAACGCACAGTGTAGTACATAGTATATGAGTGAGTTGCACTGAAAAACTTAGAATATAAGAAACGCACAGTGTAGTACATAGTATATGAGTGAGTTGCACTGAAAAACTTAGAATATAAGAAACGCACAGTGTAGTACACAGTATATGAGTGAGTTGCCATGAAAAACTTAGAATATAAGAAACGCACAGTGTAGTACATAGTATATGAGTGAGTTGCACTGAAAAACTTAGAATATAAGAAACGCACAGTGTAGTACATAGTATATGAGTGAGTTGCACTGAAAAACTTAGAATATAAGAAACGCACAGTGTAGTGCATAGTATATGAGTGAGTTGCACTGAAAAACTTAGTATTTAAGAAACGACAGTGTAGTACATAGTATATGAGTGAGTTGCACTGTAAAACTTAGAATATAAGAAACGCACAGTGTAGTACATAGTATATGAGTGAGTTGCACTGAAAAACTTAGAATATAAGAAACGCACAGTTTAGTACATAGTATATGAGTGAGTTGCACTCAAAAACTTAGAATATAAGAAACGCACAGTGTAGTACATAGTATATGAGTGAGTTGCACTGAAAAACTTAGAATATAAGAAACGCACAGTGTAGTACATAGTATATGAGTGAGTTGCACTGAAAAACTTAGAATATAAGAAACGCACAGTGTAGTACATAGTATATGAGTGAGTTGCACTGAAAAACTTAGAATATAAGAAACGCACAGTGTAGTACATAGTATATGAGTGAGTTGCACTGAAAAACTTAGAATATAAGAAACGCACAGTGTAGTACATAGTATATGAGTGAGTTTCACTGAAAAACTTAGAATATAAGAAACGCACAGTGTAGTACATAGTATATGAGTGAGTTGCACTGAAAAACTTAGAATATAAGAAACGCACAGTGTAGTACATAGTATATGAGTGAGTTGCACTGAAAAACTTAGAATATAAGAAACGCACAGTGTAGTGCATAGTATATGAGTGAGTTGCACTGAAAAACTTAGAATATAAGAAACGCACAGTATAGTACATAGTATATGAATGAGTTGCACTGAAAAACTTAGAATTTACTGAAAAACCCGCATTACACGAAATGCACAGTGTAGTACATAGTATATGACTGAGTTGCACTGAAAAACTTAGAATATAAGAAACGCACAGTGTAGTACATAGTATATGAGTGAGTTGCACTGAAAAACTTAGAATATAAGAAACGCACAGTGTAGTACATAGTATATGAGTGAGTTGCACTGAAAAACTTAGAATATAAGAAACGCACAGTGTAGTACATAGTATATGAGTGAGTTGCACTGAAAAACTTAGAATATAAGAAACGCACAGTGTAGTACATAGTATATGAGTGAGTTGCACTGAAAAACTTAGAATATTAGAAACGCACTGTATAGTACATAGTATATGAGTGAGTTGCACTGAAAAACTTAGAATATAAGAAACGCACAGTGTAGTACATAGTATATGAGTGAGTTGCACTGAAAAACTTAGAATTTAAGAAACGCACAGTGTAGTACATAGTATATGAGTGAGTTGCACTGAAAAACTTAGAATATAAGAAACGCACAGTGTAGTACATAGTATATGAGTGAGTTGCACTGAAAAACTTAGAATATAAGAAACGCACAGTGTAGTACATAGTATATGAGTGAGTTGCACTGAAAAACTTAGAATATAAGAAACGCACAGTGTAGTACATAGTATATGAGTGAGTTGCACTGAAAAACTTAGAATATAAGAAACGCACAATGTAGTACATAGTATATGAGTGAGTTGCACTGAAAAACTTAGATTTTAAGAAACACACAGTGTAGTACATAATATATGAGTGAGTTGCACTGAAAAACTTAGAATTTTTGAAACGCACAGTGTAGTACATAGTATATGAGTGAGTTGCACTGAAAAACTTAGAATATAAGAAACGCACAGTGTAGTACATAGTATATGAGTGAGTTGCACTGAAAAACTTAGAATATAAGAAACGCACAGTGTTGTACATAGTATATGAGTGAGTTGCACTGAAAAACTTAGAATTTAAGAAACGCACAGTGTAGTACATAGTATATGAGTGAGTTGCTCTGAAAAACTTAGAATATAAGAAACGCACAGTGTAGTACATAGTATATGAGTGAGTTGCACTGAAAAACTTAGATTTTAAGAAACGCACAGTGTAGTACATAGTATATGAGTGAGTTGCACTGAAAAACTTAGAATATAAGAAACGCACAGTGTAGTACATAGTATATGAGTGAGTTGCACTCAAAAACTTAGAATATAAGAAACGCACAGTGTAGTACATAGTATATGAGTGAGTTGCACTGAAAAACTTAGAATATAAGAAACGCACAGTGTAGTACATAGTATATGAGTGAGTTGCACTGAAAAACATAGAATATAAGAAACGCACAGTGTAGTACAAGGTATATGTGTGAGTTGCACTGAAAAACTTAGAATATAAGAAACGCACAGTGTAGTACATAGTATATGAGTGAGTTGCACTGAAAAACTTAGAATATAAGAAACGCACAGTGTAGTACATAGTATATGAGTGAGTTGCACTGAAAAACTTAGAATTTACTGAAAAACCCGCATTACACGAAATGCACAGTGTAGTACATAGTATATGAGTGAGTTGCACTGAAAAACTTAGAATATAAGAAACGCACAGTGTAGTACATAGTATATGAGTGAGTTGCACTGAAAAACTTAGAATATAAGAAACGCACAGTGTAGTACATAGTATATGAGTGAGTTGCACTGAAAAACTTAGAATTTAAGAAACGCACAGTTTAGTACATAGTATATGAGTGAGTTGCACTGAAAAACTTAGAATATAAGAAACGCACAGTGTAGTACATAGTATATGAGTGAGTTGCACTGAAAAACTTAGAATATAAGAAACGCACAATGTAGTACATAGTATATGAGTGAGTTGCACTGAAAAACTTAGATTTTAAGAAACACACAGTGTAGTACATAGTATATGAGTGAGTTGCACTGAAAAACTTAGAATTTTTGAAACGCACAGTGTAGTACATAGTATATGAGTGAGTTGCACTGAAAAACTTATAATATAAGAAACGCACAGTGTAGTACATAGTATATGAGTGAGTTGCACTGAAAAACTTAGATTTTAAGAAACGCACAGTGTAGTACATAGTATATGAGTGAGTTGCACTCAAAAACTTAGAATATAAGAAACGCACAGTGTAGTACATAGTATATGAGTGAGTTGCACTGAAAAACTTAGAATATAAGAAACGCACAGTGTAGTACATAGTATATGAGTGAGTTGCACTGAAAAACATAGAATATAAGAAACGCACAGTGTAGTACAAAGTATATGAGTGAGTTGCACTGAAAAACTTAGATTTTAAGAAACGCACAGTGTAGTACATAGTATATGAGTGAGTTGCACTGAAAAACTTAGAATATAAGAAACGCACAGTGTAGTACATAGTATATGAGTGAGTTGCACTGAAAAACTTAGAATTTAAGAAACGCACAGTTTAGTACATAGTATATGAGTGAGTTGCACTGAAAAACTTAGAATATAAGAAACGCACAGTGTAGTACATAGTATATGAGTGAGTTGCACTGAAAAACTTAGAATATAAGAAACGCACAATGTAGTACATAGTATATGAGTGAGTTGCACTGAAAAACTTAGATTTTAAGAAACACACAGTGTAGTACATAGTATATGAGTGAGTTGCACTGAAAAACTTAGAATTTTTGAAACGCACAGTGTAGTACATAGTATATGAGTGAGTTGCACTGCAAAACTTAGAATATAAGAAACGCACAGTGTAGTACATAGTATATGAGTGAGTTGCACTGAAAAACTTAGAATATAAGAAACGCACAGTGTAGTACATAGTATATGAGTGAGTTGCACTGAAAAACTTAGAATATAAGAAACGCACAGTGTAGTACATAGTATATGAGTGAGTTGCATTGAAAAACTTAGATTTTAAGAAACGCACAGTGTAGTACATAGTATATGAGTGAGTTGCACTGAAAAACTTATAATATAAGAAACGCACAGTGTAGTACATAGTATGAGTGAGTTGCACTGAAAAACAGATTTTAAGAAACGCACAGTGTAGTACATAGTATATGAGTGAGTTGCACTCAAAAACTTAGAATATAAGAAACGCACAGTGTAGTACATAGTATATGAGTGAGTTGCACTGAAAAACTTAGAATATAAGAAACGCACAGTGTAGTACATAGTATATGAGTGAGTTGCACTGAAAAACATAGAATATAAGAAACGCACAGTGTAGTACAAAGTATATGAGTGAGTTGCACTGAAAAACTTAGAATATAAGAAACGCACAGTGTAGTACATAGTATATGAGTGAGTTGCACTGAAAAACTTAGAATATAAGAAACGCACAGTGTAGTACATAGTATATGAGTGAGTTGCACTGAAAAACTTAGAATATAAGAAACACACAGTGTAGTACATAGTATATGAGTGAGTTGCACTGAAAAACTTAGAATTTAAGAAACGCACAGTGTAGTACATAGTATATGAATGAGTTGCACTGAAAAACTTAGAATATAAGAAACGCACAGTGTAGGACATAGTATATGAGTGAGTTGCACTGAAAAACTTAGAATTTACTGAAAAACCCGCAATACACGAAATGCACAGTGTAGTACATAGTATATGAGTGAGTTGCACTGAAAAACTTAGAATATAAGAAACGCACAGTGTAGTACATAGTATATGAGTGAGTTGCACTGAAAAACTTAGAATATAAGAAACGCATAGTGTAGTACATAGTATATGAGTGAGTTGCACTGAAAAACTTAGAATTTAAGAAACGCACAGTGTAGTACATAGTATATGAGTGAGTTGCACTGAAAAACTTAGAATATAAGAAACGCACAGTGTAGTACATAGTATATGAGTGAGTTGCACTGAAAAACTTAGAATATAAGAAACGCACAATGTAGTACATAGTATATGAGTGAGTTGCACTGAAAAACTTAGATTTTAAGAAACACACAGTGTAGTACATAGTATATGAGTGAGTTGCACTGAAAAACTTAGAATTTTTGAAACGCACAGTGTAGTACATAGTATATGAGTGAGTTGCACTGAAAAACTTAGAATATAAGAAACGCACAGTGTAGTACATAGTATATGAGTGAGTTGCACTGAAAAACTTAGAATATAAGAAACGCACAGTGTAGTACATAGTATATGAGTGAGTTGCACTGAAAAACTTAGAATATAAGAAACGCACAGTGTAGTACATAGTATATGAGTGAGTTGCACTGAAAAACTTAGATTTTAAGAAACGCACAGTGTAGTACATAGTATATGAGTGAGTTGCACTCAAAAACTTAGAATATAAGAAACGCACAGTGTAGTACATAGTATATGAGTGAGTTGCACTGAAAAACTTAGAATATAAGAAACGCACAGTGTAGTACATAGTATATGAGTGAGTTGCACTGAAAAACATAGAATATAAGAAACGCACAGTGTAGTACAAGGTATATGAGTGAGTTGCACTGAAAAACTTAGAATATAAGAAACGCACAGTGTAGTACATAGTATATGAGTGAGTTGCACTGAAAAACTTAGAATATAAGAAACGCACAGTGTAGTACATAGTATATGAGTGAGTTGCACTGAAAAACTTAGAATTTACTGAAAAACCCTCATTACACGAAATGCACAGTGTAGTACATAGTATATGAGTGAGTTGCACTGAAAAACTTAGAATATAAGAAACGCACAGTGTAGTACATAGTATATGAGTCAGTTGCACTGAAAAACTTAGAATATAAGAAACGCACAGTGTAGTACATAGTATATGAGTGAGTTGCACTGAAAAACTTAGAATTTAAGAAACGCACAGTGTAGTACATAGTATATGAGTGAGTTGCACTGAAAAACTTAGAATATAAGAAACGCACAGTGTAGTACATAGTATATGAGTGAGTTGCACTAAAAAACTTAGAATATAAGAAACGCACAATGTAGTACATAGTATATGAGTGAGTTGCACTGAAAAACTTAGATTTTAAGAAACACACAGTGTAGTACATAGTATATGAGTGAGTTGCACTGAAAAACTTAGAATTTTTGAAACGCACAGTGTAGTACATAGTATATGAGTGAGTTGCACTGAAAAACTTAGAATATAAGAAACGCACAGTGTAGTACATAGTATATGAGTGAGTTGCACTGAAAAACTTAGAATATAAGAAACGCACAGTGTAGTACATAGTATATGAGTGAGTTGCACTGAAAAACTTAGAATATAAGAAACGCACAGTGTAGTACATAGTATATGAGTGAGTTGCATTGAAAAACTTTGATTTTAAGAAACGCACAGTGTAGTACATAGTATATGAATGAGTTGCACTGAAAAACTTATAATATAAGAAACGCACAGTGTAGTACATAGTATATGAGTGAGTTGCACTGAAAAACTTAGATTTTAAGAAACGCACAGTGTAGTACATAGTATATGAGTGAGTTGCACTCAAAAACTTAGAATATAAGAAAAGCACAGTGTAGTACATAGTATATGAGTGAGTTGCACTCAAAAACTTAGAATATAAGAAACGCACAGTGTAGTACATAGTATATGAGTGAGTTGCACTGAAAAACATAGAATATAAGAAACGCACAGAGTAGTACAAAGTATATGAGTGAGTTGCACTGAAAAACTTAGAATATAAGAAACGCACAGTGTAGTACATAGTATATGAGTGAGTTACACTGAAAAACTTAGAATATAAGAAACGCACAGTGTAGTACATAGTATATGAGTGAGTTGCACTGAAAAACTTAGAATATAAGAAACGCACAGTGTAGTACATAGTATATGAGTGAGTTGCACTGAAAAACTTAGAATTTAAGAAACGCACAGTGTAGTACATAGTATATGAATGAGTTGCACTGAAAAACTTAGAATATAAGAAACGCACAGTGTAGTACATAGTATATGAGTGAGTTGCACTGAAAAACTTAGAATTTACTGAAAAACCCGCAATACACGAAATGCACAGTGTAGTACATAGTATATGAGTGAGTTGCACTGAAAAACTTAGAATATAAGAAACGCACAGTGTAGTACATAGTATATGAGTGAGTTGCACTGAAAAACTTAGAATATAAGAAACGCACAGTGTAGTACATAGTATATGAGTGAGTTGCACTGAAAAACTTAGAATTTAAGAAACGCACAGTGTAGTACATAGTATATGAGTGAGTTGCACTGAAAAACTTAGAATATAAGAAACGCACAGTGTAGTACATAGTATATGAGTGAGTTGCACTGAAAAACTTAGAATATAAGAAACGCACAGTGTAGTACATAGTATATGAGTGAGTTGCACTGAAAAACTTAGAATATAAGAAACGCACAGTGTAGTACATAGTATATGAGTGAGTTGCACTGAAAAACTTAGAATATAAGAAACGCACAGTGTAGTACATAGTATATGAGTGAGTTGCACTGAAAAACTTAGAATTTACTGAAAAACCCGCAATACACGAAATGCACAGTGTAGTACATAGTATATGAGTGAGTTGCACTGAAAAACTTAGAATATAAGAAACGCACAGTGTAGTACATAGTATATGAGTGAGTTGCACTGAAAAACTTAGAATATAAGAAACGCACAGTGTAGTACATAGTATATGAGTGAGTTGCACTGAAAAACTTAGAATTTAAGAAACGCACAGTGTAGTACATAGTATATGAGTGAGTTGCACTGAAAAACTTAGAATATAAGAAACGCACAGTGTAGTACATAGTATATGAGTGAGTTGCACTGAAAAACTTAGAATATAAGAAACGCACAGTGTAGTACATAGTATATGAGTGAGTTGCACTGAAAAACTTAGAATATAAGAAACGCACAATGTAGTACATAGTATATGAGTGAGTTGCACTGAAAAACTTAGATTTTAAGAAACACACAGTGTAGTACATAGTATATGAGTGAGTTGCACTGAAAAACTTAGAATTTTTGAAACGCACAGTGTAGTACATAGTATATGAGTGAGTTGCACTGAAAAACTTAGAAATAAAGAAACGCACAGTGTAGTACATAGTATATGAGTGAGTTGCACTGAAAAACTTAGAATATAAGAAACGCACAGTGTTGTACATAGTATATGAGTGAGTTGCACTGAAAAACTTAGAATTTAAGAAACGCACAGTGTAGTACATAGTATATGAGTGAGTTGCTCTGAAAAACTTAGAATATAAGAAACACACAGTGTAGTACATAGTATATGAGTGAGTTGCACTGAAAAACTTAGATTATAAGAAACGCACAGTGTAGTACATAGTATATGAGTGAGTTGCACTGAAAAACTTAGAATATAAGAAACGCACAGTGTAGTAAATAGTATATGAGTGAGTTGCACTGAAAAACTTAGATTTTAAGAAACGCACAGTGTAGTACATAGTATATGAGTGAGTTGCACTGAAAAACTTAGAATATAAGAAACGCACAGTGTAGTACATAGTATATGAGTGAGTTGCACTCAAAAACTTAGAATATAAGAAACGCACAGTGTAGTACATAGTATATGAGTGAGTTGCACTGAAAAACTTAGAATATAAGAAACGCACAGTGTAGTACATAGTATATGAGTGAGTTGCACTGAAAAACATAGAATATAAGAAACGCACAGTGTAGTACAAGGTATATGAGTGAGTTGCACTGAAAAACTTAGAATTTACTGAAAAACCCGCATTACACGAAATGCACAGTGTAGTACATAGTATATGAGTGAGTTGCACTGAAAAACTTAGAATATAAGAAACGCACAGTGTAGTACATAGTATATGAGTGAGTTGCACTGAAACACTTAGAATATAAGAAACGCACAGTGTAGTACATAGTATATGAGTGAGTTGCACTGAAAAACTTAGAATTTAAGAAACGCACAGTTTAGTACATAGTATATGAGTGAGTTGCACTGAAAAACTTAGAATATAAGAAACGCACAGTGTAGTACATAGTATATGAGTGAGTTGCACTGAAAAACTTAGAATATAAGAAACGCACAGTGTAGTACATAGTATATGAGTGAGTTGCACTGAAAAACTTAGAATATAAGAAACGCACAGTGTAGTACATAGTATATGAGTGAGTTGCACTGAAAAACTTAGAATATAAGAAACGCACACTGTAGTACATAGTATATGAGTGAGTTGCATTGAAAAACTTAGATTTTAAGAAACGCACAGTGTAGTACATAGTATATGAGTGAGTTGCACTGAAAAACTTATAATATAAGAAACGCACAGTGTAGTACATAGTATATGAGTGAGTTGCACTGAAAAACTTAGATTTTAAGAAACGCACAGTGTAGTACATAGTATATGAGTGAGTTGCACTCAAAAACTTAGAATATAAGAAACGCACAGTGTAGTACATAGTATATGAGTGAGTTGCACTGAAAAACTTAGAATATAAGAAACGCACAGTGTAGTACATAGTATATGAGTGAGTTGCACTGAAAAAGATAGAATATAAGAAACGCACAGTGTAGTACAAAGTATATGAGTGAGTTGCACTGAAAAACTTAGAATATAAGAAACGCACAGTGTAGTACATAGTATATGAGTGAGTTGCACTGAAAAACTTAGAATATAAGAAACGCACAGTGTAGTACACAGTATATGAGTGAGTTGCCATGAAAAACTTAGAATATAAGAAACGCACAGTGTAGTACATAGTATATGAGTGAGTTGCACTGAAAAACTTAGAATATAAGAAACGCACAGTGTAGTACATAGTATATGAGTGAGTTGCACTGAAAAACTTAGAATATAAGAAACGCACAGTGTAGTGCATAGTATATGAGTGAGTTGCACTCAAAAACTTAGAATATAAGAAACGCACAGTGTAGTACATAGTATATGAGTGAGTTGCACTGAAAAACTTAGAATATAAGAAACGCACAGTGTAGTACATAGTATATGAGTGAGTTGCACTCAAAAACTTAGAATATAAGAAACGCACAGTGTAGTACATAGTATATGAGTGAGTTGCACTGAAAAACTTAGAATATAAGAAACGCACAGTGTAGTACATAGTATATGAGTGAGTTGCACTGAAAAACATAGAATATAAGAAACGCACAGTGTAGTACAAAGTATATGAGTGAGTTGCACTGAAAAACTTAGATTTTAAGAAACGCACAGTGTAGTACATAGTATATGAGTGAGTTGCACTGAAAAACTTAGAATATAAGAAACGCACAGTGTAGTACATAGTATATGAGTGAGTTGCACTGAAAAACTTAGAATTTAAGAAACGCACAGTTTAGTACATAGTATATGAGTGAGTTGCACTGAAAAACTTAGAATATAAGAAACGCACAGTGTAGTACATAGTATATGAGTGAGTTGCACTGAAAAACTTAGAATATAAGAAACGCACAATGTAGTACATAGTATATGAGTGAGTTGCACTGAAAAACTTAGATTTTAAGAAACACACAGTGTAGTACATAGTATATGAGTGAGTTGCACTGAAAAACTTAGAATTTTTGAAACGCACAGTGTAGTACATAGTATATGAGTGAGTTGCACTGAAAAACTTAGAATATAAGAAACGCACAGTGTAGTACATAGTATATGAGTGAGTTGCACTGAAAAACTTAGAATATAAGAAACGCACAGTGTAGTACATAGTATATGAGTGAGTTGCACTGAAAAACTTAGAATTTAAGAAACGCACAGTTTAGTACATAGTATATGAGTGAGTTGCACTGAAAAACTTAGAATATAAGAAACGCACAGTGTAGTACATAGTATATGAGTGAGTTGCACTGAAAAACTTAGAATATAAGAAACGCACAATGTAGTACATAGTATATGAGTGAGTTGCACTGAAAAACTTAGATTTTAAGAAACACACAGTGTAGTACATAGTATATGAGTGAGTTGCACTGAAAAACTTAGAATTTTTGAAACGCACAGTGTAGTACATAGTATATGAGTGAGTTGCACTGAAAAACTTAGAATTTACTGAAAAACCCGCAATACACGAAATGCACAGTGTAGTACATAGTATATGAGTGAGTTGCACTGAAAAACTTAGAATATAAGAAACGCACAATGTAGTACATAGTATATGAGTGAGTTGCACTGAAAAACTTAGATTTTAAGAAACACACAGTGTAGTACATAGTATATGAGTGAGTTGCACTGAAAAACTTAGAATTTTTGAAACGCACAGTGTAGTACATAGTATATGAGTGAGTTGCACTGAAAAACTTAGAAATAAAGAAACGCACAGTGTAGTACATAGTATATGAGTGAGTTGCACTGAAAAACTTAGAATATAAGAAACGCACAGTGTTGTACATAGTATATGAGTGAGTTGCACTGAAAAACTTAGAATTTAAGAAACGCACAGTGTAGTACATAGTATATGAGTGAGTTGCTCTGAAAAACTTAGAATATAAGAAACACACAGTGTAGTACATAGTATATGAGTGAGTTGCACTGAAAAACTTAGATTATAAGAAACGCACAGTGTAGTACATAGTATATGAGTGAGTTGCACTGAAAAACTTAGAATATAAGAAACGCACAGTGTAGTAAATAGTATATGAGTGAGTTGCACTGAAAAACTTAGATTTTAAGAAACGCACAGTGTAGTACATAGTATATGAGTGAGTTGCACTGAAAAACTTAGAATATAAGAAACGCACAGTGTAGTACATAGTATATGAGTGAGTTGCACTCAAAAACTTAGAATATAAGAAACGCACAGTGTAGTACATAGTATATGAGTGAGTTGCACTGAAAAACTTAGAATATAAGAAACGCACAGTGTAGTACATAGTATATGAGTGAGTTGCACTGAAAAACATAGAATATAAGAAACGCACAGTGTAGTACAAGGTATATGAGTGAGTTGCACTGAAAAACTTAGAATTTACTGAAAAACCCGCATTACACGAAATGCACAGTGTAGTACATAGTATATGAGTGAGTTGCACTGAAAAACTTAGAATATAAGAAACGCACAGTGTAGTACATAGTATATGAGTGAGTTGCACTGAAACACTTAGAATATAAGAAACGCACAGTGTAGTACATAGTATATGAGTGAGTTGCACTGAAAAACTTAGAATTTAAGAAACGCACAGTTTAGTACATAGTATATGAGTGAGTTGCACTGAAAAACTTAGAATATAAGAAACGCACAGTGTAGTACATAGTATATGAGTGAGTTGCACTGAAAAACTTAGAATATAAGAAACGCACAGTGTAGTACATAGTATATGAGTGAGTTGCACTGAAAAACTTAGAATATAAGAAACGCACAGTGTAGTACATAGTATATGAGTGAGTTGCACTGAAAAACTTAGAATATAAGAAACGCACACTGTAGTACATAGTATATGAGTGAGTTGCATTGAAAAACTAAGATTTTAAGAAACGCACAGTGTAGTACATAGTATATGAGTGAGTTGCACTGAAAAACTTATAATATAAGAAACGCACAGTGTAGTACATAGTATATGAGTGAGTTGCACTGAAAAACTTAGATTTTAAGAAACGCACAGTGTAGTACATAGTATATGAGTGAGTTGCACTCAAAAACTTAGAATATAAGAAACGCACAGTGTAGTACATAGTATATGAGTGAGTTGCACTGAAAAACTTAGAATATAAGAAACGCACAGTGTAGTACATAGTATATGAGTGAGTTGCACTGAAAAAGATAGAATATAAGAAACGCACAGTGTAGTACAAAGTATATGAGTGAGTTGCACTGAAAAACTTAGAATATAAGAAACGCACAGTGTAGTACATAGTATATGAGTGAGTTGCACTGAAAAACTTAGAATATAAGAAACGCACAGTGTAGTACACAGTATATGAGTGAGTTGCCATGAAAAACTTAGAATATAAGAAACGCACAGTGTAGTACATAGTATATGAGTGAGTTGCACTGAAAAACTTAGAATATAAGAAACGCACAGTGTAGTACATAGTATATGAGTGAGTTGCACTGAAAAACTTAGAATATAAGAAACGCACAGTGTAGTGCATAGTATATGAGTGAGTTGCACTCAAAAACTTAGAATATAAGAAACGCACAGTGTAGTACATAGTATATGAGTGAGTTGCACTGAAAAACTTAGAATATAAGAAACGCACAGTGTAGTACATAGTATATGAGTGAGTTGCACTCAAAAACTTAGAATATAAGAAACGCACAGTGTAGTACATAGTATATGAGTGAGTTGCACTGAAAAACTTAGAATATAAGAAACGCACAGTGTAGTACATAGTATATGAGTGAGTTGCACTGAAAAACATAGAATATAAGAAACGCACAGTGTAGTACAAAGTATATGAGTGAGTTGCACTGAAAAACTTAGATTTTAAGAAACGCACAGTGTAGTACATAGTATATGAGTGAGTTGCACTGAAAAACTTAGAATATAAGAAACGCACAGTGTAGTACATAGTATATGAGTGAGTTGCACTGAAAAACTTAGAATTTAAGAAACGCACAGTTTAGTACATAGTATATGAGTGAGTTGCACTGAAAAACTTAGAATATAAGAAACGCACAGTGTAGTACATAGTATATGAGTGAGTTGCACTGAAAAACTTAGAATATAAGAAACGCACAATGTAGTACATAGTATATGAGTGAGTTGCACTGAAAAACTTAGATTTTAAGAAACACACAGTGTAGTACATAGTATATGAGTGAGTTGCACTGAAAAACTTAGAATTTTTGAAACGCACAGTGTAGTACATAGTATATGAGTGAGTTGCACTGAAAAACTTAGAATATAAGAAACGCACAGTGTAGTACATAGTATATGAGTGAGTTGCACTGAAAAACTTAGAATATAAGAAACGCACAGTGTAGTACATAGTATATGAGTGAGTTGCACTGAAAAACTTAGAATTTAAGAAACGCACAGTTTAGTACATAGTATATGAGTGAGTTGCACTGAAAAACTTAGAATATAAGAAACGCACAGTGTAGTACATAGTATATGAGTGAGTTGCACTGAAAAACTTAGAATATAAGAAACGCACAATGTAGTACATAGTATATGAGTGAGTTGCACTGAAAAACTTAGATTTTAAGAAACACACAGTGTAGTACATAGTATATGAGTGAGTTGCACTGAAAAACTTAGAATTTTTGAAACGCACAGTGTAGTACATAGTATATGAGTGAGTTGCACTGAAAAACTTAGAATTTACTGAAAAACCCGCAATACACGAAATGCACAGTGTAGTACATAGTATATGAGTGAGTTGCACTGAAAAACTTAGAATATAAGAAACGCACAGTGTAGTACATAGTATATGAGTGAGTTGCACTGAAAAACTTAGAATTTACTGAAAAACCCGCAATACACGAAATGCACAGTGTAGTACATAGTATATGAGTGAGTTGCACTGAAAAACTTAGAATATAAGAAACGCACAGTGTAGTACATAGTATATGAGTGAGTTGCACTGAAAAACTTAGAATATAAGAAACGCACAGTGTAGTACATAGTATATGAGTGAGTTGCACTGAAAAACTTAGAATTTAAGAAACGCACAGTGTAGTACATAGTATATGAGTGAGTTGCACTGAAAAACTTAGAATATAAGAAACGCACAGTGTAGTACATAGTATATGAGTGAGTTGCACTGAAAAACTTAGAATATAAGAAACGCACAATGTAGTACATAGTATATGAGTGAGTTGCACTGAAAAACTTAGATTTTAAGAAACACACAGTGTAGTACATAGTATATGAGTGAGTTGCACTGAAAAACTTAGAATTTTTGAAACGCACAGTGTAGTACATAGTATATGAGTGAGTTGCACTGAAAAACTTAGAAATAAAGAAACGCACAGTGTAGTACATAGTATATGAGTGAGTTGCACTGAAAAACTTAGAATATAAGAAACGCACAGTGTTGTACATAGTATATGAGTGAGTTGCACTGAAAAACTTAGAATTTAAGAAACGCACAGTGTAGTACATAGTATATGAGTGAGTTGCTCTGAAAAACTTAGAATATAAGAAACACACAGTGTAGTACATAGTATATGAGTGAGTTGCACTGAAAAACTTAGATTATAAGAAACGCACAGTGTAGTACATAGTATATGAGTGAGTTGCACTGAAAAACTTAGAATATAAGAAACGCACAGTGTAGTAAATAGTATATGAGTGAGTTGCACTGAAAAACTTAGATTTTAAGAAACGCACAGTGTAGTACATAGTATATGAGTGAGTTGCACTGAAAAACTTAGAATATAAGAAACGCACAGTGTAGTACATAGTATATGAGTGAGTTGCACTCAAAAACTTAGAATATAAGAAACGCACAGTGTAGTACATAGTATATGAGTGAGTTGCACTGAAAAACTTAGAATATAAGAAACGCACAGTGTAGTACATAGTATATGAGTGAGTTGCACTGAAAAACATAGAATATAAGAAACGCACAGTGTAGTACAAGGTATATGAGTGAGTTGCACTGAAAAACTTAGAATATAAGAAACGCACAGTGTAGTACATAGTATATGAGTGAGTTGCACTGAAAAACTTAGAATATAAGAAACGCACAGTGTAGTACATAGTATATGAGTGAGTTGCACTGAAAAACTTAGAATTTACTGAAAAACCCGCATTACACGAAATGCACAGTGTAGTACATAGTATATGAGTGAGTTGCACTGAAAAACTTAGAATATAAGAAACGCACAGTGTAGTACATAGTATATGAGTGAGTTGCACTGAAACACTTAGAATATAAGAAACGCACAGTGTAGTACATAGTATATGAGTGAGTTGCACTGAAAAACTTAGAATTTAAGAAACGCACAGTTTAGTACATAGTATATGAGTGAGTTGCACTGAAAAACTTAGAATATAAGAAACGCACAGTGTAGTACATAGTATATGAGTGAGTTGCACTGAAAAACTTAGAATATAAGAAACGCACAGTGTAGTACATAGTATATGAGTGAGTTGCACTGAAAAACTTAGAATATAAGAAACGCACAGTGTAGTACATAGTATATGAGTGAGTTGCACTGAAAAACTTAGAATATAAGAAACGCACACTGTAGTACATAGTATATGAGTGAGTTGCATTGAAAAACTTAGATTTTAAGAAACGCACAGTGTAGTACATAGTATATGAGTGAGTTGCACTGAAAAAC
The DNA here is from genome assembly GCF_978045245.1 of Mus caroli. NCBI lineage: Eukaryota > Metazoa > Chordata > Mammalia > Rodentia > Muridae > Mus > Mus caroli. Next base: position 4,513,526 of record NW_028227284.1, on the reverse strand, counting down.
TTATAATATAAGAAACGCACAGTGTAGTACATAGTATATGAGTGAGTTGCACTGAAAAACTTAGATTTTAAGAAACGCACAGTGTAGTACATAGTATATGAGTGAGTTGCACTCAAAAACTTAGAATATAAGAAACGCACAGTGTAGTACATAGTATATGAGTGAGTTGCACTGAAAAACTTAGAATATAAGAAACGCACAGTGTAGTACATAGTATATGAGTGAGTTGCACTGAAAAAGATAGAATATAAGAAACGCACAGTGTAGTACAAAGTATATGAGTGAGTTGCACTGAAAAACTTAGAATATAAGAAACGCACAGTGTAGTACATAGTATATGAGTGAGTTGCACTGAAAAACTTAGAATATAAGAAACGCACAGTGTAGTACACAGTATATGAGTGAGTTGCCATGAAAAACTTAGAATATAAGAAACGCACAGTGTAGTACATAGTATATGAGTGAGTTGCACTGAAAAACTTAGAATATAAGAAACGCACAGTGTAGTACATAGTATATGAGTGAGTTGCACTGAAAAACTTAGAATATAAGAAACGCACAGTGTAGTGCATAGTATATGAGTGAGTTGCACTCAAAAACTTAGAATATAAGAAACGCACAGTGTAGTACATAGTATATGAGTGAGTTGCACTGAAAAACTTAGAATATAAGAAACGCACAGTGTAGTACATAGTATATGAGTGAGTTGCACTCAAAAACTTAGAATATAAGAAACGCACAGTGTAGTACATAGTATATGAGTGAGTTGCACTGAAAAACTTAGAATATAAGAAACGCACAGTGTAGTACATAGTATATGAGTGAGTTGCACTGAAAAACATAGAATATAAGAAACGCACAGTGTAGTACAAAGTATATGAGTGAGTTGCACTGAAAAACTTAGATTTTAAGAAACGCACAGTGTAGTACATAGTATATGAGTGAGTTGCACTGAAAAACTTAGAATATAAGAAACGCACAGTGTAGTACATAGTATATGAGTGAGTTGCACTGAAAAACTTAGATTTTAAGAAACACACAGTGTAGTACATAGTATATGAGTGAGTTGCACTGAAAAACTTAGAATTTTTGAAACGCACAGTGTAGTACATAGTATATGAGTGAGTTGCACTGAAAAACTTAGAATATAAGAAACGCACAGTGTAGTGCATAGTATATGAGTGAGTTGCACTCAAAAACTTAGAATATAAGAAACGCACAGTGTAGTACATAGTATATGAGTGAGTTGCACTGAAAAACTTAGAATATAAGAAACGCACAGTGTAGTACATAGTATATGAGTGAGTTGCACTCAAAAACTTAGAATATAAGAAACGCACAGTGTAGTACATAGTATATGAGTGAGTTGCACTGAAAAACTTAGAATATAAGAAACGCACAGTGTAGTACATAGTATATGAGTGAGTTGCACTGAAAAACATAGAATATAAGAAACACACAGTGTAGTACAAAGTATATGAGTGAGTTGCACTGAAAAACGTAGATTTTAAGAAACGCACAGTGTAGTACATAGTATATGAGTGAGTTGCACTGAAAAACTTAGAATATAAGAAACGCACAGTGTAGTACATAGTATATGAGTGAGTTGCACTGAAAAACTTAGAATATAAGAAACGCACAATGTAGTACATAGTATATGAGTGAGTTGCACTGAAAAACTTAGATTTTAAGAAACACACAGTGTAGTACATAGTATATGAGTGAGTTGCACTGAAAAACTTAGAATTTTTGAAACGCACAGTGTAGTACATAGTATATGAGTGAGTTGCACTGAAAAACTTAGAATATAAGAAACGCACAGTGTAGTACATAGTATATGAGTGAGTTGCACTGAAAAACTTAGAATATAAGAAACGCACAGTGTAGTACATAGTATATGAGTGAGTTGCACTGAAAAACTTAGAATTTAAGAAACGCACAGTTTAGTACATAGTATATGAGTGAGTTGCACTGAAAAACTTAGAATATAAGAAACGCACAGTGTAGTACATAGTATATGAGTGAGTTGCACTGAAAAACTTAGAATATAAGAAACGCACAATGTAGTACATAGTATATGAGTGAGTTGCACTGAAAAACTTAGATTTTAAGAAACACACAGTGTAGTACATAGTATATGAGTGAGTTGCACTGAAAAACTTAGAATTTTTGAAACGCACAGTGTAGTACATAGTATATGAGTGAGTTGCACTGAAAAACTTATAATATAAGAAACGCACAGTGTAGTACATAGTATATGAGTGAGTTGCACTGAAAAACTTAGAATATAAGAAACGCACAGTGTAGTACATAGTATATGAGTGAGTTGCACTGAAAAACTTAGAATTTACTGAAAAACCCGCATTACACGAAATGCACAGTGTAGTACATAGTATATGAGTGAGTTGCACTGAAAAACTTAGAATATAAGAAACGCACAGTGTAGTACATAGTATATGAGTGAGTTGCACTGAAACACTTAGAATATAAGAAACGCACAGTGTAGTACATAGTATATGAGTGAGTTGCACTGAAAAACTTAGAATTTAAGAAACGCACAGTTTAGTACATAGTATATGAGTGAGTTGCACTGAAAAACTTAGAATATAAGAAACGCACAGTGTAGTACATAGTATATGAGTGAGTTGCACTGAAAAACTTAGAATATAAGAAACGCACAGTGTAGTACATAGTATATGAGTGAGTTGCACTGAAAAACTTAGAATATAAGAAACGCACAGTGTAGTACATAGTATATGAGTGAGTTGCACTGAAAAACTTAGAATATAAGAAACGCACACTGTAGTACATAGTATATGAGTGAGTTGCATTGAAAAACTTAGATTTTAAGAAACGCACAGTGTAGTACATAGTATATGAGTGAGTTGCACTGAAAAACTTATAATATAAGAAACGCACAGTGTAGTACATAGTATATGAGTGAGTTGCACTGAAAAACTTAGATTTTAAGAAACGCACAGTGTAGTACATAGTATATGAGTGAGTTGCACTCAAAAACTTAGAATATAAGAAACGCACAGTGTAGTACATAGTATATGAGTGAGTTGCACTGAAAAACTTAGAATATAAGAAACGCACAGTGTAGTACATAGTATATGAGTGAGTTGCACTGAAAAAGATAGAATATAAGAAACGCACAGTGTAGTACAAAGTATATGAGTGAGTTGCACTGAAAAACTTAGAATATAAGAAACGCACAGTGTAGTACATAGTATATGAGTGAGTTGCACTGAAAAACTTAGAATATAAGAAACGCACAGTGTAGTACACAGTATATGAGTGAGTTGCCATGAAAAACTTAGAATATAAGAAACGCACAGTGTAGTACATAGTATATGAGTGAGTTGCACTGAAAAACTTAGAATATAAGAAACGCACAGTGTAGTACATAGTATATGAGTGAGTTGCACTGAAAAACTTAGAATATAAGAAACGCACAGTGTAGTGCATAGTATATGAGTGAGTTGCACTCAAAAACTTAGAATATAAGAAACGCACAGTGTAGTACATAGTATATGAGTGAGTTGCACTGAAAAACTTAGAATATAAGAAACGCACAGTGTAGTACATAGTATATGAGTGAGTTGCACTCAAAAACTTAGAATATAAGAAACGCACAGTGTAGTACATAGTATATGAGTGAGTTGCACTGAAAAACTTAGAATATAAGAAACGCACAGTGTAGTACATAGTATATGAGTGAGTTGCACTGAAAAACATAGAATATAAGAAACGCACAGTGTAGTACAAAGTATATGAGTGAGTTGCACTGAAAAACTTAGATTTTAAGAAACGCACAGTGTAGTACATAGTATATGAGTGAGTTGCACTGAAAAACTTAGAATATAAGAAACGCACAGTGTAGTACATAGTATATGAGTGAGTTGCACTGAAAAACTTAGATTTTAAGAAACACACAGTGTAGTACATAGTATATGAGTGAGTTGCACTGAAAAACTTAGAATTTTTGAAACGCACAGTGTAGTACATAGTATATGAGTGAGTTGCACTGAAAAACTTAGAATATAAGAAACGCACAGTGTAGTGCATAGTATATGAGTGAGTTGCACTCAAAAACTTAGAATATAAGAAACGCACAGTGTAGTACATAGTATATGAGTGAGTTGCACTGAAAAACTTAGAATATAAGAAACGCACAGTGTAGTACATAGTATATGAGTGAGTTGCACTCAAAAACTTAGAATATAAGAAACGCACAGTGTAGTACATAGTATATGAGTGAGTTGCACTGAAAAACTTAGAATATAAGAAACGCACAGTGTAGTACATAGTATATGAGTGAGTTGCACTGAAAAACATAGAATATAAGAAACGCACAGTGTAGTACAAAGTATATGAGTGAGTTGCACTGAAAAACTTAGATTTTAAGAAACGCACAGTGTAGTACATAGTATATGAGTGAGTTGCACTGAAAAACTTAGAATATAAGAAACGCACAGTGTAGTACATAGTATATGAGTGAGTTGCACTGAAAAACTTAGAATATAAGAAACGCACAATGTAGTACATAGTATATGAGTGAGTTGCACTGAAAAACTTAGATTTTAAGAAACACACAGTGTAGTACATAGTATATGAGTGAGTTGCACTGAAAAACTTAGAATTTTTGAAACGCACAGTGTAGTACATAGTATATGAGTGAGTTGCACTGAAAAACTTAGAATATAAGAAACGCACAGTGTAGTACATAGTATATGAGTGAGTTGCACTGAAAAACTTAGAATATAAGAAACGCACAGTGTAGTACATAGTATATGAGTGAGTTGCACTGAAAAACTTAGAATTTAAGAAACGCACAGTTTAGTACATAGTATATGAGTGAGTTGCACTGAAAAACTTAGAATATAAGAAACGCACAGTGTAGTACATAGTATATGAGTGAGTTGCACTGAAAAACTTAGAATATAAGAAACGCACAATGTAGTACATAGTATATGAGTGAGTTGCACTGAAAAACTTAGATTTTAAGAAACACACAGTGTAGTACATAGTATATGAGTGAGTTGCACTGAAAAACTTAGAATTTTTGAAACGCACAGTGTAGTACATAGTATATGAGTGAGTTGCACTGAAAAACTTATAATATAAGAAACGCACAGTGTAGTACATAGTATATGAGTGAGTTGCACTGAAAAACTTAGATTTTAAGAAACGCACAGTGTAGTACATAGTATATGAGTGAGTTGCACTCAAAAACTTAGAATATAAGAAACGCACAGTGTAGTACATAGTATATGAGTGAGTTGCACTGAAAAACTTAGAATATAAGAAACGCACAGTGTAGTACATAGTATATGAGTGAGTTGCACTGAAAAACATAGAATATAAGAAACGCACAGTGTAGTACAAAGTATATGAGTGAGTTGCACTGAAAAACTTAGAATATAAGAAACGCACAGTGTAGTACATAGTATATGAGTGAGTTGCACTGAAAAACTTAGAATATAAGAAACGCACAGTGTAGTACACAGTATATGAGTGAGTTGCCATGAAAAACTTAGAATATAAGAAACGCACAGTGTAGTACATAGTATATGAGTGAGTTGCACTGAAAAACTTAGAATATAAGAAACGCACAGTGTAGTACATAGTATATGAGTGAGTTGCACTGAAAAACTTAGAATATAAGAAACGCACAGTGTAGTGCATAGTATATGAGTGAGTTGCACTCAAAAACTTAGAATATAAGAAACGCACAGTGTAGTACATAGTATATGAGTGAGTTGCACTGAAAAACTTAGAATATAAGAAACGCACAGTGTAGTACATAGTATATGAGTGAGTTGCCATGAAAAACTTAGAATATAAGAAACGCACAGTGTAGTACATAGTATATGAGTGAGTTGCACTGAAAAACTTAGAATATAAGAAACGCACAGTGTAGTACATAGTATATGAGTGAGTTGCACTGAAAAACTTAGAATATAAGAAACGCACAGTGTAGTACATAGTATATGAGTGAGTTGCACTGAAAAACTTAGAATATAAGAAACGCACAGTGTAGTACATAGTATATGAGTGAGTTGCACTGAAAAACTTAGAATATAAGAAACGCACAGTGTAGTACACAGTATATGAGTGAGTTGCCATGAAAAACTTAGAATATAAGAAACGCACAGTGTAGTACATAGTATATGAGTGAGTTGCACTGAAAAACTTAGAATATAAGAAACGCACAGTGTAGTACATAGTATATGAGTGAGTTGCACTGAAAAACTTAGAATATAAGAAACGCACAGTGTAGTGCATAGTATATGAGTGAGTTGCACTGAAAAACTTAGAATTTAAGAAACGACAGTGTAGTACATAGTATATGAGTGAGTTGCACTGTAAAACTTAGAATATAAGAAACGCACAGTGTAGTACATAGTATATGAGTGAGTTGCACTGAAAAACTTAGAATATAAGAAACGCACAGTGTAGTACATAGTATATGAGTGAGTTGCACTCAAAAACTTAGAATATAAGAAACGCACAGTGTAGTACATAGTATATGAGTGAGTTGTACTGAAAAACTTAGAATATAAGAAACGCACAGTGTAGTACATAGTATATGAGTGAGTTGCACTGAAAAACTTAGAATATAAGAAACGCACAGTGTAGTACATAGTATATGAGTGAGTTGCCATGAAAAACTTAGAATATAAGAAACGCACAGTGTAGTACATAGTATATGAGTGAGTTGCACTGAAAAACTTAGAATATAAGAAACGCACAGTGTAGTACATAGTATATGAGTGAGTTGCACTGAAAAACTTAGAATATAAGAAACGCACAGTGTAGTACATAGTATATGAGTGAGTTGCACTGAAAAAGATAGAATATAAGAAACGCACAGTGTAGTACAAAGTATATGAGTGAGTTGCACTGAAAAACTTAGAATATAAGAAACGCACAGTGTAGTACATAGTATATGAGTGAGTTGCACTGAAAAACTTAGAATATAAGAAACGCACAGTGTAGTACACAGTATATGAGTGAGTTGCCATGAAAAACTTAGAATATAAGAAACGCACAGTGTAGTACATAGTATATGAGTGAGTTGCACTGAAAAACTTAGAATATAAGAAACGCACAGTGTAGTACATAGTATATGAGTGAGTTGCACTGAAAAACTTAGAATATAAGAAACGCACAGTGTAGTGCATAGTATATGAGTGAGTTGCACTCAAAAACTTAGAATATAAGAAACGCACAGTGTAGTACATAGTATATGAGTGAGTTGCACTGAAAAACTTAGAATATAAGAAACGCACAGTGTAGTACATAGTATATGAGTGAGTTGCACTCAAAAACTTAGAATATAAGAAACGCACAGTGTAGTACATAGTATATGAGTGAGTTGCACTGAAAAACTTAGAATATAAGAAACGCACAGTGTAGTACATAGTATATGAGTGAGTTGCACTGAAAAACATAGAATATAAGAAACGCACAGTGTAGTACAAAGTATATGAGTGAGTTGCACTGAAAAACTTAGATTTTAAGAAACGCACAGTGTAGTACATAGTATATGAGTGAGTTGCACTGAAAAACTTAGAATATAAGAAACGCACAGTGTAGTACATAGTATATGAGTGAGTTGCACTGAAAAACTTAGATTTTAAGAAACACACAGTGTAGTACATAGTATATGAGTGAGTTGCACTGAAAAACTTAGAATTTTTGAAACGCACAGTGTAGTACATAGTATATGAGTGAGTTGCACTGAAAAACTTAGAATATAAGAAACGCACAGTGTAGTGCATAGTATATGAGTGAGTTGCACTCAAAAACTTAGAATATAAGAAACGCACAGTGTAGTACATAGTATATGAGTGAGTTGCACTGAAAAACTTAGAATATAAGAAACGCACAGTGTAGTACATAGTATATGAGTGAGTTGCACTCAAAAACTTAGAATATAAGAAACGCACAGTGTAGTACATAGTATATGAGTGAGTTGCACTGAAAAACTTAGAATATAAGAAACGCACAGTGTAGTACATAGTATATGAGTGAGTTGCACTGAAAAACATAGAATATAAGAAACGCACAGTGTAGTACAAAGTATATGAGTGAGTTGCACTGAAAAACTTAGATTTTAAGAAACGCACAGTGTAGTACATAGTATATGAGTGAGTTGCACTGAAAAACTTAGAATATAAGAAACGCACAGTGTAGTACATAGTATATGAGTGAGTTGCACTGAAAAACTTAGAATATAAGAAACGCACAATGTAGTACATAGTATATGAGTGAGTTGCACTGAAAAACTTAGATTTTAAGAAACACACAGTGTAGTACATAGTATATGAGTGAGTTGCACTGAAAAACTTAGAATTTTTGAAACGCACAGTGTAGTACATAGTATATGAGTGAGTTGCACTGAAAAACTTAGAATATAAGAAACGCACAGTGTAGTACATAGTATATGAGTGAGTTGCACTGAAAAACTTAGAATATAAGAAACGCACAGTGTAGTACATAGTATATGAGTGAGTTGCACTGAAAAACTTAGAATTTAAGAAACGCACAGTTTAGTACATAGTATATGAGTGAGTTGCACTGAAAAACTTAGAATATAAGAAACGCACAGTGTAGTACATAGTATATGAGTGAGTTGCACTGAAAAACTTAGAATATAAGAAACGCACAATGTAGTACATAGTATATGAGTGAGTTGCACTGAAAAACTTAGATTTTAAGAAACACACAGTGTAGTACATAGTATATGAGTGAGTTGCACTGAAAAACTTAGAATTTTTGAAACGCACAGTGTAGTACATAGTATATGAGTGAGTTGCACTGAAAAACTTATAATATAAGAAACGCACAGTGTAGTACATAGTATATGAGTGAGTTGCACTGAAAAACTTAGATTTTAAGAAACGCACAGTGTAGTACATAGTATATGAGTGAGTTGCACTCAAAAACTTAGAATATAAGAAACGCACAGTGTAGTACATAGTATATGAGTGAGTTGCACTGAAAAACTTAGAATATAAGAAACGCACAGTGTAGTACATAGTATATGAGTGAGTTGCACTGAAAAACATAGAATATAAGAAACGCACAGTGTAGTACAAAGTATATGAGTGAGTTGCACTGAAAAACTTAGAATATAAGAAACGCACAGTGTAGTACATAGTATATGAGTGAGTTGCACTGAAAAACTTAGAATATAAGAAACGCACAGTGTAGTACACAGTATATGAGTGAGTTGCCATGAAAAACTTAGAATATAAGAAACGCACAGTGTAGTACATAGTATATGAGTGAGTTGCACTGAAAAACTTAGAATATAAGAAACGCACAGTGTAGTACATAGTATATGAGTGAGTTGCACTGAAAAACTTAGAATATAAGAAACGCACAGTGTAGTGCATAGTATATGAGTGAGTTGCACTCAAAAACTTAGAATATAAGAAACGCACAGTGTAGTACATAGTATATGAGTGAGTTGCACTGAAAAACTTAGAATATAAGAAACGCACAGTGTAGTACATAGTATATGAGTGAGTTGCCATGAAAAACTTAGAATATAAGAAACGCACAGTGTAGTACATAGTATATGAGTGAGTTGCACTGAAAAACTTAGAATATAAGAAACGCACAGTGTAGTACATAGTATATGAGTGAGTTGCACTGAAAAACTTAGAATATAAGAAACGCACAGTGTAGTACATAGTATATGAGTGAGTTGCACTGAAAAACTTAGAATATAAGAAACGCACAGTGTAGTACATAGTATATGAGTGAGTTGCACTGAAAAACTTAGAATATAAGAAACGCACAGTGTAGTACACAGTATATGAGTGAGTTGCCATGAAAAACTTAGAATATAAGAAACGCACAGTGTAGTACATAGTATATGAGTGAGTTGCACTGAAAAACTTAGAATATAAGAAACGCACAGTGTAGTACATAGTATATGAGTGAGTTGCACTGAAAAACTTAGAATATAAGAAACGCACAGTGTAGTGCATAGTATATGAGTGAGTTGCACTGAAAAACTTAGAATTTAAGAAACGACAGTGTAGTACATAGTATATGAGTGAGTTGCACTGTAAAACTTAGAATATAAGAAACGCACAGTGTAGTACATAGTATATGAGTGAGTTGCACTGAAAAACTTAGAATATAAGAAACGCACAGTGTAGTACATAGTATATGAGTGAGTTGCACTCAAAAACTTAGAATATAAGAAACGCACAGTGTAGTACATAGTATATGAGTGAGTTGTACTGAAAAACTTAGAATATAAGAAACGCACAGTGTAGTACATAGTATATGAGTGAGTTGCACTGAAAAACTTAGAATATAAGAAACGCACAGTGTAGTACATAGTATATGAGTGAGTTGCCATGAAAAACTTAGAATATAAGAAACGCACAGTGTAGTACATAGTATATGAGTGAGTTGCACTGAAAAACTTAGAATATAAGAAACGCACAGTGTAGTACATAGTATATGAGTGAGTTGCACTGAAAAACTTAGAATATAAGAAACGCACAGTGTAGTACATAGTATATGAGTGAGTTGCACTGAAAAACTTAGAATATAAGAAACGCACAGTGTAGTACATAGTATGTGAGTGAGTTGCACTGAAAAACTTAGAATATAAGAAACGCACAGTGTAGTACATAGTATATGAGTGAGTTGCACTGAAAAACTTAGAATATAAGAAACGCACAGTGTAGTACACAGTATATGAGTGAGTTGCCATGAAAAACTTAGAATATAAGAAACGCACAGTGTAGTACATAGTATATGAGTGAGTTGCACTGAAAAACTTAGAATATAAGAAACGCACAGTGTAGTACATAGTATATGAGTGAGTTGCACTGAAAAACTTAGAATATAAGAAACGCACAGTGTAGTGCATAGTATATGAGTGAGTTGCACTAAAAAACTTAGAATTTAAGAAACGACAGTGTAGTACATAGTATATGAGTGAGTTGCACTGTAAAACTTAGAATATAAGAAACGCACAGTGTAGTACATAGTATATGAGTGAGTTGCACTGAAAAACTTAGAATATAAGAAACGCACAGTGTAGTACATAGTATATGAGTGAGTTGCACTCAAAAACTTAGAATATAAGAAACGCACAGTGTAGTACATAGTATATGAGTGAGTTGCACTGAAAAACTTAGAATATAAGAAACGCACAGTGTAGTACATAGTATATGAGTGAGTTGCACTGAAAAACTTAGAATATAAGAAACGCACAGTGTAGTACATAGTATATGAGTGAGTTGTACTGAAAAACTTAGAATATAAGAAACGCACAGTGTAGTACATAGTATATGAGTGAGTTGCACTGAAAAACTTAGAATATAAGAAACGCACAGTGTAGTACATAGTATATGAGTGAGTTGCACTGAAAAACTTAGAATATAAGAAACGCACAGTGTAGTACATAGTATATGAGTGAGTTGCACTGAAAAACTTAGAATATAAGAAACGCACAGTGTAGTACATAGTATATGAGTGAGTTGCACTGAAAAACTTAGAATATTAGAAACGCACTGTATAGTACATAGTATATGAGTGAGTTGCACTGAAAAACTTAGAATATAAGAAACGCACAGTGTAGTACATAGTATATGAGTGAGTTGCACTGAAAAACTTAGAATTTAAGAAACGCACAGTGTAGTACATAGTATATGAGTGAGTTGCACTGAAAAACTTAGAATATAAGAAACGCACAGTGTAGTACATAGTATATGAGTGAGTTGCACTGAAAAACTTAGAATATAAGAAACGCACAGTGTAGTACATAGTATATGAGTGAGTTGCACTGAAAAACTTAGAATATAAGAAACGCACAGTGTAGTACATAGTATATGAGTGAGTTGCACTGAAAAACTTAGAATATAAGAAACGCACAATGTAGTACATAGTATATGAGTGAGTTGCACTGAAAAACTTAGATTTTAAGAAACACACAGTGTAGTACATAATATATGAGTGAGTTGCACTGAAAAACTTAGAATTTTTGAAACGCACAGTGTAGTACATAGTATATGAGTGAGTTGCACTGAAAAACTTAGAATATAAGAAACGCACAGTGTAGTACATAGTATATGAGTGAGTTGCACTGAAAAACTTAGAATATAAGAAACGCACAGTGTTGTACATAGTATATGAGTGAGTTGCACTGAAAAACTTAGAATTTAAGAAACGCACAGTGTAGTACATAGTATATGAATGAGTTGCTCTGAAAAACTTAGAATATAAGAAACGCACAGTGTAGTACATAGTATATGAGTGAGTTGCACTGAAAAACTTAGATTATAAGAAACGCACAGTGTAGTACATAGTATATGAGTGAGTTGCACTGAAAAACTTAGAATATAAGAAACGCACAGTGTAGTAAATAGTATATGAGTGAGTTGCACTGAAAAACTTAGATTTTAAGAAACGCACAGTGTAGTACATAGTATATGAGTGAGTTGCACTGAAAAACTTAGAATATAAGAAACGCACAGTGTAGTACATAGTATATGAGTGAGTTGCACTCAAAAACTTAGAATATAAGAAACGCACAGTGTAGTACATAGTATATGAGTGAGTTGCACTGAAAAACTTAGAATATAAGAAACGCACAGTGTAGTACATAGTATATGAGTGAGTTGCACTGAAAAACATAGAATATAAGAAACGCACAGTGTAGTACAAGGTATATGAGTGAGTTGCACTGAAAAACTTAGAATATAAGAAACGCACAGTGTAGTACATAGTATATGAGTGAGTTGCACTGAAAAACTTAGAATATAAGAAACGCACAGTGTAGTACATAGTATATGAGTGAGTTGCACTGAAAAACTTAGAATTTACTGAAAAACCCGCATTACACGAAATGCACAGTGTAGTACATAGTATATGAGTGAGTTGCACTGAAAAACTTAGAATATAAGAAACGCACAGTGTAGTACATAGTATATGAGTGAGTTGCACTGAAAAACTTAGAATATAAGAAACGCACAGTGTAGTACATAGTATATGAGTGAGTTGCACTGAAAAACTTATAATATAAGAAACGCACAGTGTAGTACATAGTATATGAGTGAGTTGCACTGAAAAACTTAGATTTTAAGAAACGCACAGTGTAGTACATAGTATATGAGTGAGTTGCACTCAAAAACTTAGAATATAAGAAACGCACAGTGTAGTACATAGTATATGAGTGAGTTGCACTGAAAAACTTAGAATATAAGAAACGCACAGTGTAGTACATAGTATATGAGTGAGTTGCACTGAAAAACATAGAATATAAGAAACGCACAGTGTAGTACAAAGTATATGAGTGAGTTGCACTGAAAAACTTAGATTTTAAGAAACGCACAGTGTAGTACATAGTATATGAGTGAGTTGCACTGAAAAACTTAGAATATAAGAAACGCACAGTGTAGTACATAGTATATGAGTGAGTTGCACTGAAAAACTTAGAATTTAAGAAACGCACAGTTTAGTACATAGTATATGAGTGAGTTGCACTGAAAAACTTAGAATATAAGAAACGCACAGTGTAGTACATAGTATATGAGTGAGTTGCACTGAAAAACTTAGAATATAAGAAACGCACAATGTAGTACATAGTATATGAGTGAGTTGCACTGAAAAACTTAGATTTTAAGAAACACACAGTGTAGTACATAGTATATGAGTGAGTTGCACTGAAAAACTTAGAATTTTTGAAACGCACAGTGTAGTACATAGTATATGAGTGAGTTGCACTGAAAAACTTAGAATATAAGAAACGCACAGTGTAGTACATAGTATATGAGTGAGTTGCACTGAAAAACTTAGAATATAAGAAACGCACAGTGTAGTACATAGTATATGAGTGAGTTGCACTGAAAAACTTAGAATATAAGAAACGCACAGTGTAGTACATAGTATATGAGTGAGTTGCATTGAAAAACTTAGATTTTAAGAAACGCACAGTGTAGTACATAGTATATGAGTGAGTTGCACTGAAAAACTTATAATATAAGAAACGCACAGTGTAGTACATAGTATATGAGTGAGTTGCACTGAAAAACAGATTTTAAGAAACGCACAGTGTAGTACATAGTATATGAGTGAGTTGCACTCAAAAACTTAGAATATAAGAAACGCACAGTGTAGTACATAGTATATGAGTGAGTTGCACTCAAAAACTTAGAATATAAGAAACGCACAGTGTAGTACATAGTATATGAGTGAGTTGCACTGAAAAACTTAGAATATAAGAAACACACAGTGTAGTACATAGTATATGAGTGAGTTGCACTGAAAAACTTAGAATTTAAGAAACGCACAGTGTAGTACATAGTATATGAATGAGTTGCACTGAAAAACTTAGAATATAAGAAACACACAGTGTAGGACATAGTATATGAGTGAGTTGCACTGAAAAACTTAGAATTTACTGAAAAACCCGCAATACACGAAATGCACAGTGTAGTACATAGTATATGAGTGAGTTGCACTGAAAAACTTAGAATATAAGAAACGCACAGTGTAGTACATATTATATGAGTGAGTTGCACTGAAAAACTTAGAATATAAGAAACGCACAATGTAGTACATAGTATATGAGTGAGTTGCACTGAAAAACTTAGATTTTAAGAAACACACAGTGTAGTACATAGTATATGAGTGAGTTGCACTGAAAAACTTAGAATTTTTGAAACGCACAGTGTAGTACATAGTATATGAGTGAGTTGCACTGAAAAACTTAGAATATAAGAAACGCACAGTGTAGTACATAGTATATGAGTGAGTTGCACTGAAAAACTTAGAATATAAGAAACGCATAGTGTAGTACATAGTATATGAGTGAGTTGCACTGAAAAACTTAGAATTTACTGAAAAACCCGCATTACACGAAATGCACAGTGTAGTACATAGTATATGAGTGAGTTGCACTGAAAAACTTAGAATATAAGAAACGCACAGTGTAGTACATAGTATATGAGTGAGTTGCACTGAAAAACTTAGAATATAAGAAACGCACAGTGTTGTACATAGTATATGAGTGAGTTGCACTGAAAAACTTAGAATTTAAGACACGCACAGTGTAGTACATAGTATATGAGTGAGTTGCTCTGAAAAACTTAGAATATAAGAAACGCACAGTGTAGTACATAGTATATGAGTGAGTTGCTCTGAAAAACTTAGAATATAAGAAACGCACAGTGTAGTACATAGTATATGAGTGAGTTGCACTGAAAATCTTAGATTATAAGAAACGCACAGTGTAGTACATAGTATATGAGTGAGTTGCACTGAAAAACTTAGAATATAAGAAACGCACAGTGTAGTACATAGTATATGAGTGAGTTGCATTGAAAAACTTAGATTTTAAGAAACGCACAGTGTAGTACATAGTATATGAGTGAGTTGCACTGAAAAACTTATAATATAAGAAACGCACAGTGTAGTACATAGTATATGAGTGAGTTGCACTGAAAAACTTAGATTTTAAGAAACGCACAGTGTAGTACATAGTATATGAGTGAGTTGCACTCAAAAACTTAGAATATAAGAAACGCACAGTGTAGTACATAGTATATGAGTGAGTTGCACTGAAAAACTTAGAATATAAGAAACGCACAGTGTAGTACATAGTATATGAGTGAGTTGCACTGAAAAACATAGAATATAAGAAACGCACAGTGTAGTACAAAGTATATGAGTGAGTTGCACTGAAAAACTTAGAATATAAGAAACGCACAGTGTAGTACATAGTATATGAGTGAGTTGCACTGAAAAACTTAGAATATAAGAAACGCACAATGTAGTACATAGTAAATGAGTGAGTTGCACTGAAAAACTTAGATTTTAAGAAACACACAGTGTAGTACATAGTATATGAGTGAGTTGCACTGAAAAACTTAGAATTTTTGAAACGCACAGTGTAGTACATAGTATATGAGTGAGTTGCACTGAAAAACTTAGAATATAAGAAACGCACAGTGTAGTACATAGTATATGAGTGAGTTGCACTGAAAAACTTAGAATATAAGAAACGCACAGTGTTGTACATAGTATATGAGTGAGTTGCACTGAAAAACTTAGAATTTAAGAAACGCACAGTGTAGTACATAGTATATGAGTGAGTTGCTCTGAAAAACTTAGAATATAAGAAACGCACAGTGTAGTACATAGTATATGAGTGAGTTGCACTGAAAAACTTAGATTATAAGAAACGCACAGTGTAGTACATAGTATATGAGTGAGTTGCACTGAAAAACTTAGAATATAAGAAACGCACAGTGTAGTATATAGTATATGAGTGAGTTGCATTGAAAAACTTAGATTTTAAGAAACGCACAGTGTAGTACATAGTATATGAGTGAGTTGCACTGAAAAACTTAGAATATAAGAAACGCACAGTGTAGTACAGAGTATATGAGTGAGTTGCACTGAAAAACTTAGAATATAAGAAACGCACAATGTAGTACATAGTATATGAGTGAGTTGCACTGAAAAACTTAGATTTTAAGAAACACACAGTGTAGTACATAGTATATGAGTGAGTTGCACTGAAAAACTTAGAATTTTTGAAACGCACAGTGTAGTACATAGTATATGAGTGAGTTGCACTGAAAAACTTAGAATATAAGAAACGCACAGTGTAGTACATAGTATATGAGTGAGTTGCACTGAAAAACTTAGAATATAAGAAACGCACAGTGTAGTACATAGTATATGAGTGAGTTGCACTGAAAAACTTAGAATATAAGAAACGCACAGTGTAGTACATAGTATATGAGTGAGTTGCATTGAAAAACTTAGATTTTAAGAAACGCACAGTGTAGTACATAGTATATGAGTGAGTTGCACTGAAAAACTTATAATATAAGAAACGCACAGTGTAGTACATAGTATATGAGTGAGTTGCACTGAAAAACAGATTTTAAGAAACGCACAGTGTAGTACATAGTATATGAGTGAGTTGCACTCAAAAACTTAGAATATAAGAAACGCACAGTGTAGTACATAGTATATGAGTGAGTTGCACTGAAAAACTTAGAATATAAGAAACGCACAGTGTAGTACATAGTATATGAGTGAGTTGCACTGAAAAACATAGAATATAAGAAACGCACAGTGTAGTACAAAGTATATGAGTGAGTTGCACTGAAAAACTTAGAATATAAGAAACGCACAGTGTAGTACATAGTATATGAGTGAGTTGCACTGAAAAACTTAGAATATAAGAAACGCACAGTGTAGTACATAGTATATGAGTGAGTTGCACTGAAAAACTTAGAATATAAGAAACACACAGTGTAGTACATAGTATATGAGTGAGTTGCACTGAAAAACTTAGAATTTAAGAAACGCACAGTGTAGTACATAGTATATGAATGAGTTGCACTGAAAAACTTAGAATATAAGAAACGCACAGTGTAGGACATAGTATATGAGTGAGTTGCACTGAAAAACTTAGAATTTACTGAAAAACCCGCAATACACGAAATGCACAGTGTAGTACATAGTATATGAGTGAGTTGCACTGAAAAACTTAGAATATAAGAAACGCACAGTGTAGTACATAGTATATGAGTGAGTTGCACTGAAAAACTTAGAATATAAGAAACGCACAGTGTAGTACATAGTATATGAGTGAGTTGCACTGAAAAACTTAGAATTTAAGAAACGCACAGTGTAGTACATAGTATATGAGTGAGTTGCACTGAAAAACTTAGAATATAAGAAACGCACAGTGTAGTACATAGTATATGAGTGAGTTGCACTGAAAAACTTAGAATATAAGAAACGCACAATGTAGTACATAGTATATGAGTGAGTTGCACTGAAAAACTTAGATTTTAAGAAACACACAGTGTAGTACATAGTATATGAGTGAGTTGCACTGAAAAACTTAGAATTTTTGAAACGCACAGTGTAGTACATAGTATATGAGTGAGTTGCACTGAAAAACTTAGAATATAAGAAACGCACAGTGTAGTACATAGTATATGAGTGAGTTGCACTGAAAAACTTAGAATATAAGAAACGCACAGTGTTGTACATAGTATATGAGTGAGTTGCACTGAAAAACTTAGAATTTAAGAAACGCACAGTGTAGTACATAGTATATGAGTGAGTTGCTCTGAAAAACTTAGAATATAAGAAACGCACAGTGTAGTACATAGTATATGAGTGAGTTGCACTGAAAAACTTAGATTATAAGAAACGCACAGTGTAGTACATAGTATATGAGTGAGTTGCACTGAAAAACTTAGAATATAAGAAACGCACAGTGTAGTATATAGTATATGAGTGAGTTGCATTGAAAAACTTAGATTTTAAGAAACGCACAGTGTAGTACATAGTATATGAGTGAGTTGCACTGAAAAACTTAGAATATAAGAAACGCACAGTGTAGTACAGAGTATATGAGTGAGTTGCACTGAAAAACTTAGAATATAAGAAACGCACAATGTAGTACATAGTATATGAGTGAGTTGCACTGAAAAACTTAGATTTTAAGAAACACACAGTGTAGTACATAGTATATGAGTGAGTTGCACTGAAAAACTTAGAATTTTTGAAACGCACAGTGTAGTACATAGTATATGAGTGAGTTGCACTGAAAAACTTAGAATATAAGAAACGCACAGTGTAGTACATAGTATATGAGTGAGTTGCACTGAAAAACTTAGAATATAAGAAACGCACAGTGTAGTACATAGTATATGAGTGAGTTGCACTGAAAAACTTAGAATATAAGAAACGCACAGTGTTGTACATAGTATATGAGTGAGTTGCACTGAAAAACTTAGAATTTAAGAAACGCACAGTGTAGTACATAGTATATGAATGAGTTGCTCTGAAAAACTTAGAATATAAGAAACGCACAGTGTAGTACATAGTATATGAGTGAGTTGCACTGAAAAACTTAGATTATAAGAAACGCACAGTGTAGTACATAGTATATGAGTGAGTTGCACTGAAAAACTTAGAATATAAGAAACGCACAGTGTAGTAAATAGTATATGAGTGAGTTGCACTGAAAAACTTAGATTTTAAGAAACGCACAGTGTAGTACATAGTATATGAGTGAGTTGCACTGAAAAACTTAGAATATAAGAAACGCACAGTGTAGTACATAGTATATGAGTGAGTTGCACTCAAAAACTTAGAATATAAGAAACGCACAGTGTAGTACATAGTATATGAGTGAGTTGCACTGAAAAACTTAGAATATAAGAAACGCACAGTGTAGTACATAGTATATGAGTGAGTTGCACTGAAAAACATAGAATATAAGAAACGCACAGTGTAGTACAAGGTATATGAGTGAGTTGCACTGAAAAACTTAGAATATAAGAAACGCACAGTGTAGTACATAGTATATGAGTGAGTTGCACTGAAAAACTTAGAATATAAGAAACGCACAGTGTAGTACATAGTATATGAGTGAGTTGCACTGAAAAACTTAGAATTTACTGAAAAACCCGCATTACACGAAATGCACAGTGTAGTACATAGTATATGAGTGAGTTGCACTGAAAAACTTAGAATATAAGAAACGCACAGTGTAGTACATAGTATATGAGTGAGTTGCACTGAAAAACTTAGAATATAAGAAACGCACAGTGTAGTACATAGTATATGAGTGAGTTGCACTGAAAAACTTATAATATAAGAAACGCACAGTGTAGTACATAGTATATGAGTGAGTTGCACTGAAAAACTTAGATTTTAAGAAACGCACAGTGTAGTACATAGTATATGAGTGAGTTGCACTCAAAAACTTAGAATATAAGAAACGCACAGTGTAGTACATAGTATATGAGTGAGTTGCACTGAAAAACTTAGAATATAAGAAACGCACAGTGTAGTACATAGTATATGAGTGAGTTGCACTGAAAAACATAGAATATAAGAAACGCACAGTGTAGTACAAAGTATATGAGTGAGTTGCACTGAAAAACTTAGATTTTAAGAAACGCACAGTGTAGTACATAGTATATGAGTGAGTTGCACTGAAAAACTTAGAATATAAGAAACGCACAGTGTAGTACATAGTATATGAGTGAGTTGCACTGAAAAACTTAGAATTTAAGAAACGCACAGTTTAGTACATAGTATATGAGTGAGTTGCACTGAAAAACTTAGAATATAAGAAACGCACAGTGTAGTACATAGTATATGAGTGAGTTGCACTGAAAAACTTAGAATATAAGAAACGCACAATGTAGTACATAGTATATGAGTGAGTTGCACTGAAAAACTTAGATTTTAAGAAACACACAGTGTAGTACATAGTATATGAGTGAGTTGCACTGAAAAACTTAGAATTTTTGAAACGCACAGTGTAGTACATAGTATATGAGTGAGTTGCACTGAAAAACTTAGAATATAAGAAACGCACAGTGTAGTACATAGTATATGAGTGAGTTGCACTGAAAAACTTAGAATATAAGAAACGCACAGTGTAGTACATAGTATATGAGTGAGTTGCACTGAAAAACTTAGAATATAAGAAACGCACAGTGTAGTACATAGTATATGAGTGAGTTGCATTGAAAAACTTAGATTTTAAGAAACGCACAGTGTAGTACATAGTATATGAGTGAGTTGCACTGAAAAACTTATAATATAAGAAACGCACAGTGTAGTACATAGTATATGAGTGAGTTGCACTGAAAAACAGATTTTAAGAAACGCACAGTGTAGTACATAGTATATGAGTGAGTTGCACTCAAAAACTTAGAATATAAGAAACGCACAGTGTAGTACATAGTATATGAGTGAGTTGCACTCAAAAACTTAGAATATAAGAAACGCACAGTGTAGTACATAGTATATGAGTGAGTTGCACTGAAAAACTTAGAATATAAGAAACACACAGTGTAGTACATAGTATATGAGTGAGTTGCACTGAAAAACTTAGAATTTAAGAAACGCACAGTGTAGTACATAGTATATGAATGAGTTGCACTGAAAAACTTAGAATATAAGAAACACACAGTGTAGGACATAGTATATGAGTGAGTTGCACTGAAAAACTTAGAATTTACTGAAAAACCCGCAATACACGAAATGCACAGTGTAGTACATAGTATATGAGTGAGTTGCACTGAAAAACTTAGAATATAAGAAACGCACAGTGTAGTACATATTATATGAGTGAGTTGCACTGAAAAACTTAGAATATAAGAAACGCACAATGTAGTACATAGTATATGAGTGAGTTGCACTGAAAAACTTAGATTTTAAGAAACACACAGTGTAGTACATAGTATATGAGTGAGTTGCACTGAAAAACTTAGAATTTTTGAAACGCACAGTGTAGTACATAGTATATGAGTGAGTTGCACTGAAAAACTTAGAATATAAGAAACGCACAGTGTAGTACATAGTATATGAGTGAGTTGCACTGAAAAACTTAGAATATAAGAAACGCATAGTGTAGTACATAGTATATGAGTGAGTTGCACTGAAAAACTTAGAATTTACTGAAAAACCCGCATTACACGAAATGCACAGTGTAGTACATAGTATATGAGTGAGTTGCACTGAAAAACTTAGAATATAAGAAACGCACAGTGTAGTACATAGTATATGAGTGAGTTGCACTGAAAAACTTAGAATATAAGAAACGCACAGTGTTGTACATAGTATATGAGTGAGTTGCACTGAAAAACTTAGAATTTAAGACACGCACAGTGTAGTACATAGTATATGAGTGAGTTGCTCTGAAAAACTTAGAATATAAGAAACGCACAGTGTAGTACATAGTATATGAGTGAGTTGCTCTGAAAAACTTAGAATATAAGAAACGCACAGTGTAGTACATAGTATATGAGTGAGTTGCACTGAAAATCTTAGATTATAAGAAACGCACAGTGTAGTACATAGTATATGAGTGAGTTGCACTGAAAAACTTAGAATATAAGAAACGCACAGTGTAGTACATAGTATATGAGTGAGTTGCATTGAAAAACTTAGATTTTAAGAAACGCACAGTGTAGTACATAGTATATGAGTGAGTTGCACTGAAAAACTTATAATATAAGAAACGCACAGTGTAGTACATAGTATATGAGTGAGTTGCACTGAAAAACTTAGATTTTAAGAAACGCACAGTGTAGTACATAGTATATGAGTGAGTTGCACTCAAAAACTTAGAATATAAGAAACGCACAGTGTAGTACATAGTATATGAGTGAGTTGCACTGAAAAACTTAGAATATAAGAAACGCACAGTGTAGTACATAGTATATGAGTGAGTTGCACTGAAAAACATAGAATATAAGAAACGCACAGTGTAGTACAAAGTATATGAGTGAGTTGCACTGAAAAACTTAGAATATAAGAAACGCACAGTGTAGTACATAGTATATGAGTGAGTTGCACTGAAAAACTTAGAATATAAGAAACGCACAATGTAGTACATAGTAAATGAGTGAGTTGCACTGAAAAACTTAGATTTTAAGAAACACACAGTGTAGTACATAGTATATGAGTGAGTTGCACTGAAAAACTTAGAATTTTTGAAACGCACAGTGTAGTACATAGTATATGAGTGAGTTGCACTGAAAAACTTAGAATATAAGAAACGCACAGTGTAGTACATAGTATATGAGTGAGTTGCACTGAAAAACTTAGAATATAAGAAACGCACAGTGTTGTACATAGTATATGAGTGAGTTGCACTGAAAAACTTAGAATTTAAGAAACGCACAGTGTAGTACATAGTATATGAGTGAGTTGCTCTGAAAAACTTAGAATATAAGAAACGCACAGTGTAGTACATAGTATATGAGTGAGTTGCACTGAAAAACTTAGATTATAAGAAACGCACAGTGTAGTACATAGTATATGAGTGAGTTGCACTGAAAAACTTAGAATATAAGAAACGCACAGTGTAGTATATAGTATATGAGTGAGTTGCATTGAAAAACTTAGATTTTAAGAAACGCACAGTGTAGTACATAGTATATGAGTGAGTTGCACTGAAAAACTTAGAATATAAGAAACGCACAGTGTAGTACAGAGTATATGAGTGAGTTGCACTGAAAAACTTAGAATATAAGAAACGCACAATGTAGTACATAGTATATGAGTGAGTTGCACTGAAAAACTTAGATTTTAAGAAACACACAGTGTAGTACATAGTATATGAGTGAGTTGCACTGAAAAACTTAGAATTTTTGAAACGCACAGTGTAGTACATAGTATATGAGTGAGTTGCACTGAAAAACTTAGAATATAAGAAACGCACAGTGTAGTACATAGTATATGAGTGAGTTGCACTGAAAAACTTAGAATATAAGAAACGCACAGTGTAGTACATAGTATATGAGTGAGTTGCACTGAAAAACTTAGAATATAAGAAACGCACAGTGTAGTACATAGTATATGAGTGAGTTGCATTGAAAAACTTAGATTTTAAGAAACGCACAGTGTAGTACATAGTATATGAGTGAGTTGCACTGAAAAACTTATAATATAAGAAACGCACAGTGTAGTACATAGTATATGAGTGAGTTGCACTGAAAAACAGATTTTAAGAAACGCACAGTGTAGTACATAGTATATGAGTGAGTTGCACTCAAAAACTTAGAATATAAGAAACGCACAGTGTAGTACATAGTATATGAGTGAGTTGCACTGAAAAACTTAGAATATAAGAAACGCACAGTGTAGTACATAGTATATGAGTGAGTTGCACTGAAAAACATAGAATATAAGAAACGCACAGTGTAGTACAAAGTATATGAGTGAGTTGCACTGAAAAACTTAGAATATAAGAAACGCACAGTGTAGTACATAGTATATGAGTGAGTTGCACTGAAAAACTTAGAATATAAGAAACGCACAGTGTAGTACATAGTATATGAGTGAGTTGCACTGAAAAACTTAGAATATAAGAAACACACAGTGTAGTACATAGTATATGAGTGAGTTGCACTGAAAAACTTAGAATTTAAGAAACGCACAGTGTAGTACATAGTATATGAATGAGTTGCACTGAAAAACTTAGAATATAAGAAACGCACAGTGTAGGACATAGTATATGAGTGAGTTGCACTGAAAAACTTAGAATTTACTGAAAAACCCGCAATACACGAAATGCACAGTGTAGTACATAGTATATGAGTGAGTTGCACTGAAAAACTTAGAATATAAGAAACGCACAGTGTAGTACATAGTATATGAGTGAGTTGCACTGAAAAACTTAGAATATAAGAAACGCACAGTGTAGTACATAGTATATGAGTGAGTTGCACTGAAAAACTTAGAATTTAAGAAACGCACAGTGTAGTACATAGTATATGAGTGAGTTGCACTGAAAAACTTAGAATATAAGAAACGCACAGTGTAGTACATAGTATATGAGTGAGTTGCACTGAAAAACTTAGAATATAAGAAACGCACAATGTAGTACATAGTATATGAGTGAGTTGCACTGAAAAACTTAGATTTTAAGAAACACACAGTGTAGTACATAGTATATGAGTGAGTTGCACTGAAAAACTTAGAATTTTTGAAACGCACAGTGTAGTACATAGTATATGAGTGAGTTGCACTGAAAAACTTAGAATATAAGAAACGCACAGTGTAGTACATAGTATATGAGTGAGTTGCACTGAAAAACTTAGAATATAAGAAACGCACAGTGTTGTACATAGTATATGAGTGAGTTGCACTGAAAAACTTAGAATTTAAGAAACGCACAGTGTAGTACATAGTATATGAGTGAGTTGCTCTGAAAAACTTAGAATATAAGAAACGCACAGTGTAGTACATAGTATATGAGTGAGTTGCACTGAAAAACTTAGATTATAAGAAACGCACAGTGTAGTACATAGTATATGAGTGAGTTGCACTGAAAAACTTAGAATATAAGAAACGCACAGTGTAGTATATAGTATATGAGTGAGTTGCATTGAAAAACTTAGATTTTAAGAAACGCACAGTGTAGTACATAGTATATGAGTGAGTTGCACTGAAAAACTTAGAATATAAGAAACGCACAGTGTAGTACAGAGTATATGAGTGAGTTGCACTGAAAAACTTAGAATATAAGAAACGCACAATGTAGTACATAGTATATGAGTGAGTTGCACTGAAAAACTTAGATTTTAAGAAACACACAGTGTAGTACATAGTATATGAGTGAGTTGCACTGAAAAACTTAGAATTTTTGAAACGCACAGTGTAGTACATAGTATATGAGTGAGTTGCACTGAAAAACTTAGAATATAAGAAACGCACAGTGTAGTACATAGTATATGAGTGAGTTGCACTGAAAAACTTAGAATATAAGAAACGCACAGTGTAGTACATAGTATATGAGTGAGTTGCACTGAAAAACTTAGAATATAAGAAACGCACAGTGTAGTACATAGTATATGAGTGAGTTGCATTGAAAAACTTAGATTTTAAGAAACGCACAGTGTAGTACATAGTATATGAGTGAGTTGCACTGAAAAACTTATAATATAAGAAACGCACAGTGTAGTACATAGTATATGAGTGAGTTGCACTGAAAAACAGATTTTAAGAAACGCACAGTGTAGTACATAGTATATGAGTGAGTTGCACTCAAAAACTTAGAATATAAGAAACGCACAGTGTAGTACATAGTATATGAGTGAGTTGCACTGAAAAACTTAGAATATAAGAAACGCACAGTGTAGTACATAGTATATGAGTGAGTTGCACTGAAAAACATAGAATATAAGAAACGCACAGTGTAGTACAAAGTATATGAGTGAGTTGCACTGAAAAACTTAGAATATAAGAAACGCACAGTGTAGTACATAGTATATGAGTGAGTTGCACTGAAAAACTTAGAATATAAGAAACGCACAGTGTAGTACATAGTATATGAGTGAGTTGCACTGAAAAACTTAGAATATAAGAAACACACAGTGTAGTACATAGTATATGAGTGAGTTGCACTGAAAAACTTAGAATTTAAGAAACGCACAGTGTAGTACATAGTATATGAATGAGTTGCACTGAAAAACTTAGAATATAAGAAACGCACAGTGTAGGACATAGTATATGAGTGAGTTGCACTGAAAAACTTAGAATTTACTGAAAAACCCGCAATACACGAAATGCACAGTGTAGTACATAGTATATGAGTGAGTTGCACTGAAAAACTTAGAATATAAGAAACGCACAGTGTAGTACATAGTATATGAGTGAGTTGCACTGAAAAACTTAGAATATAAGAAACGCACAGTGTAGTACATAGTATATGAGTGAGTTGCACTGAAAAACTTAGAATTTTTGAAACGCACAGTGTAGTACATAGTATATGAGTGAGTTGCACTGAAAAACTTAGAATATAAGAAACGCACAGTGTAGTACATAGTATATGAGTGAGTTGCACTGAAAAACTTAGAATATAAGAAACGCACAGTGTAGTACATAGTATATGAGTGAGTTGCACTGAAAAACTTAGAATTTACTGAAAAACCCGCATTACACGAAATGCACAGTGTAGTACATAGTATATGAGTGAGTTGCACTGAAAAACTTAGAATATAAGAAACGCACAGTGTAGTACATAGTATATGAGTGAGTTGCACTGAAAAACTTAGAATATAAGAAACGCACAGTGTTGTACATAGTATATGAGTGAGTTGCACTGAAAAACTTAGAATTTAAGACACGCACAGTGTAGTACATAGTATATGAATGAGTTGCTCTGAAAAACTTAGAATATAAGAAACGCACAGTGTAGTACATAGTATATGAGTGAGTTGCTCTGAAAAACTTTGAATATAAGAAACGCACAGTGTAGTACATAGTATATGAGTGAGTTGCACTGAAAATCTTAGATTATAAGAAACGCACAGTGTAGTACATAGTATATGAGTGAGTTGCACTGAAAAACTTAGAATATAAGAAACGCACAGTGTAGTACATAGTATATGAGTGAGTTGCATTGAAAAACTTAGAATATAAAAAACGCACAGTGTAGTACATAGTATATGAGTGAGTTGCACTGAAAAACTTATAATATAAGAAACGCACAGTGTAGTACATAGTATATGAGTGAGTTGCACTGAAAAACTTAGATTTTAAGAAATGCACAGTGTAGTACATAGTATATGAGTGAGTTGCACTCAAAAACTTAGAATATAAGAAACGCACAGTGTAGTACATAGTATATGAGTGAGTTGCACTGAAAAACTTAGAATATAAGAAACGCACAGTGTAGTACATAGTATATGAGTGAGTTGCACTGAAAAACTTAGAATTTACTGAAAAACCCGCATTACACGAAATGCACAGTGTAGTACATAGTATATGAGTGAGTTGCACTGAAAAACTTAGAATATAAGAAACGCACAGTGTAGTACATAGTATAAGAGTGAGTTGCACTGAAAAACTTAGAATATAAGAAACGCACAGTGTTGTACATAGTATATGAGTGAGTTGCACTGAAAAACTTAGAATTTAAGACACGCACAGTGTAGTACATAGTATATGAGTGAGTTGCTCTGAAAAACTTAGAATATAAGAAACGCACAGTGTAGTACATAGTATATGAGTGAGTTGCTCTGAAAAACTTAGAATATAAGAAACGCACAGTGTAGTACATAGTATATGAGTGAGTTGCACTGAAAATCTTAGATTATAAGAAACGCACAGTGTAGTACATAGTATATGAGTGAGTTGCACTGAAAAACTTAGAATATAAGAAACGCACAGTGTAGTACATAGTATATGAGTGAGTTGCATTGAAAAACTTAGATTTTAAGAAACGCACAGTGTAGTACATAGTATATGAGTGAGTTGCACTGAAAAACTTATAATATAAGAAACGCACAGTGTAGTACATAGTATATGAGTGAGTTGCACTGAAAAACTTAGATTTTAAGAAACGCACAGTGTAGTACATAGTATATGAGTGAGTTGCACTCAAAAACTTAGAATATAAGAAACGCACAGTGTAGTACATAGTATATGAGTGAGTTGCACTGAAAAACTTAGAATATAAGAAACGCACAGTGTAGTACATAGTATATGAGTGAGTTGCACTGAAAAACTTAGAATATAAGAAACGCACAGTGTAGTACATAGTATATGAGTGAGTTGCACTGAAAAACTTAGAATATAAGAAACGCACAGTGTAGTACATAGTATATGAGTGAGTTGCACTGAAAAACTTAGAATTTACTGAAAAACCCGCATTACACGAAATGCACAGTGTAGTACATAGTATATGAGTGAGTTGCACTGAAAAACTTAGAATATAAGAAACGCACAGTGTAGTACATAGTATATGAGTGAGTTGCACTGAAAAACTTAGAATATAAGAAACGCACAGTGTTGTACATAGTATATGAGTGAGTTGCACTGAAAAACTTAGAATTTAAGACACGCACAGTGTAGTACATAGTATATGAATGAGTTGCTCTGAAAAACTTAGAATATAAGAAACGCACAGTGTAGTACATAGTATATGAGTGAGTTGCTCTGAAAAACTTAGAATAGAAGAAACGCACAGTGTAGTACATAGTATATGAGTGAGTTGCACTGAAAATCTTAGATTATAAGAAACGCACAGTGTAGTACATAGTATATGAGTGAGTTGCACTGAAAAACTTAGAATATAAGAAACGCACAGTGTAGTACATAGTATATGAGTGAGTTGCATTGAAAAACTTAGATTTTAAGAAACGCACAGTGTAGTACATAGTATATGAGTGAGTTGCACTGAAAAACTTATAATATAAGAAACGCACAGTGTAGTACATAGTATATGAGTGAGTTGCACTGAAAAACTTAGATTTTAAGAAACGCACAGTGTAGTACATAGTATATGAGTGAGTTGCACTCAAAAACTTAGAATATAAGAAACGCACAGTGTAGTACATAGTATATGAGTGAGTTGCACTGAAAAACTTAGAATATAAGAAACGCACAGTGTAGTACATAGTATATGAGTGAGTTGCACTGAAAAACTTAGAATATAAAAAACGCACAGTGTAGTACATAGTATATGAGTGAGTTGCATTGAAAAACTTAGATTTTAAGAAACGCACAGTGTAGTACATAGTATATGAGTGAGTTGCACTGAAAAACTTATAATATAAGAAACGCACAGTGTAGTACATAGTATATGAGTGAGTTGCACTGAAAAACAGATTTTAAGAAACGCACAGTGTAGTACATAGTATATGAGTGAGTTGCACTCAAAAACTTAGAATATAAGAAACGCACAGTGTAGTACATAGTATATGAGTGAGTTGCACTGAAAAACTTAGAATATAAGAAACGCACAGTGTAGTACATAGTATATGAGTGAGTTGCACTGAAAAACTTAGAATTTACTGAAAAACCCGCATTACACGAAATGCACAGTGTAGTACATAGTATATGAGTGAGTTGCACTGAAAAACTTAGAATATAAGAAACGCACAGTGTAGTACATAGTATATGAGTGAGTTGCACTGAAAAACTTAGAATATAAGAAACGCACAGTGTTGTACATAGTATATGAGTGAGTTGCACTGAAAAACTTAGAATTTAAGACACGCACAGTGTAGTACATAGTATATGAGTGAGTTGCTCTGAAAAACTTAGAATATAAGAAACGCACAGTGTAGTACATAGTATATGAGTGAGTTGCTCTGAAAAACTTAGAATATAAGAAACGCACAGTGTAGTACATAGTATATGAGTGAGTTGCACTGAAAATCTTAGATTATAAGAAACGCACAGTGTAGTACATAGTATATGAGTGAGTTGCACTGAAAAACTTAGAATATAAGAAACGCACAGTGTAGTACATAGTATATGAGTGAGTTGCATTGAAAAACTTAGATTTTAAGAAACGCACAGTGTAGTACATAGTATATGAGTGAGTTGCACTGAAAAACTTATAATATAAGAAACGCACAGTGTAGTACATAGTATATGAGTGAGTTGCACTGAAAAACTTAGATTTTAAGAAACGCACAGTGTAGTACATAGTATATGAGTGAGTTGCACTCAAAAACTTAGAATATAAGAAACGCACAGTGTAGTACATAGTATATGAGTGAGTTGCACTGAAAAACTTAGAATATAAGAAACGCACAGTGTAGTACATAGTATATGAGTGAGTTGCACTGAAAAACATAGAATATAAGAAACGCACAGTGTAGTACAAAGTATATGAGTGAGTTGCACTGAAAAACTTAGAATATAAGAAACGCACAGTGTAGTACATAGTATATGAGTGAGTTGCACTGAAAAACTTAGAATATAAGAAACGCACAATGTAGTACATAGTATATGAGTGAGTTGCACTGAAAAACTTAGATTTTAAGAAACACACAGTGTAGTACATAGTATATGAGTGAGTTGCACTGAAAAACTTAGAATTTTTTAAACGCACAGTGTAGTACATAGTATATGAGTGAGTTGCACTGAAAAACTTAGAATATAAGAAACGCACAGTGTAGTACATAGTATATGAGTGAGTTGCACTGAAAAACTTAGAATATAAGAAACGCACAGTGTTGTACATAGTATATGAGTGAGTTGCACTGAAAAACTTAGAATTTAAGAAACGCACAGTGTAGTACATAGTATATGAGTGAGTTGCTCTGAAAAACTTAGAATATAAGAAACGCACAGTGTAGTACATAGTATATGAGTGAGTTGCACTGAAAAACTTAGATTATAAGAAACGCACAGTGTAGTACATAGTATATGAGTGAGTTGCACTGAAAAACTTAGAATATAAGAAACGCACAGTGTAGTATATAGTATATGAGTGAGTTGCATTGAAAAACTTAGATTTTAAGAAACGCACAGTGTAGTACATAGTATATGAGTGAGTTGCACTGAAAAACTTAGAATATAAGAAACGCACAGTGTAGTACATAGTATATGAGTGAGTTGCACTGAAAAACTTAGATTTTAAGAAACGCACAGTGTAGTACATAGTATATGAGTGAGTTGCACTCAAAAACTTAGAATATAAGAAACGCACAGTGTAGTACATAGTATATGAGTGAGTTGCACTGAAAAACTTAGAATATAAGAAACGCACAGTGTAGTACATAGTATATGAGTGAGTTGCACTGAAAAACATAGAATATAAGAAACGCACAGTGTAGTACAAAGTATATGAGTGAGTTGCACTGAAAAACTTAGAATATAAGAAACGCACAGTGTAGTACATAGTATATGAGTGAGTTGCACTGAAAAACTTAGAATATAAGAAACGCACAGTGTAGTACATAGTATATGAGTGAGTTGCACTGAAAAACTTAGAATATAAGAAACGCACAGTGTAGTATATAGTATATGAGTGAGTTGCATTGAAAAATTAGATTTTAAGAAACGCACAGTGTAGTACATAGTATATGAGTGAGTTGCACTGAAAAACTTAGAATATAAGAAACGCACAGTGTAGTACATAGTATATGAGTGAGTTGCAGAGAAAAACTTAGATTTTAAGAAACGCACAGTGTAGTACATAGTATATGAGTGAGTTGCACTCAAAAACTTAGAATATAAGAAACGCACAGTGTAGTACATAGTATATGAGTGAGTTGCACTGAAAAACTTAGAATATAAGAAACGCACAGTGTAGTACATAGTATATGAGTGAGTTGCACTGAAAAACATAGAATATAAGAAACGCACAGTGTAGTACAAAGTATATGAGTGAGTTGCACTGAAAAACTTAGAATATAAGAAACGCACAGTGTAGTACATAGTATATGAGTGAGTTGCACTGAAAAACTTAGAATATAAGAAACGCACAGTGTAGTACATAGTATATGAGTGAGTTGCACTGAAAAACTTAGAATTTAAGAAACGCACAGTGTAGTACATAGTATATGAGTGAGTTGCTCTGAAAAACTTAGAATATAAGAAACGCACAGTGTAGTACATAGTATATGAGTGAGTTGCACTGAAAAACTTAGATTATAAGAAACGCACAGTGTAGTACATAGTATATGAGTGAGTTGCACTGAAAAACTTAGAATATAAGAAACGCACAGTGTAGTAAATAGTATATGAGTGAGTTGCACTGAAAAACTTAGATTTTAAGAAACGCACAGTGTAGTACATAGTATATGAGTGAGTTGCACTGAAAAACTTAGAATATAAGAAACGCACAGTGTAGTACATAGTATATGAGTGAGTTGCACTCAAAAACTTAGAATATAAGAAACGCACAGTGTAGTACATAGTATATGAGTGAGTTGCACTGAAAAACTTAGAATATAAGAAACGCACAGTGTAGTACATAGTATATGAGTGAGTTGCACTGAAAAACATAGAATATAAGAAACGCACAGTGTAGTACATAGTATATGAGTGAGTTGCACTGAAAAACTTAGAATATAAGAAACGCACAGTGTAGTACATAGTATATGAGTGAGTTGCACTCAAAAACTTAGAATATAAGAAACGCACAGTGTAGTACATAGTATATGAGTGAGTTGCACTGAAAAACTTAGAATATAAGAAACGCACAGTGTAGTACATAGTATATGAGTGAGTTGCACTGAAAAACATAGAATATAAGAAACGCACAGTGTAGTACAAGGTATATGAGTGAGTTGCACTGAAAAACTTAGAATATAAGAAACGCACAGTGTAGTACATAGTATATGAGTGAGTTGCACTGAAAAACTTAGAATATAAGAAACGCACAGTGTAGTACATAGTATATGAGTGAGTTGCACTGAAAAACTTAGAATTTACTGAAAAACCCCCATTACACGAAATGCACAGTGTAGTACATAGTATATGAGTGAGTTGCACTGAAAAACTTAGAATATAAGAAACGCACAGTGTAGTACATAGTATATGAGTGAGTTGCACTGAAAAACTTAGAATATAAGAAACGCACAGTGTAGTAAATAGTATATGAGTGAGTTGCACTGAAAAACTTAGATTTTAAGAAACGCACAGTGTAGTACATAGTATATGAGTGAGTTGCACTGAAAAACTTAGAATATAAGAAACGCACAGTGTAGTACATAGTATATGAGTGAGTTGCACTCAAAAACTTAGAATATAAGAAACGCACAGTGTAGTACATAGTATATGAGTGAGTTGCACTGAAAAACTTAGAATATAAGAAACGCACAGTGTAGTACATAGTATATGAGTGAGTTGCACTGAAAAACATAGAATATAAGAAACGCACAGTGTAGTACATAGTATATGAGTGAGTTGCACTGAAAAACTTAGAATATAAGAAACGCACAGTGTAGTACATAGTATATGAGTGAGTTGCACTCAAAAACTTAGAATATAAGAAACGCACAGTGTAGTACATAGTATATGAGTGAGTTGCACTGAAAAACTTAGAATATAAGAAACGCACAGTGTAGTACATAGTATATGAGTGAGTTGCACTGAAAAACATAGAATATAAGAAACGCACAGTGTAGTACAAGGTATATGAGTGAGTTGCACTGAAAAACTTAGAATATAAGAAACGCACAGTGTAGTACATAGTATATGAGTGAGTTGCACTGAAAAACTTAGAATATAAGAAACGCACAGTGTAGTACATAGTATATGAGTGAGTTGCACTGAAAAACTTAGAATTTACTGAAAAACCCCCATTACACGAAATGCACAGTGTAGTACATAGTATATGAGTGAGTTGCACTGAAAAACTTAGAATATAAGAAACGCACAGTGTAGTACATAGTATATGAGTGAGTTGCACTGAAAAACTTAGAATATAAGAAACGCACAGTGTAGTAAATAGTATATGAGTGAGTTGCACTGAAAAACTTAGATTTTAAGAAACGCACAGTGTAGTACATAGTATATGAGTGAGTTGCACTGAAAAACTTAGAATATAAGAAACGCACAGTGTAGTACATAGTATATGAGTGAGTTGCACTCAAAAACTTAGAATATAAGAAACGCACAGTGTAGTACATAGTATATGAGTGAGTTGCACTGAAAAACTTAGAATATAAGAAACGCACAGTGTAGTACATAGTATATGAGTGAGTTGCACTGAAAAACATAGAATATAAGAAACGCACAGTGTAGTACAAGGTATATGAGTGAGTTGCACTGAAAAACTTAGAATATAAGAAACGCACAGTGTAGTACATAGTATATGAGTGAGTTGCACTGAAAAACTTAGAATATAAGAAACGCACAGTGTAGTACATAGTATATGAGTGAGTTGCACTGAAAAACTTAGAATTTACTGAAAAACCCGCATTACACGAAATGCACAGTGTAGTACATAGTATATGAGTGAGTTGCACTGAAAAACTTAGAATATAAGAAACGCACAGTGTAGTACATAGTATATGAGTGAGTTGCACTGAAAAACTTAGAATATAAGAAACGCACAGTGTAGTACATAGTATATGAGTGAGTTGCACTGAAAAACTTAGAATTTAAGAAACGCACAGTTTAGTACATAGTATATGAGTGAGTTGCACTGAAAAACTTAGAATATAAGAAACGCACAGTGTAGTACATAGTATATGAGTGAGTTGCACTGAAAAACTTAGAATATAAGAAACGCACAATGTAGTACATAGTATATGAGTGAGTTGCACTGAAAAACTTAGATTTTAAGAAACACACAGTGTAGTACATAGTATATGAGTGAGTTGCACTGAAAAACTTAGAATTTTTGAAACGCACAGTGTAGTACATAGTATATGAGTGAGTTGCACTGAAAAACTTAGAATATAAGAAACGCACAGTGTAGTACATAGTACATGAGTGAGTTGCACTGAAAAACTTAGAATATAAGAAACGCACAGTGTAGTACATAGTATATGAGTGAGTTGCACTGAAAAACTTAGAATATAAGAAACGCACAGTGTAGTACATAGTATATGAGTGAGTTGCATTGAAAAACTTAGATTTTAAGAAACGCACAGTGTAGTACATAGTATATGAGTGAGTTGCACTGAAAAACTTATAATATAAGAAACGCACAGTGTAGTACATAGTATATGAGTGAGTTGCACTGAAAAACTTAGATTTTAAGAAACGCACAGTGTAGTACATAGTATATGAGTGAGTTGCACTCAAAAACTTAGAATATAAGAAACGCACAGTGTAGTACATAGTATATGAGTGAGTTGCACTGAAAAACTTAGAATATAAGAAACGCACAGTGTAGTACATAGTATATGAGTGAGTTGCACTGAAAAACATAGAATATAAGAAACGCACAGTGTAGTACAAAGTATATGAGTGAGTTGCACTGAAAAACTTAGAATATAAGAAACGCACAGTGTAGTACATAGTATATGAGTGAGTTGCACTGAAAAACTTAGAATATAAGAAACGCACAGTGTAGTACATAGTATATGAGTGAGTTGCACTGAAAAACTTAGAATATAAGAAACACACAGTGTAGTACATAGTATATGAGTGAGTTGCACTGAAAAACTTAGAATTTAAGAAACGCACAGTGTAGTACATAGTATATGAATGAGTTGCACTGAAAAACTTAGAATATAAGAAACGCACAGTGTAGGACATAGTATATGAGTGAGTTGCACTGAAAAACTTAGAATTTACTGAAAAACCCGCAATACACGAAATGCACAGTGTAGTACATAGTATATGAGTGAGTTGCACTGAAAAACTTAGAATATAAGAAACGCACAGTGTAGTACATAGTATATGAGTGAGTTGCACTGAAAAACTTAGAATATAAGAAACGCACAGTGTAGTAAATAGTATATGAGTGAGTTGCACGGAAAAACTTAGATTTTAAGAAACGCACAGTGTAGTACATAGTATATGAGTGAGTTGCACTCAAAAACTTAGAATATAAGAAACGCACAGTGTAGTACATAGTATATGAGTGAGTTGCACTGAAAAACTTAGAATATAAGAAACGCACAGTGTAGTACATAGTATATGAGTGAGTTGCACTGAAAAACTTAGAATTTAAGAAACGCACAGTGTAGTACATAGTATATGAATGAGTTGCACTGAAAAACTTAGAATATAAGAAACGCACAGTGTAGGACATATTATATGAGTGAGTTGCACTGAAAAACTTAGAATTTACTGAAAAACCCGCAATACACGAAATGCACAGTGTAGTACATAGTATATGAGTGAGTTGCACTGAAAAACTTAGAATATAAGAAACGCACAGTGTAGTACATAGTATATGAGTGAGTTGCACTGAAAAACTTAGAATATAAGAAACGCACAGTGTAGTAAATAGTATATGAGTGAGTTGCACTGAAAAACTTAGATTTTAAGAAACGCACAGTGTAGTACATAGTATATGAGTGAGTTGCACTCAAAAACTTAGAATATAAGAAACGCACAGTGTAGTACATAGTATATGAGTGAGTTGCACTGAAAAACTTAGAATATAAGAAACGCACAGTGTAGTACATAGTATATGAGTGAGTTGCACTGAAAAACTTAGAATATAAGAAACGCACAGTGTAGTACAAAGTATATGAGTGAGTTGCACTGAAAAACTTAGAATATAAGAAACGCACAGTGTAGTACATAGTATATGAGTGAGTTGCACTGAAAAACTTAGAATATAAGAAACGCACAATGTAGTACATAGTATATGAGTGAGTTGCACTGAAAAACTTAGATTTTAAGAAACACACAGTGTAGTACATAGTATATGAGTGAGTTGCACTGAAAAACTTAGAATTTTTGAAACGCACAGTGTAGTACATAGTATATGAGTGAGTTGCACTGAAAAACTTAGAATATAAGAAACGCACAGTGTAGTACATAGTATATGAGTGAGTTGCACTGAAAAACTTAGAATATAAGAAACGCACAGTGTTGTACATAGTATATGAGTGAGTTGCACTGAAAAACTTAGAATTTAAGAAACGCACAGTGTAGTACATAGTATATGAGTGAGTTGCTCTGAAAAACTTAGAATATAAGAAACGCACAGTGTAGTACATAGTATATGAGTGAGTTGCACTGAAAAACTTAGATTATAAGAAACGCACAGAGTAGTACATAGTATATGAG
Source organism: Mus caroli (assembly GCF_978045245.1). Taxonomy (NCBI): domain Eukaryota; kingdom Metazoa; phylum Chordata; class Mammalia; order Rodentia; family Muridae; genus Mus; species Mus caroli. The sequence continues at coordinate 4,476,539 of NW_028227284.1, read as the reverse complement.
TGAGTTGCACTGAAAAACTTAGAATATAAGAAACGCACAGTGTAGTATATAGTATATGAGTGAGTTGCAATGAAAAACTTAGATTTTAAGAAACGCACAGTGTAGTACATAGTATATGAGTGAGTTGCACTGAAAAACTTAGAATATAAGAAACGCACAGTGTAGTACATAGTATATGAGTGAGTTGCACTGAAAAACTTAGATTTTAAGAAACTCACAGTGTAGTACATAGTATATGAGTGAGTTGCACTCAAAAACTTAGAATATAAGAAACGCACAGTGTAGTACATAGTATATGAGTGAGTTGCACTGAAAAACTTAGAATATAAGAAACGCACAGTGTAGTACATAGTATATGAGTGAGTTGCACTGAAAAACTTAGAATATAAGAAACGCACAGTGTAGTACAAAGTATATGAGTGAGTTGCACTGAAAAACTTAGAATATAAGAAACGCACAGTGTAGTACATAGTATATGAGTGAGTTGCACTGAAAAACTTAGAATATAAGAAACGCACAGTGTAGTACATAGTATATGAATGAGTTGCACTGAAAAACTTAGAATATAAGAAACGCACAGTGTAGTATATAGTATATGAGTGAGTTGCATTGAAAAACTTAGATTTTAAGAAACGCACAGTGTAGTACATAGTATATGAGTGAGTTGCACTGAAAAACTTAGAATATAAGAAACGCACAGTGTAGTACATAGTATATGAGTGAGTTGCAGAGAAAAACTTAGATTTTAAGAAACGCACAGTGTAGTACATAGTATATGAGTGAGTTGCACTCAAAAACTTAGAATATAAGAAACGCACAGTGTAGTACATAGTATATGAGTGAGTTGCACTGAAAAACTTAGAATATAAGAAACGCACAGTGTAGTACATAGTATATGAGTGAGTTGCACTGAAAAACTTAGAATATAAGAAACGCACAGTGTAGTACATAGTATATGAGTGAGTTGCACTGAAAAACTTAGAATATAAGAAACGCACAGTGTAGTACATAGTATATGAGTGAGTTGCACTGAAAAACTTAGAATTTAAGAAACGCACAGTGTAGTACATAGTATATGAATGAGTTGCACTGAAAAACTTAGAATATAAGAAACGCACAGTGTAGTACATAGTATATGAGTGAGTTGCACTGAAAAACTTAGAATATAAGAAACGCACAGTGTAGTACATAGTATATGAGTGAGTTGCACTGAAAAACTTAGAATATAAGAAACGCACAGTGTAGTACATAGTATATGAGTGAGTTGCACTGAAAAACTTAGAATATAAGAAACGCACAGTGTTGTACATAGTATATGAGTGAGTTGCACTGAAAAACTTAGAATTTAAGAAACGCACAGTGTAGTACATAGTATATGAGTGAGTTGCTCTGAAAAACTTAGAATATAAGAAACGCACAGTGTAGTACATAGTATATGAGTGAGTTGCACTGAAAAACTTAGATTATAAGAAACGCACAGTGTAGTACATAGTATATGAGTGAGTTGCACTGAAAAACTTAGAATATAAGAAACGCACAGTGTAGTAAATAGTATATGAGTGAGTTGCACTGAAAAACTTAGATTTTAAGAAACGCACAGTGTAGTACATAGTATATGAGTGAGTTGCACTGAAAAACTTAGAATATAAGAAACGCACAGTGTAGTACATAGTATATGAGTGAGTTGCACTCAAAAACTTAGAATATAAGAAACGCACAGTGTAGTACATAGTATATGAGTGAGTTGCACTGAAAAACTTAGAATATAAGAAACGCACAGTGTAGTACATAGTATATGAGTGAGTTGCACTGAAAAACTTAGAATTTACTGAAAAACCCGCATTACACGAAATGCACAGTGTAGTACATAGTATATGAGTGAGTTGCACTGAAAAACTTAGAATATAAGAAACGCACAGTGTAGTACATAGTATATGAGTGAGTTGCACTGAAAAACTTAGAATATAAGAAACGCACAGTGTAGTAAATAGTATATGAGTGAGTTGCACTGAAAAACTTAGATTTTAAGAAACGCACAGTGTAGTACATAGTATATGAGTGAGTTGCACTGAAAAACTTAGAATATAAGAAACGCACAGTGTAGTACATAGTATATGAGTGAGTTGCACTCAAAAACTTAGAATATAAGAAACGCACAGTGTAGTACATAGTATATGAGTGAGTTGCACTGAAAAACTTAGAATATAAGAAACGCACAGTGTAGTACATAGTATATGAGTGAGTTGCACTGAAAAACATAGAATATAAGAAACGCACAGTGTAGTACAAGGTATATGAGTGAGTTGCACTGAAAAACTTAGAATATAAGAAACGCACAGTGTAGTACATAGTATATGAGTGAGTTGCACTGAAAAACTTAGAATATAAGAAACGCACAGTGTAGTACATAGTATATGAGTGAGTTGCACTGAAAAACTTAGAATTTACTGAAAAACCCGCATTACACGAAATGCACAGTGTAGTACATAGTATATGAGTGAGTTGCACTGAAAAACTTAGAATATAAGAAACGCACAGTGTAGTACATAGTATATGAGTGAGTTGCACTGAAAAACTTAGAATATAAGAAACGCACAGTGTAGTACATAGTATATGAGTGAGTTGCACTGAAAAACTTAGAATTTAAGAAACGCACAGTTTAGTACATAGTATATGAGTGAGTTGCACTGAAAAACTTAGAATATAAGAAACGCACAGTGTAGTACATAGTATATGAGTGAGTTGCACTGAAAAACTTAGAATATAAGAAACGCACAATGTAGTACATAGTATATGAGTGAGTTGCACTGAAAAACTTAGATTTTAAGAAACACACAGTGTAGTACATAGTATATGAGTGAGTTGCACTGAAAAACTTAGAATTTTTGAAACGCACAGTGTAGTACATAGTATATGAGTGAGTTGCACTGAAAAACTTAGAATATAAGAAACACACAGTGTAGTACATAGTATATGAGTGAGTTGCACTGAAAAACTTAGAATATAAGAAACGCACAGTGTAGTACATAGTATATGAGTGAGTTGCACTGAAAAACTTAGAATATAAGAAACGCACAGTGTAGTACATAGTATATGAGTGACTTGCATTGAAAAACTTAGATTTTAAGAAACGCACAGTGTAGTACATAGTATATGAGTGAGTTGCACTGAAAAACTTATAATATAAGAAACGCACAGTGTAGTACATAGTATATGAGTGAGTTGCACTGAAAAACTTAGATTTTAAGAAACGCACAGTGTAGTACATAGTATATGAGTGAGTTGCACTCAAAAACTTAGAATATAAGAAACGCACAGTGTAGTACATAGTATATGAGTGAGTTGCACTGAAAAACTTAGAATATAAGAAACGCACAGTGTAGTACATAGTATATGAGTGAGTTGCACTGAAAAACATAGAATATAAGAAACGCACAGTGTAGTACAAAGTATATGAGTGAGTTGCACTGAAAAACTTAGAATATAAAAAACGCACAGTGTAGTACATAGTATATGAGTGAGTTGCACTGAAAAACTTAGAATATAAGAAACGCACTGTGTAGTACATAGTATATGAGTGAGTTGCACTGAAAAACTTAGAATATAAGAAACACACAGTGTAGTACATAGTATATGAGTGAGTTGCACTGAAAAACTTAGAATTTAAGAAACGCACAGTGTAGTACATAGTATATGAATGAGTTGCACTGAAAAACTTAGAATATAAGAAACGCACAGTGTAGGACATAGTATATGAGTGAGTTGCACTGAAAAACTTAGAATTTACTGAAAAACCCGCAATACACGAAATGCACAGTGTAGTACATAGTATATGAGTGAGTTGCACTGAAAAACTTAGAATATAAGAAACGCACAGTGTAGTACATAGTATATGAGTGAGTTGCACTGAAAAACTTAGAATATAAGAAACGCACAGTGTAGTAAATAGTATATGAGTGAGTTGCACTGAAAAACTTAGATTTTAAGAAATGCACAGTGTAGTACATAGTATATGAGTGAGTTGCACTCAAAAACTTAGAATATAAGAAACGCACAGTGTAGTACATAGTATATGAGTGAGTTGCACTGAAAAACTTAGAATATAAGAAACGCACAGTGTAGTACATAGTATATGAGTGAGATGCACTGAAAAACATAGAATATAAGAAACGCACAGTGTAGTACAAAGTATATGAGTGAGTTGCACTGAAAAACTTAGAATATAAGAAACGCACAGTGTAGTACATAGTATATGAGTGAGTTGCACTGAAAAACTTAGAATATAAGAAACGCACAATGTAGTACATAGTATATGAGTGAGTTGCACTGAAAAACTTAGATTTTAAGAAACACACAGTGTAGTACATAGTATATGAGTGAGTTGCACTGAAAAACTTAGAATTTTTGAAACGCACAGTGTAGTACATAGTATATGAGTGAGTTGCACTGAAAAACTTAGAATATAAGAAACGCACAGTGTAGTACATAGTATATGAGTGAGTTGCACTGAAAAACTTAGAATATAAGAAACGCACAGTGTTGTACATAGTATATGAGTGAGTTGCACTGAAAAACTTAGAATTTAAGAAACGCACAGTGTAGTACATAGTATATGAGTGAGTTGCTCTGAAAAACTTAGAATATAAGAAACGCACAGTGTAGTACATAGTATATGAGTGAGTTGCACTGAAAAACTTAGATTATAAGAAACGCACAGTGTAGTACATAGTATATGAGTGAGTTGCACTGAAAAACTTAGAATATAAGAAACGCACAGTGTAGTATATAGTATATGAGTGAGTTGCATTGAAAAACTTAGATTTTAAGAAACGCACAGTGTAGTACATAGTATATGAGTGAGTTGCACTGAAAAACTTAGAATATAAGAAACGCACAGTGTAGTACATAGTATATGAGTGAGTTGCACTGATAAACTTAGATTTTAAGAAACGCACAGTGTAGTACATAGTATATGAGTGAGTTGCACTCAAAAACTTAGAATATAAGAAACGCACAGTGTAGTACATAGTATATGAGTGAGTTGCACTGAAAAACTTAGAATATAAGAAACGCACAGTGTAGTACATAGTATATGAGTGAGTTGCACTGAAAAACATAGAATATAAGAAACGCACAGTGTAGTACAAAGTATATGAGTGAGTTGCACTGAAAAACTTAGAATATAAGAAACGCACAGTGTAGTACATAGTATATGAGTGAGTTGCACTGAAAAACTTAGAATATAAGAAACGCACAGTGTAGTACATAGTATATGAGTGAGTTGCACTGAAAAACTTAGAATATAAGAAACGCACAGTGTAGTATATAGTATATGAGTGAGTTGCATTGAAAAACTTAGATTTTAAGAAACGCACAGTGTAGTACATAGTATATGAGTGAGTTGCACTGAAAAACTTAGAATATAAGAAACGCACAGTGTAGTACATAGTATATGAGTGAGTTGCAGAGAAAAACTTAGATTTTAAGAAACGCACAGTGTAGTACATAGTATATGAGTGAGTTGCACTCAAAAACTTAGAATATAAGAAACGCACAGTGTAGTACATAGTATATGAGTGAGTTGCACTGAAAAACTTAGAATATAAGAAACGCACAGTGTAGTACATAGTATATGAGTGAGTTGCACTGAAAAACATAGAATATAAGAAACGCACAGTGTAGTACAAAGTATATGAGTGAGTTGCACTGAAAAACTTAGAATATAAGAAACGCACAGTGTAGTACATAGTATATGAGTGAGTTGCACTGAAAAACTTAGAATATAAGAAACGCACAGTGTAGTACATAGTATATGAGTGAGTTGCACTGAAAAACTTAGAATATAAGAAACGCACAGTGTAGTACATAGTATATGAGTGAGTTGCACTGAAAAACTTAGAATTTAAGAAACGCACAGTGTAGTACATAGTATATGAATGAGTTGCACTGAAAAACTTAGAATATAAGAAACGCACAGTGTAGTACATAGTATATGAGTGAGTTGCACTGAAAAACTTAGAATTTTTGAAACGCACAGTGTAGTACATAGTATATGAGTGAGTTGCACTGAAAAACTTAGAATATAAGAAACGCACAGTGTAGTACATAGTATATGAGTGAGTTGCACTGAAAAACTTAGAATATAAGAAACGCACAGTGTAGTAAATAGTATATGAGTGAGTTGCACTGAAAAACTTAGATTTTAAGAAACGCACAGTGTAGTACATAGTATATGAGTGAGTTGCACTGAAAAACTTAGAATATAAGAAACGCACAGTGTAGTACATAGTATATGAGTGAGTTGCACTGAAAAACTTAGAATATAAGAAACGCACAGTGTAGTACATAGTATATGAGTGAGTTGCACTCAAAAACTTAGAATATAAGAAACGCACAGTGTAGTACATAGTATATGAGTGAGTTGCACTGAAAAACTTAGAATATAAGAAACGCACAGTGTAGTACATAGTATATGAGTGAGTTGCACTGAAAAACTTAGAATTTACTGAAAAACCCGCATTACACGAAATGCACAGTGTAGTACATAGTATATGAGTGAGTTGCACTGAAAAACTTAGAATATAAGAAACGCACAGTGTAGTACATAGTATATGAGTGAGTTGCACTGAAAAACTTAGAATATAAGAAACGCACAGTGTAGTAAATAGTATATGAGTGAGTTGCACTGAAAAACTTAGATTTTAAGAAACGCACAGTGTAGTACATAGTATATGAGTGAGTTGCACTGAAAAACTTAGAATATAAGAAACGCACAGTGTAGTACATAGTATATGAGTGAGTTGCACTCAAAAACTTAGAATATAAGAAACGCACAGTGTAGTACATAGTATATGAGTGAGTTGCACTGAAAAACTTAGAATATAAGAAACGCACAGTGTAGTACATAGTATATGAGTGAGTTGCACTGAAAAACATAGAATATAAGAAACGCACAGTGTAGTACAAGGTATATGAGTGAGTTGCACTGAAAAACTTAGAATATAAGAAACGCACAGTGTAGTACATAGTATATGAGTGAGTTGCACTGAAAAACTTAGAATATAAGAAACGCACAGTGTAGTACATAGTATATGAGTGAGTTGCACTGAAAAACTTAGAATTTACTGAAAAACCCGCATTACACGAAATGCACAGTGTAGTACATAGTATATGAGTGAGTTGCACTGAAAAACTTAGAATATAAGAAACGCACAGTGTAGTACATAGTATATGAGTGAGTTGCACTGAAAAACTTAGAATATAAGAAACGCACAGTGTAGTACATAGTATATGAGTGAGTTGCACTGAAAAACTTAGAATATAAGAAACGCACAATGTAGTACATAGTATATGAGTGAGTTGCACTGAAAAACTTAGATTTTAAGAAACACACAGTGTAGTACATAGTATATGAGTGAGTTGCACTGAAAAACTTAGAATATAAGAAACGCACAGTGTAGTACATAGTATATGAGTGAGTTGCACTGAAAAACTTAGAATTTTTGAAACGCACAGTGTAGTACATAGTATATGAGTGAGTTGCACTGAAAAACTTAGAATATAAGAAACACACAGTGTAGTACATAGTATATGAGTGAGTTGCACTGAAAAACTTAGAATATAAGAAACGCACAGTGTAGTACATAGTATATGAGTGAGTTGCACTGAAAAACTTAGAATATAAGAAACGCACAGTGTAGTACATAGTATATGAGTGACTTGCATTGAAAAACTTAGATTTTAAGAAACGCACAGTGTAGTACATAGTATATGAGTGAGTTGCACTGAAAAACTTATAATATAAGAAACGCACAGTGTAGTACATAGTATATGAGTGAGTTGCACTGTAAAACTTAGATTTTAAGAAACGCACAGTGTAGTACATAGTATATGAGTGAGTTGCACTCAAAAACTTAGAATATAAGAAACGCACAGTGTAGTACATAGTATATGAGTGAGTTGCACTGAAAAACTTAGAATATAAGAAACGCACAGTGTAGTACATAGTATATGAGTGAGTTGCACTGAAAAACATAGAATATAAGAAACGCACAGTGTAGTACAAAGTATATGAGTGAGTTGCACTGAAAAACTTAGAATATAAGAAACGCACAGTGTAGTACATAGTATATGAGTGAGTTGCACTGAAAAACTTAGAATATAAGAAACGCACAGTGTAGTACATAGTATATGAGTGAGTTGCACTGAAAAACTTAGAATATAAGAAACACACAGTGTAGTACATAGTATATGAGTGAGTTGCACTGAAAAACTTAGAATTTAAGAAACGCACAGTGTAGTACATAGTATATGAATGAGTTGCACTGAAAAACTTAGAATATAAGAAACGCACAGTGTAGGACATAGTATATGAGTGAGTTGCACTGAAAAACTTAGAATTTACTGAAAAACCCGCAATACACGAAATGCACAGTGTAGTACATAGTATATGAGTGAGTTGCACTGAAAAACTTAGAATATAAGAAACGCACAGTGTAGTACATAGTATATGAGTGAGTTGCACTGAAAAACTTAGAATATAAGAAACGCACACTGTAGTACATAGTATATGAGTGAGTTGCACTGAAAAACTTAGAATTTAAGAAACGCACAGTGTAGTACATAGTATATGAGTGAGTTGCACTGAAAAACTTAGAATATAAGAAACGCACAGTGTAGTACATAGTATATGAGTGAGTTGCACTGAAAAACTTAGAATATAAGAAACGCACAATGTAGTACATAGTATATGAGTGAGTTGCACTGAAAAACTTAGATTTTAAGAAACACACAGTGTAGTACATAGTATATGAGTGAGTTGCACTGAAAAACTTAGAATTTTTGAAACGCACAGTGTAGTACATAGTATATGAGTGAGTTGCACTGAAAAACTTAGAATATAAGAAACGCACAGTGTAGTACATAGTATATGAGTGAGTTGCACTGAAAAACTTAGAATATAAGAAACGCACAGTGTAGTACATAGTATATGAGTGAGTTGCACTGAAAAACTTAGAATTTACTGAAAAACCCGTATTACACGAAATGCACAGTGTAGTACATAGTATATGAGTGAGTTGCACTGAAAAACTTAGAATATAAGAAACGCACAGTGTAGTACATAGTATATGAGTGAGTTGCACTGAAAAACTTAGAATATAAGAAACGCACAGTGTTGTACATAGTATATGAGTGAGTTGCACTGAAAAACTTAGAATTTAAGACACGCACAGTGTAGTACATAGTATATGAGTGAGTTGCTCTGAAAAACTTAGAATATAAGAAACGCACAGTGTAGTACATAGTATATGAGTGAGTTGCTCTGAAAAACTTAGAATATAAGAAACGCACAGTGTAGTACATAGTATATGAGTGAGTTGCACTGAAAATCTTAGATTATAAGAAACGCACAGTGTAGTACATAGTATATGAGTGAGTTGCACTGAAAAACTTAGAATATAAGAAACGCACAGTGTACTACATAGTATATGAGTGAGTTGCATTGAAAAACTTAGATTTTAAGAAACGCACAGTGTAGTACATAGTATATGAGTGAGTTGCACTGAAAAACTTATAATATAAGAAACGCACAGTGTAGTACATAGTATATGAGTGAGTTGCACTGAAAAACTTAGATTTTAAGAAACGCACAGTGTAGTACATAGTATATGAGTGAGTTGCACTCAAAAACTTAGAATATAAGAAACGCACAGTGTAGTACATAGTATATGAGTGAGTTGCACTGAAAAACTTAGAATATAAGAAACGCACAGTGTAGTACATAGTATATGAGTGAGTTGCACTGAAAAACATAGAATATAAGAAACGCACAGTGTAGTACAAAGTATATGAGTGAGTTGCACTGAAAAACTTAGAATATAAGAAACGCACAGTGTAGTACATAGTATATGAGTGAGTTGCACTGAAAAACTTAGAATATAAGAAACGCACAATGTAGTACATAGTATATGAGTGAGTTGCACTGAAAAACTTAGAATATAAGAAACGCACAATGTAGTACATAGTATATGAGTGAGTTGCACTGAAAAACTTAGATTTTAAGAAACACACAGTGTAGTACATAGTATATGAGTGAGTTGCACTGAAAAACTTAGAATTTTTGAAACGCACAGTGTAGTACATAGTATATGAGTGAGTTGCACTGAAAAACTTAGAATATAAGAAACGCACAGTGTAGTACATAGTATATGAGTGAGTTGCACTGAAAAACTTAGAATATAAGAAACGCACAGTGTAGTACATAGTATATGAGTGAGTTGCACTGAAAAACTTAGAATTTACTGAAAAACCCGCATTACACGAAATGCACAGTGTAATACATAGTATATGAGTGAGTTGCACTGAAAAACTTAGAATATAAGAAACGCACAGTGTAGTACATAGTATATGAGTGAGTTGCACTGAAAAACTTAGAATATAAGAAACGCACAGTGTTGTACATAGTATATGAGTGAGTTGCACTGAAAAACTTAGAATTTAAGACACGCACAGTGTAGTACATAGTATATGAGTGAGTTGCTCTGAAAAATTTAGAATATAAGAAACGCACAGTGTAGTACATAGTATATGAGTGAGTTGCTCTGAAAAACTTAGAATATAAGAAACGCACAGTGTAGTACATAGTATATGAGTGAGTTGCACTGAAAATCTTAGATTATAAGAAACGCACAGTGTAGTACATAGTATATGAGTGAGTTGCACTGAAAAACTTAGAATATAAGAAACGCACAGTGTACTACATAGTATATGAGTGAGTTGCATTGAAAAACTTAGATTTTAAGAAACGCACAGTGTAGTACATAGTATATGAGTGAGTTGCACTGAAAAACTTATAATATAAGAAACGCACAGTGTAGTACATAGTATATGAGTGAGTTGCACTGAAAAACTTAGATTTTAAGAAACGCACAGTGTAGTACATAGTATATGAGTGAGTTGCACTCAAAAACTTAGAATATAAGAAACGCACAGTGTAGTACATAGTATATGAGTGAGTTGCACTGAAAAACTTAGAATATAAGAAACGCACAGTGTAGTACATAGTATATGAGTGAGTTGCACTGAAAAACATAGAATATAAGAAACGCACAGTGTAGTACAAAGTATATGAGTGAGTTGCACTGAAAAACTTAGAATATAAGAAACGCACAGTGTAGTACATAGTATATGAGTGAGTTGCACTGAAAAACTTAGAATATAAGAAACGCACAATGTAGTACATAGTATATGAGTGAGTTGCACTGAAAAACTTAGATTTTAAGAAACACACAGTGTAGTACATAGTATATGAGTGAGTTGCACTGAAAAACTTAGAATTTTTGAAACGCACAGTGTAGTACATAGTATATGAGTGAGTTGCACTGAAAAACTTAGAATATAAGAAACGCACAGTGTAGTACATAGTATATGAGTGAGTTGCACTGAAAAACTTAGAATATAAGAAACGCACAGTGTTGTACATAGTATATGAGTGAGTTGCACTGAAAAACTTAGAATTTAAGAAACGCACAGTGTAGTACATAGTATATGAGTGAGTTGCTCTGAAAAATTTAGAATATAAGAAACGCACAGTGTAGTACATAGTATATGAGTGAGTTGCACTGAAAAACTTAGATTATAAGAAACGCACAGTGTAGTACATAGTATATGAGTGAGTTGCACTGAAAAACATAGAATATAAGAAACGCACAGTGTAGTACAAAGTATATGAGTGAGTTGCACTGAAAAACTTAGAATATAAGAAACGCACAGTGTAGTACATAGTATATGAGTGAGTTGCACTGAAAAACTTAGAATATAAGAAACGCACAGTGTAGTACATAGTATATGAGTGAGTTGCACTGAAAAACATAGAATATAAGAAACGCACAGTGTAGTATATAGTATATGAGTGAGTTGCATTGAAAAACTTAGATTTTAAGAAACGCACAGTGTAGTACATAGTATATGAGTGAGTTGCACTGAAAAACTTAGAATATAAGAAACGCACAGTGTAGTACATAGTATATGAGTGAGTTGCAGAGAAAAACTTAGATTTTAAGAAACGCACAGTGTAGTACATAGTATATGAGTGAGTTGCACTCAAAAACTTAGAATATAAGAAACGCACAGTGTAGTACATAGTATATGAGTGAGTTGCACTGAAAAACTTAGAATATAAGAAACGCACAGTGTAGTACATAGTATATGAGTGAGTTGCACTGAAAAACATAGAATATAAGAAACGCACAGTGTAGTACAAAGTATATGAGTGAGTTGCACTGAAAAACTTAGAATATAAGAAACGCACAGTGTAGTACATAGTATATGAGTGAGTTGCACTGAAAAACTTAGAATATAAGAAACGCACAGTGTAGTACATAGTATATGAGTGAGTTGCACTGAAAAACTTAGAATATAAGAAACGCACAGTGTAGTACATAGTATATGAGTGAGTTGCACTGAAAAACTTAGAATTTAAGAAACGCACAGTGTAGTACATAGTATATGAATGAGTTGCACTGAAAAACTTAGAATATAAGAAACGCACAGTGTAGTACATAGTATATGAGTGAGTTGCACTGAAAAACTTAGAATTTTTGAAACGCACAGTGTAGTACATAGTATATGAGTGAGTTGCACTGAAAAACTTAGAATATAAGAAACGCACAGTGTAGTACATAGTATATGAGTGAGTTGCACTGAAAAACTTAGAATATAAGAAACGCACAGTGTTGTACATAGTATATGAGTGAGTTGCACTGAAAAACTTAGAATTTAAGAAACGCACAGTGTAGTACATAGTATATGAGTGAGTTGCTCTGAAAAACTTAGAATATAAGAAACGCACAGTGTAGTACATAGTATATGAGTGAGTTGCACTGAAAAACTTAGATTATAAGAAACGCACAGTGTAGTACATAGTATATGAGTGAGTTGCACTGAAAAACTTAGAATATAAGAAACGCACAGTGTAGTAAATAGTATATGAGTGAGTTGCACTGAAAAACTTAGATTTTAAGAAACGCACAGTGTAGTACATAGTATATGAGTGAGTTGCACTCAAAAACTTAGAATATAAGAAACGCACAGTGTAGTACATAGTATATGAGTGAGTTGCACTCAAAAACTTAGAATATAAGAAACGCACAGTGTAGTACATAGTATATGAGTGAGTTGCACTGAAAAACTTAGAATATAAGAAACGCACAGTGTAGTACATAGTATATGAGTGAGTTGCACTGAAAAACATAGAATATAAGAAACGCACAGTGTAGTACATAGTATATGAGTGAGTTGCACTGAAAAACTTAGAATATAAGAAACGCACAGTGTAGTACATAGTATATGAGTGAGTTGCACTCAAAAACTTAGAATATAAGAAACGCACAGTGTAGTACATAGTATATGAGTGAGTTGCACTGAAAAACTTAGAATATAAGAAACGCACAGTGTAGTACATAGTATATGAGTGAGTTGCACTGAAAAACATAGAATATAAGAAACGCACAGTGTAGTACAAGGTATATGAGTGAGTTGCACTGAAAAACTTAGAATATAAGAAACGCACAGTGTAGTACATAGTATATGAGTGAGTTGCACTAAAAAACTTAGAATATAAGAAACGCACAGTGTAGTATATAGTATATGAGTGATTTGCATTGAAAAACTTAGATTTTAAGAAACGCACAGTGTAGTACATAGTATATGAGTGAGTTGCACTGAAAAACTTAGAATATAAGAAACGCACAGTGTAGTACATAGTATATGAGTGAGTTGCAGAGAAAAACTTAGATTTTAAGAAACGCACAGTGTAGTACATAGTATATGAGTGAGTTGCACTCAAAAACTTAGAATATAAGAAACGCACAGTGTAGTACATAGTATATGAGTGAGTTGCACTGAAAAACTTAGAATATAAGAAACGCACAGTGTAGTACATAGTATATGAGTGAGTTGCACTGAAAAACATAGAATATAAGAAACGCACAGTGTAGTACAAAGTATATGAGTGAGTTGCACTGAAAAACTTAGAATATAAGAAACGCACAGTGTAGTACATAGTATATGAGTGAGTTGCACTGAAAAACTTAGAATATAAGAAACGCACAGTGTAGTACATAGTATATGAGTGAGTTGCACTGAAAAACTTAGAATATAAGAAACGCAAAGTGTAGTACATAGTATATGAGTGAGTTGCACTGAAAAACTTAGAATTTAAGAAACGCACAGTGTAGTACATAGTATATGAATGAGTTGCACTGAAAAACTTAGAATATAAGAAACGCACAGTGTAGTACATAGTATATGAGTGAGTTGCACTGAAAAACTTAGAATTTTTGAAACGCACAGTGTAGTACATAGTATATGAGTGAGTTGCACTGAAAAACTTAGAATATAAGAAACGCACAGTGTAGTACATAGTATATGAGTGAGTTGCACTGAAAAACTTAGAATATAAGAAACGCACAGTGTTGTACATAGTATATGAGTGAGTTGCACTGAAAAACTTAGAATTTAAGAAACGCACAGTGTAGTACATAGTATATGAGTGAGTTGCTCTGAAAAACTTAGAATATAAGAAACGCACAGTGTAGTACATAGTATATGAGTGAGTTGCACTGAAAAACTTAGATTATAAGAAACGCACAGTGTAGTACATAGTATATGAGTGAGTTGCACTGAAAAACTTAGAATATAAGAAACGCACAGTGTAGTAAATAGTATATGAGTGAGTTGCACTGAAAAACTTAGATTTTAAGAAACGCACAGTGTAGTACATAGTATATGAGTGAGTTGCACTGAAAAACTTAGAATATAAGAAACGCACAGTGTAGTACATAGTATATGAGTGAGTTGCACTCAAAAACTTAGAATATAAGAAACGCACAGTGTAGTACATAGTATATGAGTGAGTTGCACTGAAAAACTTAGAATATAAGAAACGCACAGTGTAGTACATAGTATATGAGTGAGTTGCACTGAAAAACATAGAATATAAGAAACGCACAGTGTAGTACATAGTATATGAGTGAGTTGCACTGAAAAACTTAGAATATAAGAAACGCACAGTGTAGTACATAGTATATGAGTGAGTTGCACTCAAAAACTTAGAATATAAGAAACGCACAGTGTAGTACATAGTATATGAGTGAGTTGCACTGAAAAACTTAGAATATAAGAAACGCACAGTGTAGTACATAGTATATGAGTGAGTTGCACTGAAAAACATAGAATATAAGAAACGCACAGTGTAGTACAAGGTATATGAGTGAGTTGCACTGAAAAACTTAGAATATAAGAAACGCACAGTGTAGTACATAGTATATGAGTGAGTTGCACTGAAAAACTTAGAATATAAGAAACGCACAGTGTAGTACATAGTATATGAGTGAGTTGCACTGAAAAACTTAGAATTTACTGAAAAACCCGCATTACACGAAATGCACAGTGTAGTACATAGTATATGAGTGAGTTGCACTGAAAAACTTAGAATATAAGAAACGCACAGTGTAGTACATAGTATATGAGTGAGTTGCACTGAAAAACTTAGAATATAAGAAACGCACAGTGTAGTAAATAGTATATGAGTGAGTTGCACTGAAAAACTTAGATTTTAAGAAACGCACAGTGTAGTACATAGTATATGAGTGAGTTGCACTGAAAAACTTAGAATATAAGAAACGCACAGTGTAGTACATAGTATATGAGTGAGTTGCACTCAAAAACTTAGAATATAAGAAACGCACAGTGTAGTACATAGTATATGAGTGAGTTGCACTCAAAAACTTAGAATATAAGAAACGCACAGTGTAGTACATAGTATATGAGTGAGTTGCACTGAAAAACTTAGAATATAAGAAACGCACAGTGTAGTACATAGTATATGAGTGAGTTGCACTGAAAAACATAGAATATAAGAAACGCACAGTGTAGTACAAGGTATATGAGTGAGTTGCACTGAAAAACTTAGAATATAAGAAACGCACAGTGTAGTACATAGTATATGAGTGAGTTGCACTGAAAAACTTAGAATATAAGAAACGCACAGTGTAGTACATAGTATATGAGTGAGTTGCACTGAAAAACTTAGAATTTACTGAAAAACCCGCATTACACGAAATGCACAGTGTAGTACATAGTATATGAGTGAGTTGCACTGAAAAACTTAGAATATAAGAAACGCACAGTGTAGTACATAGTATATGAGTGAGTTGCACTGAAAAACTTAGAATATAAGAAACGCACAATGTAGTACATAGTATATGAGTGAGTTGCACTGAAAAACTTAGATTTTAAGAAACACACAGTGTAGTACATAGTATATGAGTGAGTTGCACTGAAAAACTTAGAATTTTTGAAACGCACAGTGTAGTACATAGTATATGAGTGAGTTGCACTGAAAAACTTAGAATATAAGAAACACACAGTGTAGTACATAGTATATGAGTGAGTTGCACTGAAAAACTTAGAATATAAGAAACGCACAGTGTAGTACATAGTATATGAGTGAGTTGCACTGAAAAACTTAGAATATAAGAAACGCACAGTGTAGTACATAGTATATGAGTGAGTTGCATTGAAAAACTTAGATTTTAAGAAACGCACAGTGTAGTACATAGTATATGAGTGAGTTGCACTGAAAAACTTATAATATAAGAAACGCACAGTGTAGTACATAGTATATGAGTGAGTTGCACTGAAAAACTTAGATTTTAAGAAACGCACAGTGTAGTACATAGTATATGAGTGAGTTGCACTCAAAAACTTAGAATATAAGAAACGCACAGTGTAGTACATAGTATATGAGTGAGTTGCACTGAAAAACTTAGAATATAAGAAACGCACAGTGTAGTACATAGTATATGAGTGAGTTGCACTGAAAAACATAGAATATAAGAAACGCACAGTGTAGTACAAAGTATATGAGTGAGTTGCACTGAAAAACTTAGAATATAAGAAACGCACAGTGTAGTACATAGTATATGAGTGAGTTGCACTGAAAAACATAGAATATAAGAAACGCACAGTGTAGTACAAGGTATATGAGTGAGTTGCACTGAAAAACTTAGAATATAAGAAACGCACAGTGTAGTACATAGTATATGAGTGAGTTGCACTGAAAAACTTAGAATATAAGAAACGCACAGTGTAGTATATAGTATATGAGTGATTTGCATTGAAAAACTTAGATTTTAAGAAACGCACAGTGTAGTACATAGTATATGAGTGAGTTGCACTGAAAAACTTAGAATATAAGAAACGCACAGTGTAGTACATAGTATATGAGTGAGTTGCAGAGAAAAACTTAGATTTTAAGAAACGCACAGTGTAGTACATAGTATATGAGTGAGTTGCACTCAAAAACTTAGAATATAAGAAACGCACAGTGTAGTACATAGTATATGAGTGAGTTGCACTGAAAAACTTAGAATATAAGAAACGCACAGTGTAGTACATAGTATATGAGTGAGTTGCACTGAAAAACATAGAATATAAGAAACGCACAGTGTAGTACAAAGTATATGAGTGAGTTGCACTGAAAAACTTAGAATATAAGAAACGCACAGTGTAGTACATAGTATATGAGTGAGTTGCACTGAAAAACTTAGAATATAAGAAACGCACAGTGTAGTACATAGTATATGAGTGAGTTGCACTGAAAAACTTAGAATATAAGAAACGCACAGTGTAGTACATAGTATATGAGTGAGTTGCACTGAAAAACTTAGAATTTAAGAAACGCACAGTGTAGTACATAGTATATGAATGAGTTGCACTGAAAAACTTAGAATATAAGAAACGCACAGTGTAGTACATAGTATATGAGTGAGTTGCACTGAAAAACTTAGAATTTTTGAAACGCACAGTGTAGTACATAGTATATGAGTGAGTTGCACTGAAAAACTTAGAATATAAGAAACGCACAGTGTAGTACATAGTATATGAGTGAGTTGCACTGAAAAACTTAGAATATAAGAAACGCACAGTGTTGTACATAGTATATGAGTGAGTTGCACTGAAAAACTTAGAATTTAAGAAACGCACAGTGTAGTACATAGTATATGAGTGAGTTGCTCTGAAAAACTTAGAATATAAGAAACGCACAGTGTAGTACATAGTATATGAGTGAGTTGCACTGAAAAACTTAGATTATAAGAAACGCACAGTGTAGTACATAGTATATGAGTGAGTTGCACTGAAAAACTTAGAATATAAGAAACGCACAGTGTAGTAAATAGTATATGAGTGAGTTGCACTGAAAAACTTAGATTTTAAGAAACGCACAGTGTAGTACATAGTATATGAGTGAGTTGCACTGAAAAACTTAGAATATAAGAAACGCACAGTGTAGTACATAGTATATGAGTGAGTTGCACTCAAAAACTTAGAATATAAGAAACGCACAGTGTAGTACATAGTATATGAGTGAGTTGCACTGAAAAACTTAGAATATAAGAAACGCACAGTGTAGTACATAGTATATGAGTGAGTTGCACTGAAAAACATAGAATATAAGAAACGCACAGTGTAGTACATAGTATATGAGTGAGTTGCACTGAAAAACTTAGAATATAAGAAACGCACAGTGTAGTACATAGTATATGAGTGAGTTGCACTCAAAAACTTAGAATATAAGAAACGCACAGTGTAGTACATAGTATATGAGTGAGTTGCACTGAAAAACTTAGAATATAAGAAACGCACAGTGTAGTACATAGTATATGAGTGAGTTGCACTGAAAAACATAGAATATAAGAAACGCACAGTGTAGTACAAGGTATATGAGTGAGTTGCACTGAAAAACTTAGAATATAAGAAACGCACAGTGTAGTACATAGTATATGAGTGAGTTGCACTGAAAAACTTAGAATATAAGAAACGCACAGTGTAGTACATAGTATTATGAGTGAGTTGCACTGAAAAACTTAGAATTTACTGAAAAACCCGCATTACACGAAATGCACAGTGTAGTACATAGTATATGAGTGAGTTGCACTGAAAAACTTAGAATATAAGAAACGCACAGTGTAGTACATAGTATATGAGTGAGTTGCACTGAAAAACTTAGAATATAAGAAACGCACAGTGTAGTAAATAGTATATGAGTGAGTTGCACTGAAAAACTTAGATTTTAAGAAACGCACAGTGTAGTACATAGTATATGAGTGAGTTGCACTGAAAAACTTAGAATATAAGAAACGCACAGTGTAGTACATAGTATATGAGTGAGTTGCACTCAAAAACTTAGAATATAAGAAACGCACAGTGTAGTACATAGTATATGAGTGAGTTGCACTCAAAAACTTAGAATATAAGAAACGCACAGTGTAGTACATAGTATATGAGTGAGTTGCACTGAAAAACTTAGAATATAAGAAACGCACAGTGTAGTACATAGTATATGAGTGAGTTGCACTGAAAAACATAGAATATAAGAAACGCACAGTGTAGTACAAGGTATATGAGTGAGTTGCACGGAAAAACTTAGAATATAAGAAACGCACAGTGTAGTACATAGTATATGAGTGAGTTGCACTGAAAAACTTAGAATATAAGAAACGCACAGTATAGTACATAGTATATGAGTGAGTTGCACTGAAAAACTTAGAATTTACTGAAAAACCCGCATTACACGAAATGCACAGTGTAGTACATAGTATATGAGTGAGTTGCACTGAAAAACTTAGAATATAAGAAACGCACAGTGTAGTACATAGTATATGAGTGAGTTGCACTGAAAAACTTAGAATATAAGAAACGCACAATGTAGTACATAGTATATGAGTGAGTTGCACTGAAAAACTTAGATTTTAAGAAACACACAGTGTAGTACATAGTATATGAGTGAGTTGCACTGAAAAACTTAGAATTTTTGAAACGCACAGTGTAGTACATAGTATATGAGTGAGTTGCACTGAAAAACTTAGAATATAAGAAACGCACAGTGTAGTACATAGTATATGAGTGAGTTGCACTGAAAAACTTAGAATATAAGAAACGCACAGTGTAGTACATAGTATATGAGTGAGTTGCACTGAAAAACTTAGAATATAAGAAACGCACAGTGTAGTACATAGTATATGAGTGAGTTGCATTGAAAAACTTAGATTTTAAGAAACGCACAGTGTAGTACATAGTATATGAGTGAGTTGCACTGAAAAACTTATAATATAAGAAACGCACAGTGTAGTACATAGTATATGAGTGAGTTGCACTGAAAAACTTAGATTTTAAGAAACGCACAGTGTAGTACATAGTATATGAGTGAGTTGCACTCAAAAACTTAGAATATAAGAAACGCACAGTGTAGTACATAGTATATGAGTGAGTTGCACTGAAAAACTTAGAATATAAGAAACGCACAGTGTAGTACATAGTATATGAGTGAGTTGCACTGAAAAACATAGAATATAAGAAACGCACAGTGTAGTACAAAGTATATGAGTGAGTTGCACTGAAAAACTTAGAATATAAGAAACGCACAGTGTAGTACATAGTATATGAGTGAGTTGCACTGAAAAACTTAGAATATAAGAAACGCACAGTGTAGTACATAGTATATGAGTGAGTTGCACTGAAAAACTTAGAATATAAGAAACACACAGTGTAGTACATAGTATATGAGTGAGTTGCACTGTAAAACTTAGAATTTAAGAAACGCACAGTGTAGTACATAGTATATGAATGAGTTGCACTGAAAAACTTAGAATATAAGAAACGAACAGTGTAGGACATAGTATATGAGTGAGTTGCACTGAAAAACTTAGAATTTACTGAAAAACCCGCAATACACGAAATGCACAGTGTAGTACATAGTATATGAGTGAGTTGCACTGAAAAACTTAGAATATAAGAAACGCACAGTGTAGTACATAGTATATGAGTGAGTTGCACTGAAAACCTTAGAATATAAGAAACGCACAGTGTAGTACATAGTATATGAGTGAGTTGCACTGAAAAACTTAGAATTTAAGAAACGCACAGTGTAGTACATAGTATATGAGTGAGTTGCACTGAAAAACTTAGAATATAAGAAACGCACAGTGTAGTACATAGTATATGAGTGAGTTGCACTGAAAAACTTAGAATATAAGAAACGCACAATGTAGTACATAGTATATGAGTGAGTTGCACTGAAAAACTTAGATTTTAAGAAACACACAGTGTAGTACATAGTATATGAGTGAGTTGCACTGAAAAACTTAGAATTTTTGAAACGCACAGTGTAGTACATAGTATATGAGTGAGTTGCACTGAAAAACTTAGAATATAAGAAACGCACAGTGTAGTACATAGTATATGAGTGAGTTGCACTGAAAAACTTAGAATATAAGAAACGCACAGTGTTGTACATAGTATATGAGTGAGTTGCACTGAAAAACTTAGAATTTAAGACACGCACAGTGTAGTACATAGTATATGAGTGAGTTGCTCTGAAAAACTTAGAATATAAGAAACGCACAGTGTAGTACATAGTATATGAGTGAGTTGCTCTGAAAAACTTAGAATATAAGAAACGCACAGTGTAGTACATAGTATATGAGTGAGTTGCACTGAAAATCTTAGATTATAAGAAACGCACAGTGTAGTACATAGTATATGAGTGAGTTGCACTGAAAAACTTAGAATATAAGAAACGCACAGTGTAGTACATAGTATATGAGTGAGTTGCATTGAAAAACTTAGATTTTAAGAAACGCACAGTGTAGTACATAGTATATGAGTGAGTTGCACTGAAAAACTTATAATATAAGAAACGCACAGTGTAGTACATAGTATATGAGTGAGTTGCACTGAAAAACTTAGATTTTAAGAAACGCACAGTGTAGTACATAGTATATGAGTGAGTTGCACTCAAAAACTTAGAATATAAGAAACGCACAGTGTAGTACATAGTATATGAGTGAGTTGCACTGAAAAACTTAGAATATAAGAAACGCACAGTGTAGTACATTGTATATGAGTGAGTTGCACTGAAAAACATAGAATATAAGAAACGCACAGTGTAGTACAAAGTATATGAGTGAGTTGCACTGAAAAACTTAGAATATAAGAAACGCACAGTGTAGTACATAGTATATGAGTGAGTTGCACTGAAAAACTTAGAATATAAGAAACGCACAATGTAGTACATAGTATATGAGTGAGTTGCACTGAAAAACTTAGATTTTAAGAAACACACAGTGTAGTACATAGTATATGAGTGAGTTGCACTGAAAAACTTAGAATTTTTGAAACGCACAGTGTAGTACATAGTATATGAGTGAGTTGCACTGAAAAACTTAGAATATAAGAAACGCACAGTGTAGTACATAGTATATGAGTGAGTTGCACTGAAAAACTTAGAATATAAGAAACGCACAGTGTTGTACATAGTATATGAGTGAGTTGCACTGAAAAACTTAGAATTTAAGAAACGCACAGTGTAGTACATAGTATATGAGTGAGTTGCTCTGAAAAACTTAGAATATAAGAAACGCACAGTGTAGTACATAGTATATGAGTGAGTTGCACTGAAAAACTTAGATTATAAGAAACGCACAGTGTAGTACATAGTATATGAGTGAGTTGCACTGAAAAACTTAGAATATAAGAAACGCACAGTGTAGTATATAGTATATGAGTGAGTTGCATTGAAAAACTTAGATTTTAAGAAACGCACAGTGTAGTACATAGTATATGAGTGAGTTGCACTGAAAAACTTAGAATATAAGAAACGCACAGTGTAGTACATAGTATATGAGTGAGTTGCACTGAAAAACTTAGATTTTAAGAAACGCACAGTGTAGTACATAGTATATGAGTGAGTTGCACTCAAAAACTTAGAATATAAGAAACGCACAGTGTAGTACATAGTATATGAGTGAGTTGCACTGAAAAACTTAGAATATAAGAAACGCACAGTGTAGTACATAGTATATGAGTGAGTTGCACTGAAAAACATAGAATATAAGAAACGCACAGTGTAGTACAAAGTATATGAGTGAGTTGCACTGAAAAACTTAGAATATAAGAAACGCACAGTGTAGTACATAGTATATGAGTGAGTTGCACTGAAAAACTTAGAATATAAGAAACGCACAGTGTAGTACAAAGTATATGAGTGAGTTGCACTGAAAAACTTAGAATATAAGAAACGCACAGTGTAGTATATAGTATATGAGTGAGTTGCATTGAAAAACTTAGATTTTAAGAAACGCACAGTGTAGTACATAGTATATGAGTGAGTTGCACTGAAAAACTTAGAATATAAGAAACGCACAGTGTAGTACATAGTATATGAGTGAGTTGCAGAGAAAAACTTAGATTTTAAGAAACGCACAGTGTAGTACATAGTATATGAGTGAGTTGCACTCAAAAACTTAGAATATAAGAAACGCACAGTGTAGTACATAGTATATGAGTGAGTTGCACTGAAAAACTTAGAATATAAGAAACGCACAGTGTAGTACATAGTATATGAGTGAGTTGCACTGAAAAACATAGAATATAAGAAACGCACAGTGTAGTACAAAGTATATGAGTGAGTTGCACTGAAAAACTTAGAATATAAGAAACGCACAGTGTAGTACATAGTATATGAGTGAGTTGCACTGAAAAACTTAGAATATAAGAAACGCACAGTGTAGTACATAGTATATGAGTGAGTTGCACTAAAAAACTTAGAATATAAGAAACGCACAGTGTAGTACATAGTATATGAGTGAGTTGCACTGAAAAACTTAGAATTTAAGAAACGCACAGTGTAGTACATAGTATATGAATGAGTTGCACTGAAAAACTTAGAATATAAGAAACGCACAGTGTAGTACATAGTATATGAGTGAGTTGCACTGAAAAACTTAGAATATAAGAAATGCACAGTGTAGTACATAGTATAAGAGTGAGTTGCACTGAAAAACTTAGAATATAAGAAACGCACAGTGTAGTACATAGTATATGAGTGAGTTGCACTGAAAAACTTAGAATATAAGAAACGCACAGTGTAGTACATAGTATATGAGTGAGTTGCACTGAAAAACTTAGAATATAAGAAACGCACAGTGTAGTACATAGTATATGAGTGAGTTGCACTGAAAAACATAGAATATAAGAAACGCACAGTGTAGTACAAGGTATATGAGTGAGTTGCACTGAAAAACTTAGAATATAAGAAACGCACAGTGTAGTACATAGTATATGAGTGAGTTGCACTGAAAAACTTAGAATATAAGAAACGCACAGTGTAGTACATAGTATATGAGTGAGTTGCACTGAAAAACTTAGAATATAAGAAACGCACAGTGTAGTACATAGTATATGAGTGAGTTGCACGGAAAAACTTAGAATATAAGAAACGCACAGTGTAGTACATAGTATATGAGTGAGTTGCACTGAAAAACTTAGAATTTAAGAAACGCACAGTGTAGTACATAGTATATGAGTGAGTTGCACTGAAAAACTTAGAATATAAGAAACGCACAGTGTAGTACATAGTATATGAGTGAGTTGCACTGAAAAACTTAGATTTTAAGAAACACACAGTGTAGTACATAGTATATGAGTGAGTTGCACTGAAAAACTTAGAATTTTTGAAACGCACAATGTAGTACATAGTATATGAGTGAGTTGCACTGAAAAACTTAGAATATAAGAAACGCACAGTGTAGTACATAGTATATGAGTGAGTTGCACTCAAAAACTTAGAATATAAGAAACGCACAGTGTAGTACATAGTATATGAGTGAGTTGCACTGAAAAACTTAGAATATAAGAAATGCACAGTGTAGTACATAGTATATGAGTGAGTTGCACTGAAAAACTTAGAATATAAGAAACGCACAGTGTAGTACATAGTATATGAGTGAGTTGCACTGAAAAACTTAGATTTTAAGAAACGCACAGTGTAGTACATAGTATATGAGTGAGTTGCACTGAAAAACTTAGAATATAAGAAACGCACAGTGTAGTACATAGTATATGAGTGAGTTGCACTGAAAAACTTAGAATATAAGAAACGCACAGTGTAGTACATAGTATATGAGTGAGTTGCACTGAAAAACTTAGAATATAAGAAACGCACAGTGTAGTACATAGTATATGAGTGAGTTGCACTGAAAAACTTAGAATATAAGAAACGCACAGTGTAGTACATAGTATATGAGTGAGTTGCACTCAAAAACTTAGAATATAAGAAACGCACAGTGTAGTACATAGTATATGAGTGAGTTGCACTGAAAAACTTAGAATATAAGAAATGCACAGTGTAGTACATAGTATATGAGTGAGTTGCACTGAAAAACTTAGAATATAAGAAACGCACAGTGTAGTACATAGTATATGAGTGAGTTGCACTGAAAAACTTAGATTTTAAGAAACGCACAGTGTAGTACATAGTATATGAGTGAGTTGCACTGAAAAACTTAGAATATAAGAAACGCACAGTGTAGTACATAGTATATGAGTGAGTTGCACTGAAAAACTTAGATTTTAAGAAACGCACAGTGTAGTACATAGTATATGAGTGAGTTGCACTGAAAAACTTAGAATATAAGAAACGCACAGTGTAGTACATAGTATATGAGTGAGTTGCACTGAAAAACTTAGAATATAAGAAACGCACAGTTTAGTACATAGTATATGAGTGAGTTGCACTGAAAAACTTAGAATATAAGAAACGCACAGTGTAGTACATAGTATATGAGTGAGTTGCACTGAAAAACTTAGAATTTAAGAAACGCACAGTGTAGTACATAGTATATGAGTGAGTTGCATTGAAAAACTTAGAATATAAGAAACACACAGTGTAGTACATAGTATATGAGTGAGTTGCACTGAAAAACTTAGAATATAAGAAACGCACAGTGTAGTACATAGTATAAGAGTGAGTTGCACTGAAAAATTTGGAATATAAGAAACGCACAGTGTAGTACATAGTATATGAGTGAGTTGCACTGAAAAACTTAGAATATAAGAAACGCACAGTGTAGTACATAGTATATGAGTGAGTTGCACTGAAATACTTAGAATATAAGAAACGCACAGTGTAGTACATAGTATATGAGTGAGTTGCACTGAAAAACTTAGAATATAAGAAACGCACAGTGTAGTACATAGTATATGAGTGAGTTGCACTGAAAAACTTAGAATTTTTGAAACGCACAGTGTAGTACATAGTATATGAGTGAGTTGCACTGAAAAACTTAGAATATAAGAAACGCACAGTGTAGTACATAGTATATGAGTGAGTTGCACTGAAAAACTTAGAATATAAGAAACGCACAGTGTAGTACATAGTATATGAGTGTGTTGCACTGAAAAACTTATAATTTACTGAAAAACCCGCATTACACGAAATGCACAGTGTAGTACATAGTATATGAGTGAGTTGCACTGACAAACTTAGAATATAAGAAACGCACAGTGTAGTACATAGTATATGAGTGAGTTGCACTGAAAAACTTAGAATATAAGAAACGCACAGTGTAGTACATAGTATATGAGTGAGTTGCACTGAAAAACTTAGAATTTTTGAAACGCACAGTGTAGTACATAGTATATGAGTGAGTTGCACTGAAAAACTTAGAATATAAGAAACGCACAGTGTAGTACATAGTATATGAGTGAGTTGCACTGAAAAACTTAGAATTTACTGAAAAACCCGCATTACACGAAATGCACAGTGTAGTACATAGTATATGAGTGAGTTGCACTGAAAAACTTAGAATATAAGAAACGCACAGTGTAGTACATAGTATATGAGTGAGTTGCACTGAAAAACTTAGAATATAAGAAACGCACAGTGTAGTACATAGTATATGAGTGAGTTGCACTGAAAAACTTAGAATTTAAGAAACGCACAGTGTAGTACATAGTATATGAGTGAGTTGCACTGAAAAACTTAGATTTTAAGAAACACACAGTGTAGTACATAGTATATGAGTGAGTTGCACTGAAAAACTTAGAATATAAGAAACGCACAGTGTAGTACATAGTATATGAGTGAGTTGCACTGAAAAACTTAGATTTTAAGAAACGCACAGTGTAGTACATAGTATATGAGTGAGTTGCACTGAAAAACTTAGAATATAAGAAACGCACAGTGTAGTACATAGTATATGAGTGAGTTGCACTGAAAAACTTAGATTTTAAGAAACGCACAGTGTAGTACATAGTATATGAGTGAGTTGCACTGAAAAACTTAGAATATAAGAAACGCACAGTGTAGTACATAGTATATGAGTGAGTTGCACTGAAAAACTTAGAATATAAGAAACGCACAGTTTAGTACATAGTATATGAGTGAGTTGCACTGAAAAACTTAGAATATAAGAAACGCACAGTGTAGTACATAGTATATGAGTGAGTTGCACTGAAAAACTTAGAATTTAAGAAACGCACAGTGTAGTACATAGTATATGAGTGAGTTGCACTGAAAAACTTAGAATATAAGAAACACACAGTGTAGTACATAGTATATGAGTGAGTTGCACTGAAAAACTTAGAATATAAGAAACGCACAGTGTAGTACATAGTATAAGAGTGAGTTGCACTGAAAAATTTGGAATATAAGAAACGCACAGTGTAGTACATAGTATATGAGTGAGTTGCACTGAAAAACTTAGAATATAAGAAACGCACAGTGTAGTACATAGTATATGAGTGAGTTGCACTGAAAAACTTAGAATTTTTGAAATGCACAGTGTAGTACATAGTATATGAGTGAGTTGCACTGAAAAACTTAGAATATAAGAAACGCACAGTGTAGTACATAGTATATGAGTGAGTTGCACTGAAAAACTTAGAATATAAGAAACGCACAGTGTAGTACATAGTATATGAGTGTGTTGCACTGAAAAACTTATAATTTACTGAAAAACCCGCATTACACGAAATGCACAGTGTAGTACATAGTATATGAGTGAGTTGCACTGAAAAACTTAGATTTTAAGAAACGCACAGTGTAGTACATAGTATATGAGTGAGTTGCACTGAAAAACTTAGAATATAAGAAACGCACAGTGTAGTACATAGTATATGAGTGAGTTGCACTGAAAAACTTAGAATATAAGAAACGCACAGTGTAGTACATAGTATATGAGTGAGTTGCACTGAAAAACTTAGAATATAAGAAACGCACAGTGTAGTACATAGTATATGAGTGAGTTGCACTGAAAAACTTAGAATATAAGAAACGCACAGTGTAGTACATAGTATATGAGTGAGTTGCACTCAAAAACTTAGAATATAAGAAACGCACAGTGTAGTACATAGTATATGAGTGAGTTGCACTGAAAAACTTAGAATATAAGAAATGCACAGTGTAGTACATAGTATATGAGTGAGTTGCACTGAAAAACTTAGAATATAAGAAACGCACAGTGTAGTACATAGTATATGAGTGAGTTGCACTGAAAAACTTAGATTTTAAGAAACGCACAGTGTAGTACATAGTATATGAGTGAGTTGCACTGAAAAACTTAGATTTTAAGAAACGCACAGTGTAGTACATAGTATATGAGTGAGTTGCACTGAAAAACTTAGAATATAAGAAACGCACAGTTTAGTACATAGTATATGAGTGAGTTGCACTGAAAAACTTAGAATATAAGAAACGCACAGTGTAGTACATAGTATATGAGTGAGTTGAACTGAAAAACTTAGAATTTAAGAAACGCACAGTGTAGTACATAGTATATGAGTGAGTTGCACTGAAAAACTTAGAATATAAGAAACACACAGTGTAGTACATAGTATATGAGTGAGTTGCACTGAAAAACTTAGAATATAAGAAACGCACAGTGTAGTACATAGTATAAGAGTGAGTTGCACTGAAAAATTTGGAGTATAAGAAACGCACAGTGTAGTACATAGTATATGAGTGAGTTGCACTGAAAAACTTAGAATATAAGAAACGCACAGTGTAGTACATAGTATATGAGTGAGTTGCACTGAAATACTTAGAATATAAGAAACGCACAGTGTAGTACATAGTATATGAGTGAGTTGCACTGAAAAACTTAGAATATAAGAAACGCACAGTGTAGTACATAGTATATGAGTGAGTTGCACTGAAAAACTTAGAATTTTTGAAACGCACAGTGTAGTACATAGTATATGAGTGAGTTGCACTGAAAAACTTAGAATATAAGAAACGCACAGTGTAGTATATAGTATATGAGTGAGTTGCACTGAAAAACTTAGAATATAAGAAACGCACAGTGTAGTACATAGTATATGAGTGAGTTGCACTGAAAAACTTAGAATTTTTGAAACGCACAGTGTAGTACATAGTATATGAGTGAGTTG
This sequence comes from Mus caroli, assembly GCF_978045245.1. NCBI lineage: Eukaryota > Metazoa > Chordata > Mammalia > Rodentia > Muridae > Mus > Mus caroli. Next base: position 4,447,247 of record NW_028227284.1, on the reverse strand, counting down.
CACTGAAAAACTTAGAATATAAGAAACGCACAGTGTAGTACATAGTATATGAGTGAGTTGCACTGAAAAACTTAGAATATAAGAAACGCACAGTGTAGTACATAGTATATGAGTGAGTTGCACTGAAAAACTTAGAATATAAGAAACGCACAGTGTAGTACATAGTATATGAGTGAGTTGCACTGAAAAACTTAGAATTTAAGAAACGCACAGTGTAGTACATAGTATATGAGTGAGTTGCACTGCAAAACTTAGAATATAAGAAACGCACAGTGTAGTACATAGTATATGAGTGAGTTGCACTGAAAAACTTAGAATTTTTGAAACGCACAGTGTAGTACATAGTATATGAGTGAGTTGCACTGAAAAACTTAGAATATAAGAAACGCACAGTGTAGTACATAGTATATGAGTGAGTTGCACTGAAAAACTTAGAATATAAGAAACGCACAGTGTAGTACATAGTATATGAGTGAGTTGCACTGAAAAACTTAGAATATAAGAAACGCACAGTGTAGTACATAGTATATGAGTGAGTTGCACTGAAAAACTTAGATTTTAAGAAACACACAGTGTAGTACATAGTATATGAGTGAGTTGCACTGAAAAACTTAGAATTTTTGAAACGCACAGTGTAGTACATAGTATATGAGTGAGTTGCACTGAAAAACTTAGAATATAAGAAACGCACAGTGTAGTACATAGTATATGAGTGAGTTGCATTGAAAAACTTAGAATATAAGAAACGCACAGTGTAGTACATAGTATATGAGTGAGTTGCACTGAAAAACTTAGAATATAAGAAACGCACAGTGTAGTACATAGTATATGAGTGAGTTGCACTGAAAAACTTAGAATATAAGAAACGCACAGTGTAGTACATAGTATATGAGTGAGTTGCACTGAAAAACTTAGAATTTAAGAAATGCACAGTGTAGTACATAGTATATGAGTGAGTTGCACTGAAAAACTTAGAATATAAGAAACGCACAGTGTAGTACATAGTATATGAGTGAGTTGCACTGAAAAACTTAGAATATAAGAAACGCACAGTGTAGTACACAGTATATGAGTGAGTTGCACTGAAAAACTTAGAATATAAGAAACGCACAGTGTAGTACATAGTATATGAGTGAGTTGCACTGAAAAACTTAGAATATAAGAAACGCACAGTGTAGTACATAGTATATGAGTGAGTTGCACTGAAAAACTTAGAATATAAGAAACGCACAGTGTAGTACATAGTATATGAGTGTGTTGCACTGAAAAACTTATAATTTACTGAAAAACCCGCATTACACGAAATGCACAGTGTAGTACATAGTATATGAGTGAGTTGCACTGAAAAACTTAGAATATAAGAAACGCACAGTGTAGTACATAGTATATGAGTGAGTTGCACTGAAAAACTTAGAATATAAGAAACGCACAGTGTAGTACATAGTATATGAGTGAGTTGCACTGAAAAACTTAGAATATAAGAAACGCACAGTGTAGTACATAGTATATGAGTGAGTTGCACTGAAAAACTTAGACTATAAGAAACGCACAGTGTAGTACATAGTATATGAGTGAGTTGCACTGAAAAACTTAGAATATAAGAAACGCACAGTGTAGTACATAGTATATGAGTGAGTTGCACTGAAAAACTTAGAATTTACTGAAAAACCAGCATTACACGAAATGCACAGTGTAGTACATAGTATATGAGTGAGTTGCACTGAAAAACTTAGAATATAAGAAACGCACAGTGTAGTACATAGTATATGAGTGAGTTGCACTGAAAAACTTAGAATATAAGAAACGCACAGTGTAGTACATAGTATATGAGTGAGTTGCACTGAAAAACTTAGAATTTAAGAAACGCACAGTGTAGTACATAGTATATGAGTGAGTTGCACTGAAAAACTTAGAATATAAGAAACGCACAGTGTAGTACATAGTATATGAGTGAGTTGCACTGAAAAACTTAGAATATAAGAAACGCACAGTGTAGTACATAGTATATGAGTGAGTTGCACTGAAAAACTTAGATTTTAAGAAACACACAGTGTAGTACATAGTATATGAGTGAGTTGCACTGAAAAACTTAGAATTTTTGAAACGCACAGTGTAGTACATAGTATATGAGTGAGTTGCACTGAAAAACTTAGAATATAAGAAACGCACAGTGTAGTACATAGTATATGAGTGAGTTGCACTGAAAAACTTAGAATATAAGAAACGCACAGTGTAGTACATAGTATATGAGTGAGTTGCACTGAAAAACTTAGAATATAAGAAATGCACAGTGTAGTACATAGTATATGAGTGAGTTGCACTGAAAAACTTAGAATATAAGAAACGCACAGTGTAGTACATAGTATATGAGTGAGTTGCACTGAAAAACTTAGATTTTAAGAAACGCACAGTGTAGTACATAGTATATGAGTGAGTTGCACTGAAAAACTTAGAATATAAGAAACGCACAGTGTAGTACATAGTATATGAGTGAGTTGCACTGAAAAACTTAGAATATAAGAAACGCACAGTGTAGTACATAGTATATGAGTGAGTTGCACTGAAAAACTTAGAATATAAAAAACGCACAGTGTAGTACATAGTATATGAGTGAGTTGCACTGAAAAACTTAGAATATAAGAAACGCACAGTGTAGTACATAGTATATGAGTGAGTTGCACTCAAAAACTTAGAATATAAGAAACGCACAGTGTAGTACATAGTATATGGGTGAGTTGCACTGAAAAACTTAGAATATAAGAAATGCACAGTGTAGTACATAGTATATGAGTGAGTTGCACTGAAAAACTTAGAATATAAGAAACGCACAGTGTAGTACATAGTATATGAGTGAGTTGCACTGAAAAACTTAGATTTTAAGAAACGCACAGTGTAGTACATAGTATATGAGTGAGTTGCACTCAAAAACTTAGAATATAAGAAACGCACAGTGTAGTACATAGTATATGGGTGAGTTGCACTGAAAAACTTAGAATATAAGAAATGCACAGTGTAGTACATAGTATATGAGTGAGTTGCACTGAAAAACTTAGAATATAAGAAACGCACAGTGTAGTACATAGTATATGAGTGAGTTGCACTGAAAAACTTAGATTTTAAGAAACGCACAGTGTAGTACATAGTATATGAGTGAGTTGCACTGAAAAACTTAGATTTTAAGAAACGCACAGTGTAGTACATAGTATATGAGTGAGTTGCACTGAAAAACTTAGATTTTAAGAAACGCACAGTGTAGTACATAGTATATGAGTGAGTTGCACTGAAAAACTTAGAATATAAGAAACGCACAGTGTAGTACATAGTATATGAGTGAGTTGCACTGAAAAACTTAGAATATAAGAAACGCACAGTGTAGTACATAGTATATGAGTGAGTTGCACTGAAAAACTTAGAATATAAAAAACGCACAGTGTAGTACATAGTATATGAGTGAGTTGCACTGAAAAACTTAGAATATAAGAAACGCACAGTGTAGTACATAGTATATGAGTGAGTTGCACTCAAAAACTTAGAATATAAGAAACGCACAGTGTAGTACATAGTATATGAGTGAGTTGCACTGAAAAACTTAGAATATAAGAAATGCACAGTGTAGTACATAGTATATGAGTGAGTTGCACTGAAAAACTTAGAATATAAGAAACGCACAGTGTAGTACATAGTATATGAGTGAGTTGCACTGAAAAACTTAGATTTTAAGAAACGCACAGTGTAGTACATAGTATATGAGTGAGTTGCACTGAAAAACTTAGAATATAAGAAACGCACAGTGTAGTACATAGTATATGAGTGAGTTGCACTGAAAAACTTAGATTTTAAGAAACGCACAGTGTAGTACATAGTATATGAGTGAGTTGCACTGAAAAACTTAGAATATAAGAAACGCACAGTGTAGTACATAGTATATGAGTGAGTTGCACTGAAAAACTTAGAATATAAGAAACGCACAGTTTAGTACATAGTATATGAGTGAGTTGCACTGAAAAACTTAGAATATAAGAAACGCACAGTGTAGTACATAGTATATGAGTGAGTTGCACTGAAAAACTTAGAATTTAAGAAACGCACAGTGTAGTACATAGTATATGAGTGAGTTGCACTGAAAAACTTAGAATATAAGAAACACACAGTGTAGTACATAGTATATGAGTGAGTTGCACTGAAAAACTTAGAATATAAGAAACGCACAGTGTAGTACATAGTATAAGATTGAGTTGCACTGAAAAATTTGGAATATAAGAAACGCACAGTGTAGTACATAGTATATGAGTGAGTTGCACTGAAAAACTTAGAATATAAGAAACGCACAGTGTAGTACATAGTATATGAGTGAGTTGCACTGAAATACTTAGAATATAAGAAACGCACAGTGTAGTACATAGTATATGAGTGAGTTGCACTGAAAAACTTAGAATATAAGAAACGCACAGTGTAGTACATAGTATATGAGTGAGTTGCACTGAAAAACTTAGAATTTTTGAAACGCACAGTGTAGTACATAGTATATGAGTGAGTTGCACTGAAAAACTTAGAATATAAGAAACGCACAGTGTAGTACATAGTATATGAGTGAGTTGCACTGAAAAACTTAGAATATAAGAAACGCACAGTGTAGTACATAGTATATGAGTGTGTTGCACTGAAAAACTTATAATTTACTGAAAAACCCGCATTACACGAAATGCACAGTGTAGTACATAGTATATGAGTGAGTTGCACTGACAAACTTAGAATATAAGAAACGCACAGTGTAGTACATAGTATATGAGTGAGTTGCACTGAAAAACTTAGAATATAAGAAACGCACAGTGTAGTACATAGTATATGAGTGAGTTGCACTGAAAAACTTAGAATTTAAGAAACGCACAGTGTAGTACATAGTATATGAGTGAGTTGCACTGAAAAACTTAGAATATAAGAAACGCACAGTGTAGTACATAGTATATGAGTGAGTTGCACTGAAAAACTTAGAATTTTTGAAACGCACAGTGTAGTACATAGTATATGAGTGAGTTGCACTGAAAAACTTAGATTTTAAGAAACGCACAGTGTAGTACATAGTATATGAGTGAGTTGCACTGAAAAACTTAGAATATAAGAAACGCACAGTGTAGTACATAGTATATGAGTGAGTTGCACTGAAAAACTTAGATTTTAAGAAACGCACAGTGTAGTACATAGTATATGAGTGAGTTGCACTGAAAAACTTAGATTTTAAGAAACGCACAGTGTAGTACATAGTATATGAGTGAGTTGCACTGAAAAACTTAGAATATAAGAAACGCACAGTTTAGTACATAGTATATGAGTGAGTTGCACTGAAAAACTTAGAATATAAGAAACGCACAGTGTAGTACATAGTATATGAGTGAGTTGAACTGAAAAACTTAGAATTTAAGAAACGCACAGTGTAGTACATAGTATATGAGTGAGTTGCACTGAAAAACTTAGAATATAAGAAACACACAGTGTAGTACATAGTATATGAGTGAGTTGCACTGAAAAACTTAGAATATAAGAAACGCACAGTGTAGTACATAGTATAAGAGTGAGTTGCACTGAAAAATTTGGAGTATAAGAAACGCACAGTGTAGTACATAGTATATGAGTGAGTTGCACTGAAAAACTTAGAATATAAGAAACGCACAGTGTAGTACATAGTATATGAGTGAGTTGCACTGAAATACTTAGAATATAAGAAACGCACAGTGTAGTACATAGTATATGAGTGAGTTGCACTGAAAAACTTAGAATATAAGAAACGCACAGTGTAGTACATAGTATATGAGTGAGTTGCACTGAAATACTTAGAATATAAGAAACGCACAGTGTAGTACATAGTATATGAGTGAGTTGCACTGAAAAACTTAGAATATAAGAAACGCACAGTGTAGTATATAGTATATGAGTGAGTTGCACTGAAAAACTTAGAATATAAGAAACGCACAGTGTAGTACATAGTATATGAGTGAGTTGCACTGAAAAACTTAGAATATAAGAAACGCACAGTGTAGTACATATTATATGAGTGAGTTGCACTGAAAAACTTAGAATATAAGAAACGCACAGTGTAGTACATAGTATATGAGTGAGTTGCACTGAAAAACTTAGAATTTAAGAAACGCACAGTGTAGTACATAGTATATGAGTGTGTTGCACTGAAAAACTTAGAATATAAGAAACGCACTATGTAGTACATAGTATATGAGTGAGTTGCACTGAAAAACTTAGATTATAAGAAACGCACAGTGTAGTACATAGTATATGAGTGAGTTGCACTGAAAAACTTAGAATTTACTGAAAAACCCGCATTACACGAAATGCACAGTGTAGTACATAGTATATGAGTGATTTGCACTGAAAAACTTAGAATATAAGAAACGCACAGTGTAGTACATAGTATATGAGTGAGTTGCACTGAAAAACTTAGAATATAAGAAACGCACAGTGTTGTACATAGTATATGAGTGAGTTGCACTGAAAAACTTAGAATTTAAGAAACGCACAGTGTAGCACATAGTATATGAGTGAGTTGCTCTGAAAAACTTAGAATATAAGAAATGCACAGTGTAGTACATAGTATATGAGTGAGTTGCACTGAAAAACTTAGATTATAAGAAACGCACAGTGTAGTACATAGTATATGAGTGAGTTGCACTGAAAAACTTAGAATATAAGAAACGCACAGTGTAGTACATAGTATATGAGTGAGTTGCACTGAAAAACTTAGAATATAAGAAACGCACAGTGTAGTATATAGTATATGAGTGAGTTGCATTGAAAAACTTAGATTTTAAGAAACGCACAGTGTAGTACATAGTATATGAGTGAGTTGCACTGAAAAACTTAGAATATAAGAAACGCACAGTGTAGTACATAGTATATGAGTGAGTTGCACTGAAAAACTTAGATTTTAAGAAACGCACAGTGTAGTACATAGTATATGAGTGAGTTGCACTCAAAAACTTAGAATATAAGAAACGCAAAGTGTAGTACATAGTATATGAGTGAGTTGCACTGAAAAACTTAGAATATAAGAAACGCACAGTGTAGTACATAGTATAAGAGTGAGTTGCACTGAAAAACTTAGAATATAAGAAACGCACAGTGTAGTACATAGTATATGAGTGAGTTGCACTGAAAAACTTAGAATATAAGAAACGCACAGTGTAGTACATAGTATATGAGTGAGTTGCACTGAAAAACTTAGAATATAAGAAACGCACAGTGTAGTACATAGTATATGAGTGAGTTGCACTGAAAAACTTAGAATTTACTGAAAAACCCGCATTACACGAAATGCACAGTGTAGTACATAGTATATGAGTGAGTTGCTCTGAAAAACTTAGAATATAAGAAACGCACAGTGTAGTACATAGTATATGAGTGAGTTGCACTGAAAAACTTAGAATATAAGAAACGCACAGTGTAGTACATAGTATATGAGTGAGTTGCACTGAAAAACTTAGAATTTAAGAAACGCACAGTGTAGTACATAGTATATGAGTGAGTTGCACTGAAAAACATAGAATATAAGAAACGCACAGTGTAGTACATAGTATATGAGTGAGTTGCACTGAAAAACTTAGAATATAAGAAACGCACAGTGTAGTACATAGTATATGAGTGAGTTGCACTGAAAAACTTAGATTTTAAGAAACACACAGTGTAGTACATAGTATATGAGTGAGTTGCACTGAAAAACTTAGAATTTTTGAAACGCACAGTGTAGTACATAGTATATGAGTGAGTTGCACTGAAAAACTTAGAATATAAGAAACGCACAGTGTAGTACATAGTATATGAGTGAGTTGCACTGAAAAACTTAGAATATAAGAAACACACAGTGTAGTACATAGTATATGAGTGTGTTGCACTGAAAAACTTAGAATATAAGAAATGCACAGTGTAGTACATAGTATATGAGTGAGTTGCACTGAAAAACTTAGAATATAAGAAACGCACAGTGTAGTACATAGTATATGAGTGAGTTGCACTGAAAAACTTAGATTTTAAGAAACGCACAGTGTAGTACATAGTATATGAGTGAGTTGCACTGAAAAACTTAGAATATAAGAAACGCACAGTGTAGTACATAGTATATGAGTGAGTTGCACTGAAAAACTTAGATTTTAAGAAACGCACAGTGTAGTACATAGTATATGAGTGAGTTGCACTGAAAAACTTAGAATATAGGAAACGCACAGTGTAGTACATAGTATATGAGTGAGTTGCACTGAAAAACTTAGAATATAAGAAACGCACAGTTTAGTACATAGTATATGAGTGAGTTGCACTGAAAAACTTAGAATATAAGAAACGCACAGTGTAGTACATAGTATATGAGTGAGTTGCACTGAAAAACTTAGAATTTAAGAAACGCACAGTGTAGTACATAGTATATGAGTGAGTTGCACTGAAAAACTTAGAATATAAGAAACACACAGTGTAGTACATAGTATATGAGTGAGTTGCACTGAAAAATTTGGAATATAAGAAACGCACAGTGTAGTACATAGTATATGAGTGAGTTGCACTGAAAAACTTAGAATATAAGAAACGCACAGTGTAGTACATAGTATATGAGTGAGTTGCACTGAAAAACTTAGAATATAAGAAACGCACAGTGTAGTACATAGTATATGAGTGTGTTGCACTGAAAAACTTATAATTTACTGAAAAACCCGCATTACACGAAACGCACAGTGTAGTACATAGTATAAGAGTGAGTTGCACTGAAAAATTTGGAGTATAAGAAACGCACAGTGTAGTACATAGTATATGAGTGAGTTGCACTGAAAAACTTAGAATATAAGAAACGCACAGTGTAGTACATAGTATATGAGTGAGTTGCACTGAAATACTTAGAATATAAGAAACGCACAGTGTAGTACATAGTATATGAGTGAGTTGCACTGAAAAACTTAGAATATAAGAAACGCACAGTGTAGTACATAGTATATGAGTGAGTTGCACTGAAATACTTAGAATATAAGAAACGCACAGTGTAGTACATAGTATATGAGTGAGTTGCACTGAAAAACTTAGAATATAAGAAACGCACAGTGTAGTATATAGTATATGAGTGAGTTGCACTGAAAAACTTAGAATATAAGAAACGCACAGTGTAGTACATAGTATATGAGTGAGTTGCACTGAAAAACTTAGAATATAAGAAACGCACAGTGTAGTACATATTATATGAGTGAGTTGCACTGAAAAACTTAGAATATAAGAAACGCACAGTGTAGTACATAGTATATGAGTGAGTTGCACTGAAAAACTTAGAATTTAAGAAACGCACAGTGTAGTACATAGTATATGAGTGTGTTGCACTGAAAAACTTAGAATATAAGAAACGCACTATGTAGTACATAGTATATGAGTGAGTTGCACTGAAAAACTTAGATTATAAGAAACGCACAGTGTAGTACATAGTATATGAGTGAGTTGCACTGAAAAACTTAGAATTTACTGAAAAACCCGCATTACACGAAATGCACAGTGTAGTACATAGTATATGAGTGATTTGCACTGAAAAACTTAGAATATAAGAAACGCACAGTGTAGTACATAGTATATGAGTGAGTTGCACTGAAAAACTTAGAATATAAGAAACGCACAGTGTTGTACATAGTATATGAGTGAGTTGCACTGAAAAACTTAGAATTTAAGAAACGCACAGTGTAGCACATAGTATATGAGTGAGTTGCTCTGAAAAACTTAGAATATAAGAAATGCACAGTGTAGTACATAGTATATGAGTGAGTTGCACTGAAAAACTTAGATTATAAGAAACGCACAGTGTAGTACATAGTATATGAGTGAGTTGCACTGAAAAACTTAGAATATAAGAAACGCACAGTGTAGTACATAGTATATGAGTGAGTTGCACTGAAAAACTTAGAATATAAGAAACGCACAGTGTAGTATATAGTATATGAGTGAGTTGCATTGAAAAACTTAGATTTTAAGAAACGCACAGTGTAGTACATAGTATATGAGTGAGTTGCACTGAAAAACTTAGAATATAAGAAACGCACAGTGTAGTACATAGTATATGAGTGAGTTGCACTGAAAAACTTAGATTTTAAGAAACGCACAGTGTAGTACATAGTATATGAGTGAGTTGCACTCAAAAACTTAGAATATAAGAAACGCAAAGTGTAGTACATAGTATATGAGTGAGTTGCACTGAAAAACTTAGAATATAAGAAACGCACAGTGTAGTACATAGTATAAGAGTGAGTTGCACTGAAAAACTTAGAATATAAGAAACGCACAGTGTAGTACATAGTATATGAGTGAGTTGCACTGAAAAACTTAGAATATAAGAAACGCACAGTGTAGTACATAGTATATGAGTGAGTTGCACTGAAAAACTTAGAATATAAGAAACGCACAGTGTAGTACATAGTATATGAGTGAGTTGCACTGAAAAACTTAGAATTTACTGAAAAACCCGCATTACACGAAATGCACAGTGTAGTACATAGTATATGAGTGAGTTGCACTGAAAAACTTAGAATATAAGAAACGCACAGTGTAGTACATAGTATATGAGTGAGTTGCACTGAAAAACTTAGAATATAAGAAACGCACAGTGTAGTACATAGTATATGAGTGAGTTGCACTGAAAAACTTAGAATTTAAGAAACGCACAGTGTAGTACATAGTATATGAGTGAGTTGCACTGAAAAACTTAGAATATAAGAAACGCACAGTGTAGTACATAGTATATGAGTGAGTTGCACTGAAAAACTTAGAATATAAGAAACGCACAGTGTAGTACATAGTATATGAGTGAGTTGCACTGAAAAACTTAGATTTTAAGAAACACACAGTGTAGTACATAGTATATGAGTGAGTTGCACTGAAAAACTTAGAATTTTTGAAACGCACAGTGTAGTACATAGTATATGAGTGAGTTGCACTGAAAAACTTAGAATATAAGAAACGCACAGTGTAGTACATAGTATATGAGTGAGTTGCACTGAAAAACTTAGAATATAAGAAACACACAGTGTAGTACATAGTATATGAGTGTGTTGCACTGAAAAACTTAGAATATAAGAAATGCACAGTGTAGTACATAGTATATGAGTGAGTTGCACTGAAAAACTTAGAATATAAGAAACGCACAGTGTAGTACATAGTATATGAGTGAGTTGCACTGAAAAACTTAGATTTTAAGAAACGCACAGTGTAGTACATAGTATATGAGTGAGTTGCACTGAAAAACTTAGAATATAAGAAACGCACAGTGTAGTACATAGTATATGAGTGAGTTGCACTGAAAAACTTAGAATATAAGAAACGCACAGTGTAGTACATAGTATATGAGTGAGTTGCACTGAAAAACTTAGAATATAAAAAACGCACAGTGTAGTACATAGTATATGAGTGAGTTGCACTGAAAAACTTAGAATATAAGAAACACACAGTGTAGTACATAGTATATGAGTGAGTTGCACTCAAAAACTTAGAATATAAGAAACGCACAGTGTAGTACATAGTATATGAGTGAGTTGCACTGAAAAACTTAGAATATAAGAAATGCACAGTGTAGTACATAGTATATGAGTGAGTTGCACTGAAAAACTTAGAATTTAAGAAACGCACAGTGTAGTACATAGTATATGAGTGAGTTGCACTGAAAAACTTAGAATATAAGAAACACACAGTGTAGTACATAGTATATGAGTGAGTTGCACTGAAAAACTTAGAATATAAGAAACGCACAGTGTAGTACATAGTATAAGAGTGAGTTGCACTGAAAAATTTGGAATATAAGAAACGCACAGTGTAGTACATAGTATATGAGTGAGTTGCACTGAAAAACTTAGAATATAAGAAACGCACAGTGTAGTACATAGTATATGAGTGAGTTGCACTGAAATACTTAGAATATAAGAAACGCACAGTGTAGTACATAGTATATGAGTGAGTTGCACTGAAAAACTTAGAATATAAGAAACGCACAGTGTAGTACATAGTATATGAGTGAGTTGCACTGAAAAACTTAGAATTTTTGAAACGCACAGTGTAGTACATAGTATATGAGTGAATTGCACTGAAAAACTTAGAATATAAGAAACGCACAGTGTAGTACATAGTATATGAGTGAGTTGCACTGAAAAACTTAGAATATAAGAAACGCACAGTGTAGTACATAGTATATGAGTGTGTTGCACTGAAAAACTTATAATTTACTGAAAAACCCGCATTACACGAAATGCACAGTGTAGTACATAGTATATGAGTGAGTTGCACTGACAAACTTAGAATATAAGAAACGCACAGTGTAGTACATAGTATATGAGTGAGTTGCACTGAAAAACTTAGAATATAAGAAACGCACAGTGTAGTACATAGTATATGAGTGAGTTGCTCTGAAAAACTTAGAATTTAAGAAACGCACAGTGTAGTACATAGTATATGAGTGAGTTGCACTGAAAAACTTAGAATATAAGAAACGCACAGTGTAGTACATAGTATATGAGTGAGTTGCACTGAAAAACTTAGAATTTTTGAAACGCACAGTGTAGTACATAGTATATGAGTGAGTTGCACTGAAAAACTTAGATTTTAAGAAACGCACAGTGTAGTACATAGTATATGAGTGAGTTGCACTGAAAAACTTAGAATATAAGAAACGCACAGTGTAGTACATAGTATATGAGTGAGTTGCACTGAAAAACTTAGATTTTAAGAAACGCACAGTGTAGTACATAGTATATGAGTGAGTTGCACTGAAAAACTTAGATTTTAAGAAACGCACAGTGTAGTACATAGTATATGAGTGAGTTGCACTGAAAAACTTAGAATATAAGAAACGCACAGTTTAGTACATAGTATATGAGTGAGTTGCACTGAAAAACTTAGAATATAAGAAACGCACAGTGTAGTACATAGTATATGAGTGAGTTGAACTGAAAAACTTAGAATTTAAGAAACGCACAGTGTAGTACATAGTATATGAGTGAGTTGCACTGAAAAACTTAGAATATAAGAAACACACAGTGTAGTACATAGTATATGAGTGATTTGCACTTAAAAACTTAGAATATAAGAAACGCACAGTGTAGTACATAGTATAAGAGTGAGTTGCACTGAAAAATTTGGAGTATAAGAAACGCACAGTGTAGTACATAGTATATGAGTGAGTTGCACTGAAAAACTTAGAATATAAGAAACGCACAGTGTAGTACATAGTATATGAGTGAGTTGCACTGAAATACTTAGAATATAAGAAACGCACAGTGTAGTACATAGTATATGAGTGAGTTGCACTGAAAAACTTAGAATATAAGAAACGCACAGTGTAGTACATAGTATATGAGTGAGTTGCACTGAAAAACTTAGAATTTTTGAAACGCACAGTGTAGTACATAGTATATGAGTGAGTTGCACTGAAAAACTTAGAATATAAGAAACGCACAGTGTAGTATATAGTATATGAGTGAGTTGCACTGAAAAACTTAGAATATAAGAAACGCACAGTGTAGTACATAGTATATGAGTGTGTTGCACTGAAAAACTTATAATTTACTGAAAAACCCGCATTACACGAAATGCACATTGTAGTACATAGTATATGAGTGAGTTGCACTGACAAACTTAGAATATAAGAAACGCACAGTGTAGTACATAGTATATGAGTGAGTTGCACTGAAAAACTTAGAATATAAGAAACGCACAGTGTAGTACATAGTATATGAGTGATTTGCACTGAAAAACTTAGAATTTAAGAAACGCACAGTGTAGTACATAGTATATGAGTGAGTTGCACTGAAAAACTTAGAATATAAGAAACGCACAGTGTAGTACATAGTATATGAGTGAGTTGCACTGAAAAACTTAGAATTTTTGAAACGCACAGTGTAGTACATAGTATATGAGTGAGTTGCACTGAAAAACTTAGAATATAAGAAACGCACAGTGTAGTACATAGTATATGAGTGAGTTGCACTGAAAAACTTAGAATATAAGAAACGCACAGTGTAGTACAAAGTATATGAGTGAGTTGCACTGAAAAACTTAGAATATAAGAAACGCACAGTGTAGTACATAGTATATGAGTGAGTTGCACTGAAAAACTTAGATTTTAAGAAACACACAGTGTAGTACATAGTATATGAGTGAGTTGCACTGAAAAACTTAGAATATAAGAAACGCACAGTGTAGTACATAGTATATGAGTGAGTTGCACTGAAAAACTTAGAATATAAGAAACGCACAGTGTAGTACATAGTATATGAGTGAGTTGCATTGAAAAACTTAGAATATAAGAAACGCACAGTGTAGTACATAGTATATGAGTGAGTTGCACTGAAAAACTTAGAATATAAGAAACGCACAGTGTAGTACATAGTATATGAGTGAGTTGCACTGAAAAACTTAGAATATAAGAAACGCACAGTGTAGTACATAGTATATGAGTGAGTTGCACTGAAAAACTTAGAATTTAAGAAATGCACAGTGTAGTACATAGTATATGAGTGAGTTGCACTGAAAAACTTAGAATATAAGAAACGCACAGTGTAGTACATAGTATATGAGTGAGTTGCACTGAAAAACTTAGAATATAAGAAACGCACAGTGTAGTACATAGTATAAGAGTGAGTTGCACTGAAAAACTTAGAATATAAGAAACGCACAGTGTAGTACATAGTATATGAGTGAGTTGCACTGAAAAACTTAGAATATAAGAAACGCACAGTGTAGTACATAGTATATGAGTGAGTTGCACTGAAAAACTTAGAATATAAGAAACGTACAGTGTAGTACATAGTATATGAGTGAGTTGCACTGAAAAACTTAGAATATAAGAAACGCACAGTGTAGTACATAGTATAAGAGTGAGTTGCACTGAAAAACTTAGAATATAAGAAACGCACAGTGTAGTACATAGTATATGAGTGAGTTGCACTGAAAAACTTAGAATATAAGAAACGCACAGTGTAGTACATAGTATATGAGTGAGTTGCACTGAAAAACTTAGAATTTAAGAAACGCACAGTGTAGTACATAGTATATGAGTGTGTTGCACTGAAAAACTTAGATTATAAGAAACGCACAGTGTAGTACATAGTATATGAGTGAGTTGCACTGAAAAACTTAGAATTTACTGAAAAACCCGCATTACACGAAATGCACAGTGTAGTACATAGTATATGAGTGAGTTGCACTGAAAAACTTAGAATATAAGAAACGCACAGTGTAGTACATAGTATATGAGTGAGTTGCACTGAAAAACTTAGATTTTAAGAAACGCACAGTGTAGTACATAGTATATGAGTGAGTTGCACTGAAAAACTTAGAATATAAGAAACGCACAGTGTAGTACATAGTATATGAGTGAGTTGCACTGAAAAACTTAGAATATAAGAAACGCACAGTGTAGTACATAGTATATGAGTGAGTTGCACTGAAAAACTTAGAATATAAAAAACGCACAGTGTAGTACATAGTATATGAGTGAGTTGCACTGAAAAACTTAGAATATAAGAAACGCACAGTGTAGTACATAGTATATGAGTGAGTTGCACTCAAAAACTTAGAATATAAGAAACGCACAGTGTAGTACATAGTATATGAGTGAGTTGCACTGAAAAACTTAGAATATAAGAAATGCACAGTGTAGTACATAGTATATGAGTGAGTTGCACTGAAAAACTTAGAATATAAGAAACGCACAGTGTAGTACATAGTATATGAGTGAGTTGCACTGAAAAACTTAGATTTTAAGAAACGCACAGTGTAGTACATAGTATATGAGTGAGTTGCACTGAAAAACTTAGAATATAAGAAACGCACAGTGTAGTACATAGTATATGAGTGAGTTGCACTGAAAAACTTAGAATATAAGAAACGCACAGTGTAGTACATAGTATATGAGTGAGTTGCACTGAAAAACTTAGAATATAAAAAACGCACAGTGTAGTACATAGTATATGAGTGAGTTGCACTGAAAAACTTAGAATATAAGAAACGCACAGTGTAGTACATAGTATATGAGTGAGTTGCACTGAAAAACTTAGAATATAAGAAACGCACAGTGTAGTACATAGTATATGAGTGAGTTGCACTGAAAAACTTAGAATATAAAAAACGCACAGTGTAGTACATAGTATATGAGTGAGTTGCACTGAAAAACTTAGAATATAAGAAACGCACAGTGTAGTACATAGTATATGAGTGAGTTGCACTCAAAAACTTAGAATATAAGAAACGCACAGTGTAGTACATAGTATATGAGTGAGTTGCACTGAAAAACTTAGAATATAAGAAATGCACAGTGTAGTACATAGTATATGAGTGAGTTGCACTAAAAAACTTAGAATATAAGAAACGCACAGTGTAGTACATAGTATATGAGTGAGTTGCACTGAAAAACTTAGATTTTAAGAAACGCACAGTGTAGTACATAGTATATGAGTGAGTTGCACTGAAAAACTTAGAATATAAGAAACGCACAGTGTAGTACATAGTATATGAGTGAGTTGCACTGAAAAACTTAGATTTTAAGAAACGCACAGTGTAGTACATAGTATATGAGTGAGTTGCACTGAAAAACTTAGAATATAAGAAACGCACAGTGTAGTACATAGTATATGAGTGAGTTGCACTGAAAAACTTAGAATATAAGAAACGCACAGTTTAGTACATAGTATATGAGTGAGTTGCACTGAAAAACTTAGAATATAAGAAACGCACAGTGTAGTACATAGTATATGAGTGAGTTGCACTGAAAAACTTAGAATTTAAGAAACGCACAGTGTAGTACATAGTATATGAGTGAGTTGCACTGAAAAACTTAGAATATAAGAAACACACAGTGTAGTACATAGTATATGAGTGAGTTGCACTGAAAAACTTAGAATATAAGAAACGCACAGTGTAGTACATAGTATAAGAGTGAGTTGCACTGAAAAATTTGGAATATAAGAAACGCACAGTGTAGTACATAGTATATGAGTGAGTTGCACTGAAAAACTTAGAATATAAGAAACGCACAGTGTAGTACATAGTATATGAGTGAGTTGCACTGAAATACTTAGAATATAAGAAACGCACAGTGTAGTACATAGTATATGAGTGAGTTGCACTGAAAAACTTAGAATATAAGAAACGCACAGTGTAGTACATAGTATATGAGTGAGTTGCACTGAAAAACTTAGAATTTTTGAAACGCACAGTGTAGTACATAGTATATGAGTGAGTTGCACTGAAAAACTTAGAATATAAGAAACGCACAGTGTAGTACATAGTATATGAGTGAGTTGCACTGAAAAACTTAGAATATAAGAAACGCACAGTGTAGTACATAGTATATGAGTGTGTTGCACTGAAAAACTTATAATTTACTGAAAAACCCGCATTACACGAAATGCACAGTGTAGTACATAGTATATGAGTGAGTTGCACTGACCAACTTAGAATATAAGAAACGCACAGTGTAGTACATAGTATATGAGTGAGTTGCACTGAAAAACTTAGAATATAAGAAACGCACAGTGTAGTACATAGTATATGAGTGAGTTGCTCTGAAAAACTTAGAATTTAAGAAACGCACAGTGTAGTACATAGTATATGAGTGAGTTGCACTGAAAAACTTAGAATATAAGAAACGCACAGTGTAGTACATAGTATATGAGTGAGTTGCACTGAAAAACTTAGAATTTTTGAAACGCACAGTGTAGTACATAGTATATGAGTGAGTTGCACTGAAAAACTTAGATTTTAAGAAACGCACAGTGTAGTACATAGTATATGAGTGAGTTGCACTGAAAAACTTAGAATATAAGAAACGCACAGTGTAGTACATAGTATATGAGTGAGTTGCACTGAAAAACTTAGATTTTAAGAAACGCACAGTGTAGTACATAGTATATGAGTGAGTTGCACTGAAAAACTTAGATTTTAAGAAACGCACAGTGTAGTACATAGTATATGAGTGAGTTGCACTGAAAAACTTAGAATATAAGAAACGCACAGTTTAGTACATAGTATATGAGTGAGTTGCACTGAAAAACTTAGAATATAAGAAACGCACAGTGTAGTACATAGTATATGAGTGAGTTGAACTGAAAAACTTAGAATTTAAGAAACGCACAGTGTAGTACATAGTATATGAGTGAGTTGCACTGAAAAACTTAGAATATAAGAAACACACAGTGTAGTACATAGTATATGAGTGATTTGCACTGAAAAACTTAGAATATAAGAAACGCACAGTGTAGTACATAGTATAAGAGTGAGTTGCACTGAAAAATTTGGAGTATAAGAAACGCACAGTGTAGTACATAGTATATGAGTGAGTTGCACTGAAAAACTTAGAATATAAGAAACGCACAGTGTAGTACATAGTATATGAGTGAGTTGCACTGAAATACTTAGAATATAAGAAACGCACAGTGTAGTACATAGTATATGAGTGAGTTGCACTGAAAAACTTAGAATATAAGAAACGCACAGTGTAGTACATAGTATATGAGTGAGTTGCACTGAAAAACTTAGAATTTTTGAAACGCACAGTGTAGTACATAGTATATGAGTGAGTTGCACTGAAAAACTTAGAATATAAGAAACGCACAGTGTAGTATATAGTATATGAGTGAGTTGCACTGAAAAACTTAGAATATAAGAAACGCACAGTGTAGTACATAGTATATGAGTGTGTTGCACTGAAAAACTTATAATTTACTGAAAAACCCGCATTACACGAAATGCACAGTGTAGTACATAGTATATGAGTGAGTTGC
This sequence comes from Mus caroli, assembly GCF_978045245.1. Taxonomy (NCBI): domain Eukaryota; kingdom Metazoa; phylum Chordata; class Mammalia; order Rodentia; family Muridae; genus Mus; species Mus caroli. The sequence goes on along the minus strand of NW_028227284.1, from coordinate 4,428,459 downwards.
ACTGACAAACTTAGAATATAAGAAACGCACAGTGTAGTACATAGTATATGAGTGAGTTGCACTGAAAAACTTAGAATATAAGAAACGCACAGTGTAGTACATAGTATATGAGTGATTTGCACTGAAAAACTTAGAATTTAAGAAACGCACAGTGTAGTACATAGTATATGAGTGAGTTGCACTGAAAAACTTAGAATATAAGAAACGCACAGTGTAGTACATAGTATATGAGTGAGTTGCACTGAAAAACTTAGAATTTTTGAAACGCACAGTGTAGTACATAGTATATGAGTGAGTTGCACTGAAAAACTTAGAATATAAGAAACGCACAGTGTAGTACATAGTATATGAGTGAGTTGCACTGAAAAACTTAGAATATAAGAAACGCACAGTGTAGTACAAAGTATATGAGTGAGTTGCACTGAAAAACTTAGAATATAAGAAACGCACAGTGTAGTACATAGTATATGAGTGAGTTGCACTGAAAAACTTAGATTTTAAGAAACACACAGTGTAGTACATAGTATATGAGTGAGTTGCACTGAAAAACTTAGAATATAAGAAACGCACAGTGTAGTACATAGTATATGAGTGAGTTGCACTGAAAAACTTAGAATATAAGAAACGCACAGTGTAGTACATAGTATATGAGTGAGTTGCATTGAAAAACTTAGAATATAAGAAACGCACAGTGTAGTACATAGTATATGAGTGAGTTGCACTGAAAAACTTAGAATATAAGAAACGCACAGTGTAGTACATAGTATATGAGTGAGTTGCACTGAAAAACTTAGAATATAAGAAACGCACAGTGTAGTACATAGTATATGAGTGAGTTGCACAGAAAAAATTAGAATTTAAGAAATGCACAGTGTAGTACATAGTATATGAGTGAGTTGCACTGAAAAACTTAGAATATAAGAAACGCACAGTGTAGTACATAGTATATGAGTGAGTTGCACTGAAAAACTTAGAATATAAGAAACGCACAGTGTAGTACATAGTATAAGAGTGAGTTGCACTGAAAAACTTAGAATATAAGAAACGCACAGTGTAGTACATAGTATATGAGTGAGTTGCACTGAAAAACTTAGAATATAAGAAACGCACAGTGTAGTACATAGTATATGAGTGAGTTGCACTGAAAAACTTAGAATATAAGAAACGTACAGTGTAGTACATAGTATATGAGTGAGTTGCACTGAAAAACTTAGAATATAAGAAACGCACAGTGTAGTACATAGTATAAGAGTGAGTTGCACTGAAAAACTTAGAATATAAGAAACGCACAGTGTAGTACATAGTATATGAGTGAGTTGCACTGAAAAACTTAGAATATAAGAAACGCACAGTGTAGTACATATTATATGAGTGAGTTGCACTGAAAAACTTAGAATATAAGAAACGCACAGTGTAGTACATAGTATATGAGTGAGTTGCACTGAAAAACTTAGAATTTAAGAAACGCACAGTGTAGTACATAGTATATGAGTGTGTTGCACTGAAAAACTTAGATTATAAGAAACGCACAGTGTAGTACATAGTATATGAGTGAGTTGCACTGAAAAACTTAGAATTTACTGAAAAACCCGCATTACACGAAATGCACAGTGTAGTACATAGTATATGAGTGATTTGCACTGAAAAACTTAGAATATAAGAAACGCACAGTGTAGTACATAGTATATGAGTGAGTTGCACTGAAAAACTTAGAATATAAGAAACGCACAGTGTTGTACATAGTATATGAGTGAGTTGCACTGAAAAACTTAGAATTTAAGAAACGCACAGTGTAGCACATAGTATATGAGTGAGTTGCTCTGAAAAACTTAGAATATAAGAAACGCACAGTGTAGTACATAGTATATGAGTGAGTTGCACTGAAAAACTTAGATTATAAGAAACGCACAGTGTAGTACATAGTATATGAGTGAGTTGCACTGAAAAACTTAGAATTTACTGAAAAACCCGCATTACACGAAATGCACAGTGTAGTACATAGTATATGAGTGATTTGCACTGAAAAACTTAGAATATAAGAAACGCACAGTGTAGTACATAGTATATGAGTGAGTTGCACTGAAAAACTTAGAATATAAGAAACGCACAGTGTTGTACATAGTATATGAGTGAGTTGCACTGAAAAACTTAGAATTTAAGAAATGCACAGTGTAGTACATAGTATATGAGTGAGTTGCACTGAAAAACTTAGAATTTAAGAAACGCACAGTGTAGTACATAGTATATGAGTGTGTTGCACTGAAAAACTTAGATTATAAGAAACGCACAGTGTAGTACATAGTATATGAGTGAGTTGCACTGAAAAACTTAGAATTTACTGAAAAACCCGCATTACACGAAATGCACAGTGTAGTACATAGTATATGAGTGATTTGCACTGAAAAACTTAGAATATAAGAAACGCACAGTGTAGTACATAGTATATGAGTGAGTTGCACTGAAAAACTTAGAATATAAGAAACGCACAGTGTAGTACATAGTATATGAGTGAGTTGCACTGAAAAACTTAGAATTTAAGAAATGCACAGTGTAGTACATAGTATATGAGTGAGTTGCACTGAAAAACTTAGAATATAAGAAACGCACAGTGTAGTACATAGTATAAGAGTGAGTTGCACTGAAAAACTTAGAATATAAGAAACGCACAGTGTAGTACATAGTATATGAGTGAGTTGCACTGAAAAACTTAGAATATAAGAAACGCACAGTGTAGTACATAGTATATGAGTGAGTTGCACTGAAAAACTTAGAATATAAGAAACGTACAGTGTAGTACATAGTATATGAGTGAGTTGCACTGAAAAACTTAGAATATAAGAAACGCACAGTGTAGTACATAGTATAAGAGTGAGTTGCACTGAAAAACTTAGAATATAAGAAACGCACAGTGTAGTACATAGTATATGAGTGAGTTGCACTGAAAAACTTAGAATATAAGAAACGCACAGTGTAGTACATATTATATGAGTGAGTTGCACTGAAAAACTTAGAATATAAGAAACGCACAGTGTAGTACATAGTATATGAGTGAGTTGCACTGAAAAACTTAGAATTTAAGAAACGCACAGTGTAGTACATAGTATATGAGTGTGTTGCACTGAAAAACTTAGATTATAAGAAACGCACAGTGTAGTACATAGTATATGAGTGAGTTGCACTGAAAAACTTAGAATTTACTGAAAAACCCGCATTACACGAAATGCACAGTGTAGTACATAGTATATGAGTGATTTGCACTGAAAAACTTAGAATATAAGAAACGCACAGTGTAGTACATAGTATATGAGTGAGTTGCACTGAAAAACTTAGAATATAAGAAACGCACAGTGTTGTACATAGTATATGAGTGAGTTGCACTGAAAAACTTAGAATTTAAGAAACGCACAGTGTAGCACATAGTATATGAGTGAGTTGCTCTGAAAAACTTAGAATATAAGAAACGCACAGTGTAGTACATAGTATATGAGTGAGTTGCACTGAAAAACTTAGATTATAAGAAACGCACAGTGTAGTACATAGTATATGAGTGAGTTGCACTGAAAAACTTAGAATATAAGAAACGCACAGTGTAGTACATAGTATATGAGTGAGTTGCACTGAAAAACTTAGAATATAAGAAACGCACAGTGTAGTATATAGTATATGAGTGAGTTGCATTGAAAAACTTAGATTTTAAGAAACGCACAGTGTAGTACATAGTATATGAGTGAGTTGCACTGAAAAACTTAGAATATAAGAAACGCACAGTGTAGTACATAGTATATGAGTGAGTTGCACTGAAAAACTTAGATTTTAAGAAACGCACAGTGTAGTACATAGTATATGAGTGAGTTGCACTCAAAAACTTAGAATATAAGAAACGCAAAGTGTAGTACATAGTATATGAGTGAGTTGCACTGAAAAACTTAGAATATAAGAAACGCACAGTGTAGTACATAGTATAAGAGTGAGTTGCACTGAAAAACTTAGAATATAAGAAACGCACAGTGTAGTACATAGTATATGAGTGAGTTGCACTGAAAAACTTAGAATATAAGAAACGCACAGTGTAGTACATAGTATATGAGTGAGTTGCACTGAAAAACTTAGAATATAAGAAACGCACAGTGTAGTACATAGTATATGAGTGAGTTGCATTGAAAAACTTAGAATATAAGAAACGCACAGTGTAGTACATAGTATATGAGTGAGTTGCACTGAAAAACTTAGAATATAAGAAACGCACAGTGTAGTACATAGTATATGAGTGAGTTGCACTGAAAAACTTAGAATATAAGAAACGCACAGTGTAGTACATAGTATATGAGTGAGTTGCACTGAAAAACTTAGAATTTAAGAAATGCACAGTGTAGTACATAGTATATGAGTGAGTTGCACTGAAAAACTTAGAATATAAGAAACGCACAGTGTAGTACATAGTATATGAGTGAGTTGCACTGAAAAACTTAGAATATAAGAAACGCACAGTGTAGTACATAGTATAAGAGTGAGTTGCACTGAAAAACTTAGAATATAAGAAACGCACAGTGTAGTACATAGTATATGAGTGAGTTGCACTGAAAAACTTAGAATATAAGAAACGCACAGTGTAGTACATAGTATATGAGTGAGTTGCACTGAAAAACTTAGAATATAAGAAACGTACAGTGTAGTACATAGTATATGAGTGAGTTGCACTGAAAAACTTAGAATATAAGAAACGCACAGTGTAGTACATAGTATAAGAGTGAGTTGCACTGAAAAACTTAGAATATAAGAAACGCACAGTGTAGTACATAGTATATGAGTGAGTTGCACTGAAAAACTTAGAATATAAGAAACGCACAGTGTAGTACATATTATATGAGTGAGTTGCACTGAAAAACTTAGAATATAAGAAACGCACAGTGTAGTACATAGTATATGAGTGAGTTGCACTGAAAAACTTAGAATTTAAGAAACGCACAGTGTAGTACATAGTATATGAGTGTGTTGCACTGAAAAACTTAGATTATAAGAAACGCACAGTGTAGTACATAGTATATGAGTGAGTTGCACTGAAAAACTTAGAATTTACTGAAAAACCCGCATTACACGAAATGCACAGTGTAGTACATAGTATATGAGTGATTTGCACTGAAAAACTTAGAATATAAGAAACGCACAGTGTAGTACATAGTATATGAGTGAGTTGCACTGAAAAACTTAGAATATAAGAAACGCACAGTGTTGTACATAGTATATGAGTGAGTTGCACTGAAAAACTTAGAATTTAAGAAATGCACAGTGTAGTACATAGTATATGAGTGAGTTGCACTGAAAAACTTAGAATTTAAGAAACGCACAGTGTAGTACATAGTATATGAGTGTGTTGCACTGAAAAACTTAGATTATAAGAAACGCACAGTGTAGTACATAGTATATGAGTGAGTTGCACTGAAAAACTTAGAATTTACTGAAAAACCCGCATTACACGAAATGCACAGTGTAGTACATAGTATATGAGTGATTTGCACTGAAAAACTTAGAATATAAGAAACGCACAGTGTAGTACATAGTATATGAGTGAGTTGCACTGAAAAACTTAGAATATAAGAAACGCACAGTGTAGTACATAGTATATGAGTGAGTTGCACTGAAAAACTTAGAATTTAAGAAATGCACAGTGTAGTACATAGTATATGAGTGAGTTGCACTGAAAAACTTAGAATATAAGAAACGCACAGTGTAGTACATAGTATATGAGTGAGTTGCACTGAAAAACTTAGAATATAAGAAACGCACAGTGTAGTACATAGTATAAGAGTGAGTTGCACTGAAAAACTTAGAATATAAGAAACGCACAGTGTAGTACATAGTATATGAGTGAGTTGCACTGAAAAACTTAGAATATAAGAAACGCACAGTGTAGTACATAGTATATGAGTGAGTTGCACTGAAAAACTTAGAATATAAGAAACGTACAGTGTAGTACATAGTATATGAGTGAGTTGCACTGAAAAACTTAGAATATAAGAAACGCACAGTGTAGTACATAGTATAAGAGTGAGTTGCACTGAAAAACTTAGAATATAAGAAACGCACAGTGTAGTACATAGTATATGAGTGAGTTGCACTGAAAAACTTAGAATATAAGAAACGCACAGTGTAGTACATATTATATGAGTGAGTTGCACTGAAAAACTTAGAATATAAGAAACGCACAGTGTAGTACATAGTATATGAGTGAGTTGCACTGAAAAACTTAGAATTTAAGAAACGCACAGTGTAGTACATAGTATATGAGTGTGTTGCACTGAAAAACTTAGATTATAAGAAACGCACAGTGTAGTACATAGTATATGAGTGAGTTGCACTGAAAAACTTAGAATTTACTGAAAAACCCGCATTACACGAAATGCACAGTGTAGTACATAGTATATGAGTGATTTGCACTGAAAAACTTAGAATATAAGAAACGCACAGTGTAGTACATAGTATATGAGTGAGTTGCACTGAAAAACTTAGAATATAAGAAACGCACAGTGTTGTACATAGTATATGAGTGAGTTGCACTGAAAAACTTAGAATTTAAGAAACGCACAGTGTAGCACATAGTATATGAGTGAGTTGCTCTGAAAAACTTAGAATATAAGAAACGCACAGTGTAGTACATAGTATATGAGTGAGTTGCACTGAAAAACTTAGATTATAAGAAACGCACAGTGTAGTACATAGTATATGAGTGAGTTGCACTGAAAAACTTAGAATATAAGAAACGCACAGTGTAGTACATAGTATATGAGTGAGTTGCACTGAAAAACTTAGAATATAAGAAACGCACAGTGTAGTATATAGTATATGAGTGAGTTGCATTGAAAAACTTAGATTTTAAGAAACGCACAGTGTAGTACATAGTATATGAGTGAGTTGCACTGAAAAACTTAGAATATAAGAAACGCACAGTGTAGTACATAGTATATGAGTGAGTTGCACTGAAAAACTTAGATTTTAAGAAACGCACAGTGTAGTACATAGTATATGAGTGAGTTGCACTCAAAAACTTAGAATATAAGAAACGCAAAGTGTAGTACATAGTATATGAGTGAGTTGCACTGAAAAACTTAGAATATAAGAAACGCACAGTGTAGTACATAGTATAAGAGTGAGTTGCACTGAAAAACTTAGAATATAAGAAACGCACAGTGTAGTACATAGTATATGAGTGAGTTGCACTGAAAAACTTAGAATATAAGAAACGCACAGTGTAGTACATAGTATATGTGTGAGTTGCACTGAAAAACTTAGAATATAAGAAACGCACAGTGTAGTACATAGTATATGAGTGAGTTGCACTGAAAAACTTAGAATATAAGAAACGCACAGTGTAGTACATAGTATATGAGTGAGTTGCACTGAAAAACTTAGAATTTACTGAAAAACCCGCATTACACGAAATGCACAGTGTAGTACATAGTATATGAGTGAGTTGCACTGAAAAACTTAGAATATAAGAAACGCACAGTGTTGTACATAGTATATGAGTGAGTTGCACTGAAAAACTTAGAATTTAAGAAACGCACAGTGTAGTACATAGTATATGAGTGAGTTGCTCTGAAAAACTTAGAATATAAGAAACGCACAGTGTAGTACATAGTATATGAGTGAGTTGCACTGAAAAACTTAGATTATAAGAAACGCACAGTGTAGTACATAGTATATGAGTGAGTTGCACTGAAAAACTTAGAATATAAGAAACGCACAGTGTAGTACATAGTATATGAGTGAGTTGCACTGAAAAACTTAGAATATAAGAAACGCACAGTGTAGTATATAGTATATGAGTGAGTTGCATTGAAAAACTTAGATTTTAAGAAACGCACAGTGTAGTACATAGTATATGAGTGAGTTGCACTGAAAAACTTAGAATATAAGAAACGCACAGTGTAGTACATAGTATATGAGTGAGTTGCACTGAAAAACTTAGATTTTAAGAAAGGCACAGTGTAGTACATAGTATATGAGTGAGTTGCACTCAAAAACTTAGAATATAAGAAACGCAAAGTGTAGTACATAGTATATGAGTGAGTTGCACTGAAAAACTTAGAATATAAGAAACGCACAGTGTAGTACATAGTATATGAGTGAGTTGCACTGAAAAACATAGAATATAAGAAACGCACAGTGTAGTACAAAGTATATGAGTGAGTTGCACTGAAAAACTTAGAATATAAGAAACGCACAGTGTAGTACATAGTATATGAGTGAGTTGCACTGAAAAACTTAGAATATAAGAAACGCACAGTGTAGTACATAGTATATGAGTGATTTGCACTGAAAAACTTAGATTTTAAGAAACGCACAGTGTAGTACATAGTATATGAGTGAGTTGCACTGAAAAACTTAGAATATAAGAAACGCACAGTGTAGTACATAGTATATGAGTGAGTTGCACTGAAAAACTTAGATTTTAAGAAACACACAGTGTAGTACATAGTATATGAGTGAGTTGCACTGAAAAACTTAGAATATAAGAAACGCACAGTGTAGTACATAGTATATGAGTGAGTTGCACTGAAAAACTTAGAATATAAGAAACGCACAGTGTAGTACATAGTATATGAGTGAGTTGCACTCAAAAATTTAGAATATAAGAAACGCACAGTGTAGTACATAGGATATGAGTGAGTTGCACTGAAAAACTTAGAATATAAGAAACGCACAGTGTAGTACATAGTATATGAGTGAGTTGCACTGAAAAACTTAGAATATAAGAAACGCACAGTGTAGTACATAGTATATGAGTGTGTTGCACTGAAAAACTTAGAATTTACTGAAAAACCCGCATTACACGAAATGCACAGTGTAGTACATAGTATATGAGTGAGTTGCACTGAAAAACTTAGAATATAAGAAACGCACAGTGTAGTACATAGTATATGAGTGAGTTGCACTGAAAAACATAGAATATAAGAAACGCACAGTGTAGTACATAGTATATGAGTGAGTTGTACTGAAAAACTTAGAATTTAAGAAACACACAGTGTAGTACATAGTATATGAGTGAGTTGCACTGAAAAACTTAGAATATAAGAAACGCACAGTGTAGTACATAGTATATGAGTGAGTTGCACTGAAAAACTTAGAATTTTTGAAACGCACAGTGTAGTACATAGTATATGAGTGAGTTGCACTGAAAAACTTAGAATATAAGAAACGCACAGTGTAGTACATAGTATATGAGTGAGTTGCACTGAAAAACTTAGAATATAAGAAACGCACAATGTAGTACATAGTATATGAGTGAGTTGCACTGAAAAACTTAGAATATAAGAAACGCACAGTGTAGTACATAGTATATGAGTGAGTTGCACTGAAAAACTTAGATTTTAAGAAACACACAGTGTAGTACATAGTATATGAGTGAGTTGCACTGAAAAACTTAGAATTTTTGAAACGCACAGTATATGAGTGAGTTGCACTGAAAAACTTAGAATATAAGAAACGCACAGTGTAGTACATAGTATATGAGTGAGTTGCACTGAAAAACTTAGAATATAAGAAACGCACAGTGTAGTACATAGTATATGAGTGAGTTGCACTGAAAAACTTAGAATATAAGAAATGCACAGTGTAGTACATAGTATATGAGTGAGTTGCACTGAAAAACTTAGAATATAAGAAACGCACAGTGTAGTACATAGTATATGAGTGAGTTGCACTGAAAAACTTAGATTTTAAGAAACGCACAGTGTAGTACATAGTATATGAGTGAGTTGCACTGAAAAACTTAGAATATAAGAAACGCACAGTGTAGTACATAGTATATGAGTGAGTTGCACTGAAAAACTTAGAATATAAGAAACGCACAGTGTAGTACATAGTATATGAGTGAGTTGCACTGAAAAACTTAGAATATAAGAAACGCACAGTGTAGTACATAGTATATGAGTGAGTTGCACTGAAAAACTTAGAATTTAAGAAACGCACAGTGTAGTACATAGTATATGAGTGAGTTGCACTGAAAAACTTAGATTTTAAGAAACTCACAGTGTAGTACATAGTATATGAGTGAGTTGCACTGAAAAACTTAGAATATAAGAAACGCACAGTGTAGTACATAGTATATGAGTGAGTTGCACTGAAAAACTTAGAATATAAGAAACGCACAGTGTAGTACATAGTATATGAGTGAGTTGCACTGAAAAACTTAGAATTTAAGAAACGCACAGTGTAGTACATAGTATATGAGTGAGTTGCACTGAAAAACTTAGATTTTAAGAAACACACAGTGTAGTACATAGTATATGAGTGAGTTGCACTGAAAAACTTAGAATATAAGAAACGCACAGTGTAGTACATAGTATATGAGTGAGTTGCACTGAAAAACTTAGAATATAAAAAACACACAGTGTAGTACATAGTATATGAGTGAGTTGCACTGAAAAACTTAGAATATAAGAAACGCACAGTGTTGTACATAGTATATGAGTGAGTTGCACTGAAAAACTTAGAATTTAAGAAACGCACAGTGTAGCACATAGTATATGAGTGAGTTTCTCTGAAAAACTTAGAATATAAGAAACGCACAGTGTAGTACATAGTATATGAGTGAGTTGCACTGAAAAACTTAGATTATAAGAAACGCACAGTGTAGTACATAGTATATGAGTGAGTTGCACTGAAAAACTTAGAATATAAGAAACGCACAGTGTAGTACATAGTATATGAGTGAGTTGCACTGAAAAACTTAGAATATAAGAAACGCACAGTGTAGTATATAGTATATGAGTGAGTTGCATTGAAAAACTTAGATTTTAAGAAACGCACAGTGTAGTACATAGTATATGAGTGAGTTGCACTGAAAAACTTAGAATATAAGAAACGCACAGTGTAGTACATAGTATATGAGTGAGTTGCACTGAAAAACTTAGATTTTAAGAAACGCACAGTGTAGTACATAGTATATGAGTGAGTTGCACTCAAAAACTTAGAATATAAGAAACGCAAAGTGTAGTACATAGTATATGAGTGAGTTGCACTGATAAACTTAGAATATAAGAAACGCACAGTGTAGTACATAGTATAAGAGTGAGTTGCACTGAAAAACTTAGAATATAAGAAACGCACAGTGTAGTACATAGTATATGAGTGAGTTGCACTGAAAAACTTAGAATATAAGAAACGCACAGTGTAGTACATAGTATATGAGTGAGTTGCACTGAAAAACTTAGAATATAAGAAACGCACAGTGTAGTACATAGTATATGAGTGAGTTGCACTGAAAAACTTAGAATTTACTGAAAAACCCGCATTACACGAAATGCACAGTGTAGTACATAGTATATGAGTGAGTTGCACTGAAAAACTTAGAATATAAGAAACGCACAGTGTAGTACATAGTATATGAGTGAGTTGCACTGAAAAACTTAGAATATAAGAAACGCACAGTGTTGTACATAGTATATGAGTGAGTTGCACTGAAAAACTTAGAATTTAAGAAACGCACAGTGTAGTACATAGTATATGAGTGAGTTGCTCTGAAATACTTAGAATATAAGAAACGCACAGTGTAGTACATAGTATATGAGTGAGTTGCACTGAAAAACTTAGATTATAAGAAACGCACAGTGTAGTACATAGTATATGAGTGAGTTGCACTGAAAAACTTAGAATATAAGAAACGCACAGTGTAGTACATAGTATATGAGTGAGTTGCACTGAAAAACTTAGAATATAAGAAACGCACAGTGTAGTATATAGTATATGAGTGAGTTGCATTGAAAAACTTAGATTTTAAGAAACGCACAGTGTAGTACATAGTATATGAGTGAGTTGCACTGAAAAACTTAGAATATAAGAAACGCACAGTGTAGTACATAGTATATGAGTGAGTTGCACTGAAAAACTTAGATTTTAAGAAACGCACAGTGTAGTACATAGTATATGAGTGAGTTGCACTCAAAAACTTAGAATATAAGAAACGCAAAGTGTAGTACATAGTATATGAGTGAGTTGCACTGAAAAACTTAGAATATAAGAAACGCACAGTGTAGTACATAGTATATGAGTGAGTTGCACTGAAAAACATAGAATATAAGAAACGCACAGTGTAGTACAAAGTATATGAGTGAGTTGCACTGAAAAACTTAGAATATAAGAAACGCACAGTGTAGTACATAGTATATGAGTGAGTTGCACTGAAAAACTTAGAATATAAGAAACGCACAGTGTAGTACATAGTATATGAGTGATTTGCACTGAAAAACTTAGAATATATGAAACGCACAGTGTAGTACATAGTATATGAGTGAGTTGCACTGAAAAACTTAGAATATAAGAAATGCACAGTGTAGTACATAGTATATGAGTGAGTTGCACTGAAAAACTTAGAATATAAGAAACGCACAGTGTAGTACATAGTATATGAGTGAGTTGCACTGAAAAACTTAGATTTTAAGAAACGCACAGTGTAGTACATAGTATATGAGTGAGTTGCACTGAAAAACTTAGAATATAAGAAACGCACAGTGTAGTACATAGTATATGAGTGAGTTGCACTGAAAAACTTAGATTTTAAGAAACACACAGTGTAGTACATAGTATATGAGTGAGTTGCACTGAAAAACTTAGAATATAAGAAACGCACAGTGTAGTACATAGTATATGAGTGAGTTGCACTGAAAAACTTAGAATATAAGAAACGCACAGTGTAGTACATAGTATATGAGTGAGTTGCACTCAAAAACTTAGAATATAAGAAACGTACAGTGTAGTACATAGGATATGAGTGAGTTGCACTGAAAAACTTAGAATATAAGAAACGCACAGTGTAGTACATAGTATATGAGTGAGTTGCACTGAAAAACTTAGAATATAAGAAACGCACAGTGTAGTACATAGTATATGAGTGTGTTGCACTGAAAAACTTATAATTTACTGAAAAACCCGCATTACACGAAATGCACAGTGTAGTACATAGTATATGAGTGAGTTGCACTGAAAAACTTAGAATATAAGAAACGCACAGTGTAGTACATAGTATATGAGTGAGTTGCACTGAAAAACATAGAATATAAGAAACGCACAGTGTAGTACATAGTATATGAGTGAGTTGTACTGAAAAACTTAGAATTTAAGAAACGCACAGTGTAGTACATAGTATATGAGTGAGTTGCACTGAAAAACTTAGAATATAAGAAACGCACAGTGTAGTACATAGTATATGAGTGAGTTGCACTGAAAAACTTAGAATTTTTGAAACGCACAGTGTAGTACATAGTATATGAGTGAGTTGCACTGAAAAACTTAGAATATAAGAAACGCACAGTGTAGTACATAGTATATGAGTGAGTTGCACTGAAAAACTTAGAATATAAGAAACGCACAATGTAGTACATAGTATATGAGTGAGTTGCACTGAAAAACTTAGAATATAAGAAACGCACAGTGTAGTACATAGTATATGAGTGAGTTGCACTGAAAAACTTAGATTTTAAGAAACACACAGTGTAGTACATAGTATATGAGTGAGTTGCACTGAAAAACTTAGAATTTTTGAAACGCACAGTATATGAGTGAGTTGCACTGAAAAACTTAGAATATAAGAAACGCACAGTGTAGTACATAGTATATGAGTGAGTTGCACTGAAAAACATAGAATATAAGAAACGCACAGTGTAGTACATAGTATATGAGTGAGTTGCACTGAAAAACTTAGAATATAAGAAATGCACAGTGTAGTATATAGTATATGAGTGAGTTGCACTGAAAAACTTAGAATATAAGAAACGCACAGTGTAGTACATAGTATATGAGTGAGTTGCACTGAAAAACTTAGATTTTAAGAAACGCACAGTGTAGTACATAGTATATGAGTGAGTTGCACTGAAAAACTTAGAATTTAAGAAACGCACAGTGTAGTACATAGTATATGAGTGAGTTGCACTGAAAAACTTAGATTTTAAGAAACACACAGTGTAGTACATAGTATATGAGTGAGTTGCACTGAAAAACTTAGAATATAAGAAACGCACAGTGTAGTACATAGTATATGAGTGAGTTGCACTGAAAAACTTAGAATATAAGAAACACACAGTGTAGTACATAGTATATGAGTGAGTTGCACTGAAAAACTTAGAATATAAGAAACGCACAGTGTAGTACATAGTATAAGAGTGAGTTGCACTGAAAAATTTGGAATATAAGAAACGCACAGTGTAGTACATAGTATATGAGTGAGTTGCACTGAAAAACTTAGAATATAAGAAACGCACAGTGTAGTACATAGTATATGAGTGAGTTGCACTGAAAAACTTAGAATATAAGAAACGAACAATGTAGTACATAGTATATGAGTGAGTTGCACTGAAAAACTTAGAATATAAGAAACGCACAGTGTAGTACATAGTATATGAGTGAGTTGCACTGAAAAACTTAGAATTTTTGAAACGCACAGTGTAGTACATAGTATATGAGTGAGTTGCACTGAAAAACTTAGAATATAAGAAACGCACAGTGTAGTACATAGTATATGAGTGAGTTGCACTGAAAAACTTAGAATATAAGAAACGCACAGTGTAGTACATAGTATATGAGTGAGTTGCACTGAAAAACTTAGAATATAAGAAACGCACAGTGTAGTACATAGTATATGAGTGAGTTGCACTCAAAAACTTAGAATATAAGAAACGCACAGTGTAGTACATAGTATATGAGTGAGTTGCACTGAAAAACTTAGAATATAAGAAATGCACAGTGTAGTACATAGTATATGAGTGAGTTGCACTGAAAAACTTAGATTATAAGAAACGCACAGTGTAGTACATAGTATATGAGTGAGTTGCACTGAAAAAGTGTGTTGAACTGAAAAACTTAGAATATAAGAAACGCACAGTGTAGTACATAGTATAAGAGTGAGTTGCACTGAAAAATTTGGAATATAAGAAACGCACAGTGTAGTACATAGTATATGAGTGAGTTGCACTGAAAAACTTAGAATATAAGAAACGCACAGTGTAGTACATAGTATATGAGTGAGTTGCACTGAAAAACTTAGAATATAAGAAACGAACAATGTAGTACATAGTATATGAGTGAGTTGCACTGAAAAACTTAGAATATAAGAAACGCACAGTGTAGTACATAGTATATGAGTGAGTTGCACTGAAAAACTTAGAATTTTTGAAACGCACAGTGTAGTACATAGTATATGAGTGAGTTGCACTGAAAAACTTAGAATATAAGAAACGCACAGTGTAGTACATAGTATATGAGTGAGTTGCACTGAAAAACTTAGAATTTAAGAAACGCACAGTGTAGTACATAGTATATGAGTGAGTTGCACTGAAAAACTTAGATTTTAAGAAACACACAGTGTAGTACATAGTATATGAGTGAGTTGCACTGAAAAACTTAGAATATAAGAAACGCACAGTGTAGTACATAGTATATGAGTGAGTTGCACTGAAAAACTTAGAATATAAGAAACACACAGTGTAGTACATAGTATATGAGTGAGTTGCACTGAAAAACTTAGAATATAAGAAACGCACAGTGTAGTACATAGTATAAGAGTGAGTTGCACTGAAAAATTTGGAATATAAGAAACGCACAGTGTAGTACATAGTATATGAGTGAGTTGCACTGAAAAACTTAGAATATAAGAAACGCACAGTGTAGTACATAGTATATGAGTGAGTTGCACTGAAAAACTTAGAATATAAGAAACGAACAATGTAGTACATAGTATATGAGTGAGTTGCACTGAAAAACTTAGAATATAAGAAACGCACAGTGTAGTACATAGTATATGAGTGAGTTGCACTGAAAAACTTAGAATTTTTGAAACGCACAGTGTAGTACATAGTATATGAGTGAGTTGCACTGAAAAACTTAGAATATAAGAAACGCACAGTGTAGTACATAGTATATGAGTGAGTTGCACTGAAAAACTTAGAATATAAGAAACGCACAGTGTAGTACATAGTATATGAGTGAGTTGCACTGAAAAACTTAGAATATAAGAAACGCACAGTGTAGTACATAGTATATGAGTGAGTTGCACTCAAAAACTTAGAATATAAGAAACGCACAGTGTAGTACATAGTATATGAGTGAGTTGCACTGAAAAACTTAGAATATAAGAAATGCACAGTGTAGTACATAGTATATGAGTGAGTTGCACTGAAAAACTTAGATTATAAGAAACGCACAGTGTAGTACATAGTATATGAGTGAGTTGCACTGAAAAACTTAGAATATAAGAAACGCACAGTGTAGTACATAGTATATGAGTGAGTTGCACTGAAAAACTTAGAATATAAGAAACGCACAGTGTAGTACATAGTATATGAGTGAGTTGCACTCAAAAACTTAGAATATAAGAAACGCACAGTGTAGTACATAGGATATGAGTGAGTTGCACTGAAAAACTTAGAATATAAGAAACGCACAGTGTAGTACATAGTATATGAGTGAGTTGCACTGAAAAACTTAGAATATAAGAAACGCACAGTGTAGTACATAGTATATGAGTGTGTTGCACTGAAAAACTTATAATTTACTGAAAAACCCGCATTACACGAAATGCACAGTGTAGTACATAGTATATGAGTGAGTTGCACTGAAAAACTTAGAATATAAGAAACGCACAGTGTAGTACATAGTATATGAGTGAGTTGCAATGAAAAACATAGAATATAAGAAACGCACAGTGTAGTACATAGTATATGAGTGAGTTGTACTGAAAAACTTAGAATTTAAGAAACGCACAGTGTAGTACATAGTATATGAGTGAGTTGCACTGAAAAACTTAGAATATAAGAAACGCACAGTGTAGTACATAGTATATGAGTGAGTTGCACTGAAAAACTTCGAATTTTTGAAACGCACAGTATAGTACATAGTATATGAGTGAGTTGCACTGAAAAACTTAGAATATAAGAAACGCACAGTGTAGTACATAGTATATGAGTGAGTTGCACTGAAAAACTTAGAATATAAGAAACGCACAGTGTAGTACATAGTATATGAGTGAGTTGCACTGAAAAACTTAGAATATAAGAAACGCACAGTGTAGTACATAGTATATGAGTGAGTTGCACTGAAAAACTTAGATTTTAAGAAACACACAGTGTAGTACATAGTATATGAGTGAGTTGCACTGAAAAACTTAGAATTTTTGAAACGCACAGTATATGAGTGAGTTGCACTGAAAAACTTAGAATATAAGAAACGCACAGTGTAGTACATAGTATATGAGTGAGTTGCACTGAAAAACATAGAATATAAGAAACGCACAGTGTAGTACATAGTATATGAGTGAGTTGCACTGAAAAACTTAGAATATAAGAAATGCACAGTGTAGTACATAGTATATGAGTGAGTTGCACTGATAAACTTAGAATATAAGAAACGCACAGTGTAGTACATAGTATATGAGTGAGTTGCACTGAAAAACTTAGATTTTAAGAAACGCACAGTGTAGTACATAGTATATGAGTGAGTTGCACTGAAAAACTTAGAATATAAGAAACGCACAGTGTAGTACATAGTATATGAGTGAGTTGCACTGAAAAACTTAGAATATAAGAAACGCACAGTGTAGTACATAGTATATGAGTGAGTTGCACTGAAAAACTTAGAATATAAGAAACGCACAGTGTAGTACATAGTATATGAGTGAGTTGCACTGAAAAACTTAGAATTTAAGAAACGCACAGTGTAGTACATAGTATATGAGTGAGTTGCACTGAAAAACTTAGATTTTAAGAAACTCACAGTATAGTACATAGTATATGAGTGAGTTGCACTGAAAAACTTAGAATATAAGAAACGCACAGTGTAGTACATAGTATATGAGTGAGTTGCACTGAAAAACTTAGAATATAAGAAACGCACAGTTTAGTACATAGTATATGAGTGAGTTGCACTGAAAAACTTAGAATATAAGAAACGCACAGTGTAGTACATAGTATATGAGTGAGTTGCACTGAAAAACTTAGAATATAAGAAACGCACAGTGTAGTACATAGTATATGAGTGAGTTGCACTGAAAAACTTAGATTTTAAGAAACACACAGTGTAGTACATAGTATATGAGTGAGTTGCACTGAAAAACTTAGAATATAAGAAACGCACAGTGTAGTACATAGTATATGAGTGAGTTGCACTGAAAAACTTAGAATATAAGAAACACACAGTGTAGTACATAGTATATGAGTGAGTTGCACTGAAAAACTTAGAATATAAGAAACGCACAGTGTAGTACATAGTATAAGAGTGAGTTGCACTGAAAAATTTGGAATATAAGAAACGCACAGTGTAGTACATAGTATATGAGTGAGTTGCACTGAAAAACTTAGAATATAAGAAACGCACAGTGTAGTACATAGTATATGAGTGAGTTGCACTGAAAAACTTAGAATATAAGAAACGAACAATGTAGTACATAGTATATGAGTGAGTTGCACTGAAAAACTTAGAATATAAGAAACGCACAGTGTAGTACATAGTATATGAGTGAGTTGCACTGAAAAACTTAGAATTTTTGAAACGCACAGTGTAGTACATAGTATATGAGTGAGTTGCACTGAAAAACTTAGAATATAAGAAACGCACAGTGTAGTACATAGTATATGAGTGAGTTGCACTGAAAAACTTAGAATATAAGAAACGCACAGTGTAGTACATAGTATATGAGTGAGTTGCACTGAAAAACTTAGAATATAAGAAACGCACAGTGTAGTACATAGTATATGAGTGAGTTGCACTCAAAAACTTAGAATATAAGAAACGCACAGTGTAGTACATAGTATATGAGTGAGTTGCACTGAAAAATTTAGAATATAAGAAACGCACAGTGTAGTACATAGTATATGAGTGAGTTGCACTGAAAAACTTAGAATTTAAGAAACGCACAGTGTAGTACATAGTATATGAGTGAGTTGCACTGAAAAACTTAGATTTTAAGAAACTCACAGTATAGTACATAGTATATGAGTGAGTTGCACTGAAAAACTTAGAATATAAGAAACGCACAGTGTAGTACATAGTATATGAGTGAGTTGCACTGAAAAACTTAGAATATAAGAAACGCACAGTTTAGTACATAGTATATGAGTGAGTTGCACTGAAAAACTTAGAATATAAGAAACGCACAGTGTAGTACATAGTATATGAGTGAGTTGCACTGAAAAACTTAGAATATAAGAAACGCACAGTGTAGTACATAGTATATGAGTGAGTTGCACTGAAAAACTTAGAATATAAGAAACGCACAGTTTAGTACATAGTATATGAGTGAGTTGCACTGAAAAACTTAGAATATAAGAAACGCACAGTGTAGTACATAGTATATGAGTGAGTTGCACTGAAAAACTTAGAATATAAGAAACGCACAGTGTAGTACATAGTATATGAGTGAGTTGCACTGAAAAACTTAGAATATAAGAAACGCACAGTGTAGTACATAGTATATGAGTGAGTTGCACTGAAAAACTTAGAATTTAAGAAACGCACAGTGTAGTACATAGTATATGAGTGAGTTGCACTGAAAAACTTAGATTTTAAGAAACTCACAGTATAGTACATAGTATATGAGTGAGTTGCACTGAAAAACTTAGAATATAAGAAACGCACAGTGTAGTACATAGTATATGAGTGAGTTGCACTGAAAAACTTAGAATATAAGAAACGCACAGTTTAGTACATAGTATATGAGTGAGTTGCACTGAAAAACTTAGAATATAAGAAACGCACAGTGTAGTACATAGTATATGAGTGAGTTGCACTGAAAAACTTAGAATATAAGAAACGCACAGTGTAGTACATAGTATATGAGTGAGTTGCACTGAAAAACTTAGATTTTAAGAAACACACAGTGTAGTACATAGTATATGAGTGAGTTGCACTGAAAAACTTAGAATATAAGAAACGCACAGTGTAGTACATAGTATATGAGTGAGTTGCACTGAAAAACTTAGAATATAAGAAACACACAGTGTAGTACATAGTATATGAGTGAGTTGCACTGAAAAACTTAGAATATAAGAAACGCACAGTGTAGTACATAGTATAAGAGTGAGTTGCACTGAAAAATTTGGAATATAAGAAACGCACAGTGTAGTACATAGTATATGAGTGAGTTGCACTGAAAAACTTAGAATATAAGAAACGCACAGTGTAGTACATAGTATATGAGTGAGTTGCACTGAAAAACTTAGAATATAAGAAACGAACAATGTAGTACATAGTATATGAGTGAGTTGCACTGAAAAACTTAGAATATAAGAAACGCACAGTGTAGTACATAGTATATGAGTGAGTTGCACTGAAAAACTTAGAATTTTTGAAACGCACAGTGTAGTACATAGTATATGAGTGAGTTGCACTGAAAAACTTAGAATATAAGAAACGCACAGTGTAGTACATAGTATATGAGTGAGTTGCACTGAAAAACTTAGAATATAAGAAACGCACAGTGTAGTACATAGTATATGAGTGAGTTGCACTGAAAAACTTAGAATATAAGAAACGCACAGTGTAGTACATAGTATATGAGTGAGTTGCACTCAAAAACTTAGAATATAAGAAACGCACAGTGTAGTACATAGTATATGAGTGAGTTGCACTGAAAAACTTAGAATATAAGAAACGCACAGTGTAGTACATAGTATATGAGTGAGTTGCACTGAAAAACTTACAATTTACTGAAAAACCCGCATTACACGAAATGCACAGTGTAGTACATAGTATATGAGTGAGTTGCACTGAAAAACTTAGAATATAAGAAACGCACAGTGTAGTACATAGTATATGAGTGAGTTGCACTGAAAAACTTAGAATATAAGAAACGCACAGTGTTGTACCTAGTATATGAGTGAGTTGCACTGAAAAACTTAGAATTTAAGAAACACACAGTGTAGTACATAGTATATGAGTGAGTTGCTCTGAAAAACTTAGAATATAAGAAACGCACAGTGTAGTACATAGTATATGAGTGAGTTGCACTGAAAAACTTAGATTATAAGAAACGCACAGTGTAGTACATAGTATATGAGTGAATTGCACTGAAAAACTTAGAATATAAGAAACGCACAGTGTAGTACATAGTATATGAGTGAGTTGCACTGAAAAACTTAGAATTTAAGAAACGCACAGTGTAGTACATAGTATATGAGTGAGTTGCACTGAAAAACTTAGATTTTAAGAAACTCACAGTATAGTACATAGTATATGAGTGAGTTGCACTGAAAAACTTAGAATATAAGAAACGCACAGTGTAGTACATAGTATATGAGTGAGTTGCACTGAAAAACTTAGAATATAAGAAACGCACAGTTTAGTACATAGTATATGAGTGAGTTGCACTGAAAAACTTAGAATATAAGAAACGCACAGTGTAGTACATAGTATATGAGTGAGTTGCACTGAAAAACTTAGAATATAAGAAACGCACAGTGTAGTACATAGTATATGAGTGAGTTGCACTGAAAAACTTAGATTTTAAGAAACACACAGTGTAGTACATAGTATATGAGTGAGTTGCACTGAAAAACTTAGAATATAAGAAACGCACAGTGTAGTACATAGTATATGAGTGAGTTGCACTGAAAAACTTAGAATATAAGAAACACACAGTGTAGTACATAGTATATGAGTGAGTTGCACTGAAAAACTTAGAATATAAGAAACGCACAGTGTAGTACATAGTATAAGAGTGAGTTGCACTGAAAAATTTGGAATATAAGAAACGCACAGTGTAGTACATAGTATATGAGTGAGTTGCACTGAAAAACTTAGAATATAAGAAACGCACAGTGTAGTACATAGTATATGAGTGAGTTGCACTGAAAAACTTAGAATATAAGAAACGAACAATGTAGTACATAGTATATGAGTGAGTTGCACTGAAAAACTTAGAATATAAGAAACGCACAGTGTAGTACATAGTATATGAGTGAGTTGCACTGAAAAACTTAGAATTTTTGAAACGCACAGTGTAGTACATAGTATATGAGTGAGTTGCACTGAAAAACTTAGAATATAAGAAACGCACAGTGTAGTACATAGTATATGAGTGAGTTGCACTGAAAAACTTAGAATATAAGAAACGCACAGTGTAGTACATAGTATATGAGTGAGTTGCACTGAAAAACTTAGAATATAAGAAACGCACAGTGTAGTACATAGTATATGAGTGAGTTGCACTCAAAAACTTAGAATATAAGAAACGCACAGTGTAGTACATAGTATATGAGTGAGTTGCACTGAAAAACTTAGAATATAAGAAACGCACAGTGTAGTACATAGTATATGAGTGAGTTGCACTGAAAAACTTACAATTTACTGAAAAACCCGCATTACACGAAATGCACAGTGTAGTACATAGTATATGAGTGAGTTGCACTGAAAAACTTAGAATATAAGAAACGCACAGTGTAGTACATAGTATATGAGTGAGTTGCACTGAAAAACTTAGAATATAAGAAACGCACAGTGTTGTACCTAGTATATGAGTGAGTTGCACTGAAAAACTTAGAATTTAAGAAACACACAGTGTAGTACATAGTATATGAGTGAGTTGCTCTGAAAAACTTAGAATATAAGAAACGCACAGTGTAGTACATAGTATATGAGTGAGTTGCACTGAAAAACTTAGATTATAAGAAACGCACAGTGTAGTACATAGTATATGAGTGAATTGCACTGAAAAACTTAGAATATAAGAAACGCACAGTGTAGTACATAGTATATGAGTGAGTTGCACTGAAAAACTTAGAATATAAGAAACGCACAGTGTAGTATATAGTATATGAGTGAGTTGCATTGAAAAACTTAGATTTTAAGAAACGCACAGTGTAGTACATAGTATATGAGTGAGTTGCACTGAAAAACTTAGAATATAAGAAACGCACAGTGTAGTACATAGTATATGAGTGAGTTGCACTGAAAAACTTAGAATATAAGAAACGCACAGTGTAGTACATAATATATGAGTGAGTTGCACTGAAAAACTTAGAATATAAGAAACGCACAGTGTAGTACATAGTATATGAGTGAGTTGCACTGAAAAACTTAGAATATAAGAAACGCACAGTGTAGTACATAGTATATGAGTGAGTTGCACTGAAAAACTTAGAATTTTTGAAACGCACAGTGTAGTACATAGTATATGAGTGAGTTGCACTGAAAAACTTAGAATATAAGAAACGCACAGTGTAGTACATAGTATATGAGTGAGTTGCACTGAAAAACTTAGAATATAAGAAACGCACAGTGTAGTACATAGTATATGAGTGAATTGCACTGAAAAACTTAGAATATAAGAAACGCACAGTGTAGTACATAGTATATGAGTGAGTTGCACTGAAAAACTTAGAATTTACTGAAAAACCCGCATTACACGAAATGCACAGTGTAGTACATAGTATATGAGTGAGTTGCACTGAAAAACTTAGAATATAAGAAACGCACAGTGTAGTACATAGTATATGAGTGAGTTGCACTGAAAAACTTAGAATATAAGAAACTCACAGTGTAGTACATAGTATATGAGTGAGTTGCACTGAAAAACTTAGAATTTAAGAAACGCACAATGTAGTACATAGTATATGAGTGAGTTGCACTGAAAAACTTAGAATATAAGAAACGCACAGTGTAGTACATAGTATATGAGTGAGTTGCACTGAAAAACTTCGAATATAAGAAACGCACAGTGTAGTACAAAGTATATGAGTGAGTTGCACTGAAAAACTTAGAATATAAGAAACGCACAGTGTAGTACATAGTATATGAGTGAGTTGCACTGAAAAACTTAGAATATAAGAAACGCACAGTGTAGTACATAGTATATGAGTGAGTTGCACTGAAAAACTTAGAATATAAGAAACGCACAGTGTAGTACATAGTATATGAGTGAGTTGCACTGAAAAACTTAGAATATAAGAAACGCACAGTGTAGTACATAGTATATGAGTGAGTTGCACTGAAAAACTTAGATTATAAGAAACGCACAGTGTAGTACATAGTATATGAGTGAGTTGGACTGAAAAACTTAGAATATAAGAAACGCACAGTGTAGTACATAGTATATGAGTGAGTTGCACTGAAAAACTTAGAATATAAGAAACGCACAGTGTAGTACATAGTATATGAGTGTGTTGCACTGAAAAACTTAGAATATAAGAAACGCACAGTGTAGTACATAGTATATGAGTGAGTTGCACTAAAAACTTAGAATATAAGAAACGCACAGTGTAGTACATAGTATATGAGTGAGTTGCACTGAAAAACTTAGAATATAAGAAACGCACAGTGTAGTACATAGTATATGAGTGAGTTGCACTGAAAAACTTAGAATATAAGAAACGCACAGTGTAGTACATAGTATATGAGTGAGTTGCACTGAAAAACTTAGATTTTAAGAAACACACAGTGTAGTACATAGTATATGAGTGAGTTGCACTGAAAAACTTAGAATTTTTGAAACGCACAGTGTAGTACATAGTATATGAGTGAGTTGCACTGAAAAACTTAGAATATAAGAAACGCACAGTGTAGTACATAGTATATGAGTGAGTTGCACTGAAAAACTTAGAATATAAGAAACGCACAGTGTAGTACATAGTATATGAGTGAGTTGCACTGAAAAACTTAGAATATAAGAAACGCACAGTGTATTACATAGTATATGAGTGAGTTGCACTGAAAAACTTAGAATATAAGAAACGCACAGTGTAGTACAAAGTATATGAGTGAGTTGCACTGAAAAACTTAGAATATAAGAAACGCACAGTGTAGTACATAATATATGAGTGAGTTGCACTGAAAAACTTAGAATATAAGAAACGCACAGTGTGGTACATAGTATATGAGTGAGTTGCACTGAAAAACTTAGAATATAAGAAACGCACAGTGTAGTACATAGTATATGAGTGAGTTGCACTGAAAAACTTAGAATTTAAGAAACGCACAGTGTAGTACATAGTATATGAGTGAGTTGCACTGAAAAACTTAGAATATAAGAAACGCACAGTGTAGTACATAGTATATGAGTGAGTTGCACTGAAAAACTTAGAATATAAGAAACGCACAGTGTAGTACATAGTATATGAGTGTGTTGCACTGAAAAACTTAGAATATAAGAAACGCACAGTGTAGTACATAGTATATGAGTGAGTTGCACTAAAAACTTAGAATATAAGAAACGCACAGTGTAGTACATAGTATATGAGTGAGTTGCACTGAAAAACTTAGAATATAAGAAACGCACAGTGTAGTCCATAGTATATGAGTGAGTTGCACTGAAAAACTTACAATTTACTGAAAAACCCGCATTACACGAAATGCACAGTGTAGTACATAGTATATGAGTGAGTTGCACTGAAAAACTTAGAATATAAGAAACGCACAGTGTAGTACATAGTATATGAGTGAGTTGCACTGAAAAACTTAGAATATAAGAAACGCACAGTGTTGTACCTAGTATATGAGTGAGTTGCACTGAAAAACTTAGAATTTAAGAAACACACAGTGTAGTACATAGTATATGAGTGAGTTGCTCTGAAAAACTTAGAATATAAGAAACGCACAGTGTAGTACATAGTATATGAGTGAGTTGCACTGAAAAACTTAGATTATAAGAAACGCACAGTGTAGTACATAGTATATGAGTGAATTGCACTGAAAAACTTAGAATATAAGAAACGCACAGTGTAGTACATAGTATATGAGTGAGTTGCACTGAAAAACTTAGAATATAAGAAACGCACAGTGTAGTATATAGTATATGAGTGAGTTGCATTGAAAAACTTAGATTTTAAGAAACGCACAGTGTAGTACATAGTATATGAGTGAGTTGCACTGAAAAACTTAGATTTTAAGAAACGCACAGTGTAGTACATAGTATATGAGTGAGTTGCACTGAAAAACTTAGATTATAAGAAACGCACAGTGTAGTACATAGTATATGAGTGAGTTGCACTCAAAAACTTAGAATATAAGAAACGCACAGTGTAGTACATAGTATATGAGTGAGTTGCACTGAAAAACTTAGAATATAAGAAACGCACAGTGTAGTACATAGTATATGAGTGAGTTGCACTGAAAAACTTAGAATATAAAAAACGCACAGTGTAGTACAAAGTATATGAGTGAGTTGCACTGAAAAACTTAGAATATAAGAAACGCACAGTGTAGTACATAGTATATGAGTGAGTTGCACTGAAAAACTTAGAATATAAGAAACGCACAGTGTAGTACATAGTATATGAGTGAGTTGCACTGAAATACTTAGAATATAAGAAACGCACGGTGTAGTACATAGTATATGAGTGAGTTGCACTGAAAAACTTAGAATATAAGAAACGCACAGTGTAGTACATAGTATATGAGTGAGTTGCACTGAAAAACTTAGAATATAAGAAACGCACAGTGTAGTACATAGTATATGAGTGAGTAGCACTGAAAAACTTAGAATTTAGAGAAACGCACAGTGTAGTACATAGTATATGAGTGAGTTGCACTGAAAAACTTAGAATTTAGAGAAACGCACAGTGTAGTACATAGTATATGAGTGAGTTGCACTGAAAAACTTAGAATATAAGAAACGCACAGTGTAGTACATAGTATATGAGTGAGTTGCACTGAAAAACTTAGAATATAAGAAACGCACAGTGTAGTACATTGTATATGAGTGAGTTGCACTGAAAAACTTAGAATTTAAGAAACGCACAGTGTAGTACATAGTATATGAGTGAGTTGCACTGAAAAACTTAGAATATAAGAAACGCACAGTGTAGTACATAGTATATGAGTGAGTTGCACTGAAAAACTTAGAATATAAGAAACGCACAGTGTAGTACATAGTATATGAGTGAGTTGCACTGAAAAACTTAGAATATAAGAAACGCACAGTGTAGTACATAGTATATGAGTGAGTTGCACTGAAAAACTTAGAATATAAGAAACGCACATTGTAGTACATAGTATATGAGTGAGTTGCACTGAAAAACTCTAGAATATAAGAAACGCACAGTGTAGTACATAGTATATGAGTGAGTTGCACTGAAAAACTTAGAATATAAGAAACGCACAGTGTAGTATATAGTATATGAGTGAGTTGCATTGAAAAACTTAGATTTTAAGAAACGCACAGTGTAGTACATAGTATATGAGTGAGTTGCACTGAAAAACTTAGATTTTAAGAAACGCACAGTGTAGTACATACTATATGAGTGAGTTGCACTGAAAAACTTAGAATCTAAGAAACGCACAGTGTAGTACATAGTATATGAGTGAGTTGCACTCAAAAACTTAGAATATAAGAAACGCACAGTGTAGTACATAGTATATGAGTGAGTTGCACTGAAAATCTTAGAATATAAGAAACGCACAGTGTAGTACATAGTATATGAGTGAGTTGCACTGAAAAACTTAGAATATAAAAAACGCACAGTGTAGTACAAAGTATATGAGTGAGTTGCACTGAAAAATTTAGAATATAAGAAACGCACAGTGTAGTACATAGTTTATGAGTGAGTTGCACTGAAAAACTTAGAATATAAGAAACGCACAGTGTAGTACATAGTATATGAGTGAGTTGCACTGAAAAACTTAGAATATAAGAAACGCACGGTGTAGTACATAGTATATGAGTGAGTTGCACTGAAAAACTTAGAATATAAGAAACGCACAGTGTAGTACATAGTATATGAGTGAGTTGCACTGAAAAACTTAGAATATAAGAAACGCACAGTGTAGTACATAGTATATGAGTGAGTAGCACTGAAAAACTTAGAATTTAGAGAAACGCACAGTGTAGTACATAGTATATGAGTGAGTTGCACTGAAAAACTTAGAATTTAGAGAAACGCACAGTGTAGTACATAGTATATGAGTGAGTTGCACTGAAAAACTTAGAATATAAGAAACGCACAGTGTAGTACATAGTATATGAGTGAGTTGCACTGAAAAACTTAGAATATAAGAAATGCACAGTGTAGTACATTGTATATGAGTGAGTTGCACTGAAAAACTTAGAATTTAAGAAACGCACAGTGTAGTACATAGTATATGAGTGAGTTGCACTGAAAAACTTAGAATATAAGAAACGCACAGTGTAGTACATAGTATATGAGTGAGTTGCACTGAAAAACTTAGAATATAAGAAACGCACAGTGTAGTACATAGTATATGAGTGAGTTGCACTGAAAAACTTAGAATATAAGAAACGCACAGTGTAGTACATAGTATATGAGTGAGTTGCACTGAAAAACTTAGAATATAAGAAACGCACATTGTAGTACATAGTATATGAGTGAGTTGCACTGAAAAACTCTAGAATATAAGAAACGCACAGTGTAGTACATAGTATATGAGTGAGTTGCACTGAAAAACTTAGAATATAAGAAACGCACAGTGTAGTACATAGTATATGAGTGAGTTGCACTGAAAAACTTAGAATATAAGAAACGCACAGTGTAGTACATAGTATATGAGTGAGTTGCACTGAAAAACTTAGAATTTTTGAAACGCACAGTGTAGTACATAGTATATGAGTGAGTTGCACTGAAAAACTTAGAATATAAGAAACGCACAGTGTAGTACATAGTATATGAGTGAGTTGCACTGAAAAACTTAGAATATAAGAAACGCACAGTGTAGTACATAGTATATGAGTGAGTTGCACTGAAAAACTTAGAATATAAGAAACGCACAGTGTAGTACATAGTATATGAGTGAGTTGCACTGAAAAACTTAGAATATAAGAAAAGCACAGTGTAGTACATAGTATATGAGTGAGTTGCACTGAAAAACTTAGAATATAAGAAACGCACAGTGTAGTACATAGTATATGAGTGAGTTGCACTAAAAAACTTAGAATATAAGAAACGCACAGTGTAGTACATATTATATGAGTGAGTTGCACTGAAAAACTTAGAATTTACTGAAAAACCCGCATTACACGAAATGCACAGTGTAGTACATAGTATATGAGTGAGTTGCTCTGAAAAACTCTAGAATATAAGAAACGCACAGTGTAGTACATAGTATATGAGTGAGTTGCACTGAAAAACTTAGAATATAAGAAACGCACAGTGTAGTACATAGTATATGAGTGAGTTGCACTGAAAAACTTAGAATATAAGAAACGCACAGTGTAGTACATGGTATATGAGTGAGTTGCACTCAAAAACTTAGAATATAAGAAACGCACAGTGTAGTACATAGTATATGAGTGAGTTGCACTGAAAAACTTAGAATATAAGAAACGCACAGTGTAGTACATTGTATATGAGTGAGTTGCACTGAAAAACTTAGAATATAAGAAACACACAGTGTAGTACATAGTATATGAGTGAGTTGCACTGAAAAACTTAGAATATAAGAAACGCACAGTGTAGTACATAGTATATGAGTGAGTTGCACTGAAAAACTTAGAATATAAGAAACGCACAGTGTAGTACATAGTATATGAGTGAGTTGCACTGAAAAACTTACAATTTACTGAAAAACCCGCATTACACGAAATGCACAGTGTAGTACATAGTATATGAGAGAGTTGCACTGAAAAACTTAGAATATAAGAAACGCACAGTGTAGTACATAGTATATGAGTGAGTTGCACTGAAAAACTTAGAATATAAGAAACGCACAGTGTTGTACCTAGTATATGAGTGAGTTGCACTGAAAAACTTAGAATTTAAGAAACACACAGTGTAGTACATAGTATATGAGTGAGTTGCTCTGAAAAACTTAGAATATAAGAAACGCACAGTGTAGTACATAGTATATGAGTGAGTTGCACTGAAAAACTTAGATTATAAGAAACGCACAGTGTAGTACATAGTATATGAGTGAATTGCACTGAAAAACTTAGAATATAAGAAACGCACAGTGTAGTACATAGTATATGAGTGAGTTGCACTGAAAAACTTAGAATATAAGAAACGCACAGTGTAGTATATAGTATATGAGTGAGTTGCATTGAAAAACTTAGATTTTAAGAAACGCACAGTGTAGTACATAGTATATGAGTGAGTTGCACTGAAAAACTTAGATTTTAAGAAACGCACAGTGTAGTACATAGTATATGAGTGAGTTGCACTGAAAAACTTAGATTTTAAGAAACGCACAGTGTAGTACATAGTATATGAGTGAGTTGCACTCAAAAACTTAGAATATAAGAAACGCACAGTGTAGTACATAGTATATGAGTGAGTTGCACTGAAAAACTTAGAATATAAGAAACGCACAGTGTAGTACATAGTATATGAGTGAGTTGCACTGAAAAACTTAGAATATAAAAAACGCACAGTGTAGTACAAAGTATATGAGTGAGTTGCACTGAAAAACTTAGAATATAAGAAACGCACAGTGTAGTACATAGTATATGAGTGAGTTGCACTGAAAAACTTAGAATATAAGAAACGCACAGTGTAGTACATAGTATATGAGTGAGTAGCACTGAAAAACTTAGAATTTAGAGAAACGCACAGTGTAGTACATAGTATATGAGTGAGTTGCACTGAAAAACTTAGAATTTAGAGAAACGCACAGTGTAGTACATAGTATATGAGTGAGTTGCACTGAAAAACTTAGAATATAAGAAACGCACAGTGTAGTACATAGTATATGAGTGAGTTGCACTGAAAAACTTAGAATATAAGAAACGCACAGTGTAGTACATTGTATATGAGTGAGTTGCACTGAAAAACTTAGAATTTAAGAAACGCACAGTGTAGTACATAGTATATGAGTGAGTTTCACTGAAAAACTTAGAATATAAGAAACGCACAGTGTAGTACATAGTATATGAGTGAGTTGCACTGAAAAACTTAGAATATAAGAAACGCACAGTGTAGTACATAGTATATGAGTGAGTTGCACTGAAAAACTTAGAATATAAGAAACGCACAGTGTAGTACATAGTATATGAGTGAGTTGCACTGAAAAACTTAGAATATAAGAAACGCACATTGTAGTACATAGTATATGAGTGAGTTGCACTGAAAAACTCTAGAATATAAGAAACGCACAGTGTAGTACATAGTATATGAGTGAGTTGCACTGAAAAACTTAGAATATAAGAAACGCACAGTGTAGTACATAGTATATGAGTGAGTTGCACTGAAAAACTTAGAATATAAGAAACGCACAGTGTAGTACATAGTATATGAGTGAGTTGCACTGAAAAACTTAGAATATAAGAAACGCACAGTGTAGTACATAGTATATGAGTGAGTTGCACTGAAAAACTTAGAATATAAGAAACGCACAGTGTAGTACATAGTATATGAATGAGTTGCACTGAAAAACTTAGAATATAAGAAACGCACAGTGTAGTACATAGTATATGAGTGAGTTGCACTGAAAAACTTAGAATATAAGAAACGCACAGTGTAGTACATAGTATATGAGTGAGTTGCACTGAAAAACTTAGAATATAAGAAACGCACAGTGTAGTACATAGTATATGAGTGAGTTGCACTGAAAAACTTCGAATATAAGAAAAGCACAGTGTAGTACATAGTATATGAGTGAGTTGCACTGAAAAACTTAGAATATAAGAAACGCACAGTGTAGTACATAGTATATGAGTGAGTTGCACTGAAAAACTTAGAATATAAGAAACGCACAGTGTAGTACATATTATATGAGTGAGTTGCACTGAAAAACTTAGAATTTACTGAAAAACCCGCATTACACGAAATGCACAGTGTAGTACATAGTATATGAGTGAGTTGCTCTGAAAAACTCTAGAATATAAGAAACGCACAGTGTAGTACATAGTATATGAGTGAGTTGCACTGAAAAACTTAGAATATAAGAAACGCACAGTGTAGTACATAGTATATGAGTGAGTTGCACTGAAAAACTTAGAATATAAGAAACGCACAGTGTAGTACATGGTATATGAGTGAGTTGCACTCAAAAACTTAGAATATAAGAAACGCACAGTGTAGTACATAGTATATGAGTGAGTTGCACTGAAAAACTTAGAATATAAGAAACGCACAGTGTAGTACATAGTATATGAGTGAGTTGCACTGAAAAACTTAGAATATAAGAAACGCACAGTGTAGTACATAGTATATGAGTGAGTTGCACTGAAAAACTTAGAATATAAGAAACGCACAGTGTAGTACATAGTATATGAGTGAGTTGCACTGAAAAACTTACAATTTACTGAAAAACCCGCATTACACGAAATGCACAGTGTAGTACATAGTATATGAGTGAGTTGCACTGAAAAACTTAGAATATAAGAAACACACAGTGTAGTACATAGTATATGAGTGAGTTGCACTGAAAAACTTAGAATATAAGAAACGCACAGTGTAGTATATAGTATATGAGTGAGTTGCATTGAAAAACTTAGATTTTAAGAAACGCACAGTGTAGTACATAGTATATGAGTGAGCTGCACTGAAAAACTTAGATTTTAAGAAACGCACAGTGTAGTACATAGTATATGAGTGAGTTGCACTGAAAAACTTAGATTTTAAGAAACGCACAGTGTAGTACATAGTATATGAGTGAGTTGCACTCAAAAACTTAGAATATAAGAAACGCACAGTGTAGTACATAGTATATGAGTGAGTTGCACTGAAAAACATAGAATATAAGAAACGCACAGTGTAGTACATAGTATATGAGTGAGTTGCACTGAAAAACTTAGAATATAAAAAACGCACAGTGTAGTACAAAGTATATGAGTGAGTTGCACTGAAAAACTTAGAATATAAGAAACGCACAGTGTAGTACATAGTATATGAGTGAGTTGCACTGAAAAACTTAGAATATAAGAAACGCACGGTGTAGTACATAGTATATGAGTGAGTTGCTCTGAAAAACTTAGAATATAAGAAACGCACGGTGTAGTACATAGTATATGAGTGAGTTGCACTGAAAAACTTAGAATATAAGAAACGCACAGTGTAGTACATAGTATATGAGTGAGTTGCACTGAAAAACTTAGAATATAAGAAACGCACAGTGTAGTACATAGTATATGAGTGAGTTGCACTGAAAAACTTAGAATTTAGAGAAACGCACAGTGTAGTACATAGTATATGAGTGAGTTGCACTGAAAAACTTAGAATTTAGAGAAACGCACAGTGTAGTACATAGTATATGAGTGAGTTGCACTGAAAAACTTAGAATATAAGAAACGCACAGTGTAGTACATAGTATATGAGTGAGTTGCACTGAAAAACTTAGAATATAAGAAACGCACAGTGTAGTACATTGTATATGAGTGAGTTGCACTGAAAAACTTAGAATTTAAGAAACGCACAGTGTAGTACATAGTATATGAGTGAGTTGCACTGAAAAACTTAGAATATAAGAAACGCACAGTGTAGTACATAGTATATGAGTGAGTTGCACTGAAAAACTTAGAATATAAGAAACGCACAGTGTAGTACATAGTATATGAGTGAGTTGCACTGAAAAACTTAGAATATAAGAAACGCACAGTGTAGTACATAGTATATGAGTGAGTTGCACTGAAAAACTTAGAATATAAGAAACGCACATTGTAGTACATAGTATATGAGTGAGTTGCACTGAAAAACTCTAGAATATAAGAAACGCACAGTGTAGTACATAGTATATGAGTGAGTTGCACTGAAAAACTTAGAATATAAGAAACGCACAGTGTAGTACATAGTATATGAGTGAGTTGCACTGAAAAACTTAGAATATAAGAAACGCACAGTGTAGTACATAGTATATGAGTGAGTTGCACTGAAATACTTAGAATATAAGAAACGCACAGTGTAGTACATAGTATATGAGTGAGTTGCACTGAAAAACTTAGAATATAAGAAACGCACAGTGTAGTACATAGTATATGAGTGAGTTGCACTGAAAAACTTAGAATATAAGAAACGCACAGTGTAGTACATAGTATATGAGTGAGTTGCACTGAAAAACTTAGAATATAAAAAACGCACAGTGTAGTACATAGTATATGAGTGAGTTGCACTGAAAAACTTAGAATATAAGAAACGCACAGTGTAGTACATAGTATATGAGTGAGTTGCACTGAAAAACTTAGAATATAAGAAAAGCACAGTGTAGTACATAGTATATGAGTGAGTTGCACTGAAAAACTTAGAATATAAGAAACGCACAGTGTAGTACATAGTATATGAGTGAGTTGCACTGAAAAACTTAGTATATAAGAAACGCACAGTGTAGTACATATTATATGAGTGAGTTGCACTGAAAAACTTAGAATTTACTGAAAATCCCGCATTACACGAAATGCACAGTGTAGTACATAGTATATGAGTGAGTTGCTCTGAAAAACTCTAGAATATAAGAAACGCACAGTGTAGTACATAGTATATGAGTGAGTTGCACTGAAAAACTTAGAATATAAGAAACGCACAGTGTAGTACATAGTATATGAGTGAGTTGCACTGAAAAACTTAGAATATAAGAAACGCACAGTGTAGTACATGGTATATGAGTGAGTTGCACTCAAAAACTTAGAATATAAGAAACGCACAGTGTAGTACATAGTATATGAGTGAGTTGCACTGAAAAACTTAGAATATAAGAAACGCACAGTGTAGTACATAGTATATGAGTGAGTTGCACTGAAAAACTTAGAATATAAGAAACGCACAGTGTAGTACATAGTATATGAGTGAGTTGCACTGAAAAACTTAGAATATAAGAAACGCACAGTGTAGTACATAGTATATGAGTGAGTTGCACTGAAAAACTTAGAATATAAGAAACGCACAGTGTAGTACATAGTATATGAGTGAGTTGCACTGAAAAACTTAGAATATAAGAAACGCACAGTGTAGTACATAGTATATGAGTGAGTTGCACTGAAAAACTTAGAATATAAGAAACGCACAGTGTAGTACATAGTATATGAGTGAGTTGCACTGAAAAACTTAGAATATAAGAAACGCACAGTGTAGTACATAGTATATGAGTGAGTTGCACTAAAAACTTAGAATATAAGAAACGCACAGTGTAGTACATAGTATATGAGTGAGTTGCACTGAAAAACTTAGAATATAAGAAACGCACAGTGTAGTCCATAGTATATGAGTGAGTTGCACTGAAAAACTTACAATTTACTGAAAAACCCGCATTACACGAAATGCACAGTGTAGTACATAGTATATGAGTGAGTTGCACTGAAAAACTTAGAATATAAGAAACGCACAGTGTAGTACATAGTATATGAGTGAGTTGCACTGAAAAACTTAGAATATAAGAAACGCACAGTGTTGTACCTAGTATATGAGTGAGTTGCACTGAAAAACTTAGAATTTAAGAAACACACAGTGTAGTACATAGTATATGAGTGAGTTGCTCTGAAAAACTTAGAATATAAGAAACGCACAGTGTAGTACATAGTATATGAGTGAGTTGCACTGAAAAACTTAGATTATAAGAAACGCACAGTGTAGTACATAGTATATGAGTGAATTGCACTGAAAAACTTAGAATATAAGAAACGCACAGTGTAGTACATAGTATATGAGTGAGTTGCACTGAAAAACTTAGAATATAAGAAACGCACAGTGTAGTATATAGTATATGAGTGAGTTGCATTGAAAAACTTAGATTTTAAGAAACGCACAGTGTAGTACATAGTATATGAGTGAGTTGCACTGAAAAACTTAGATTTTAAGAAACGCACAGTGTAGTACATAGTATATGAGTGAGTTGCACTGAAAAACTTAGATTATAAGAAACGCACAGTGTAGTACATAGTATATGAGTGAGTTGCACTCAAAAACTTAGAATATAAGAAACGCACAGTGTAGTACATAGTATATGAGTGAGTTGCACTGAAAAACTTAGAATATAAGAAACGCACAGTGTAGTACATAGTATATGAGTGAGTTGCACTGAAAAACTTAGAATATAAAAAACGCACAGTGTAGTACAAAGTATATGAGTGAGTTGCACTGAAAAACTTAGAATATAAGAAACGCACAGTGTAGTACATAGTATATGAGTGAGTTGCACTGAAAAACTTAGAATATAAGAAACGCACAGTGTAGTACATAGTATATGAGTGAGTTGCACTGAAATACTTAGAATATAAGAAACGCACGGTGTAGTACATAGTATATGAGTGAGTTGCACTGAAAAACTTAGAATATAAGAAACGCACAGTGTAGTACATAGTATATGAGTGAGTTGCACTGAAAAACTTAGAATATAAGAAACGCACAGTGTAGTACATAGTATATGAGTGAGTAGCACTGAAAAACTTAGAATTTAGAGAAACGCACAGTGTAGTACATAGTATATGAGTGAGTTGCACTGAAAAACTTAGAATTTAGAGAAACGCACAGTGTAGTACATAGTATATGAGTGAGTTTCACTGAAAAACTTAGAATATAAGAAACGCACAGTGTAGTACATAGTATATGAGTGAGTTGCACTGAAAAACTTAGAATATAAGAAACGCACAGTGTAGTACATTGTATATGAGTGAGTTGCACTGAAAAACTTAGAATTTAAGAAACGCACAGTGTAGTACATAGTATATGAGTGAGTTGCACTGAAAAACTTAGAATATAAGAAACGCACAGTGTAGTACATAGTATATGAGTGAGTTGCACTGAAAAACTTAGAATATAAGAAACGCACAGTGTAGTACATAGTATATGAGTGAGTTGCACTGAAAAACTTAGAATATAAGAAACGCACAGTGTAGTACATAGTATATGAGTGAGTTGCACTGAAAAACTTAGAATATAAGAAACGCACATTGTAGTACATAGTATATGAGTGAGTTGCACTGAAAAACTCTAGAATATAAGAAACGCACAGTGTAGTACATAGTATATGAGTGAGTTGCACTGAAAAACTTAGAATATAAGAAACGCACAGTGTAGTATATAGTATATGAGTGAGTTGCATTGAAAAACTTAGATTTTAAGAAACGCACAGTGTAGTACATAGTATATGAGTGAGTTGCACTGAAAAACTTAGATTTTAAGAAACGCACAGTGTAGTACATACTATATGAGTGAGTTGCACTGAAAAACTTAGAATCTAAGAAACGCACAGTGTAGTACATAGTATATGAGTGAGTTGCACTCAAAAACTTAGAATATAAGAAACGCACAGTGTAGTACATAGTATATGAGTGAGTTGCACTGAAAATCTTAGAATATAAGAAACGCACAGTGTAGTACATAGTATATGAGTGAGTTGCACTGAAAAACTTAGAATATAAAAAACGCACAGTGTAGTACAAAGTATATGAGTGAGTTGCACTGAAAAATTTAGAATATAAGAAACGCACAGTGTAGTACATAGTATATGAGTGAGTTGCACTGAAAAACTTAGAATATAAGAAACGCACAGTGTAGTACATAGTATATGAGTGAGTTGCACTGAAAAACTTAGAATATAAGAAACGCACGGTGTAGTACATAGTATATGAGTGAGTTGCACTGAAAAACTTAGAATATAAGAAACGCACAGTGTAGTACATAGTATATGAGTGAGTTGCACTGAAAAACTTAGAATATAAGAAACGCACAGTGTAGTACATAGTATATGAGTGAGTAGCACTGAAAAACTTAGAATTTAGAGAAACGCACAGTGTAGTACATAGTATATGAGTGAGTTGCACTGAAAAACTTAGAATTTAGAGAAACGCACAGTGTAGTACATAGTATATGAGTGAGTTGCACTGAAAAACTTAGAATATAAGAAACGCACAGTGTAGTACATAGTATATGAGTGAGTTGCACTGAAAAACTTAGAATATAAGAAACGCACAGTGTAGTACATTGTATATGAGTGAGTTGCACTGAAAAACTTAGAATTTAAGAAACGCACAGTGTAGTACATAGTATATGAGTGAGTTGCACTGAAAAACTTAGAATATAAGAAACGCACAGTGTAGTACATAGTATATGAGTGAGTTGCACTGAAAAACTTAGAATATAAGAAACGCACAGTGTAGTACATAGTATATGAGTGAGTTGCACTGAAAAACTTAGAATATAAGAAACGCACAGTGTAGTACATAGTATATGAGTGAGTTGCACTGAAAAACTTAGAATATAAGAAACGCACATTGTAGTACATAGTATATGAGTGAGTTGCACTGAAAAACTCTAGAATATAAGAAACGCACAGTGTAGTACATAGTATATGAGTGAGTTGCACTGAAAAACTTAGAATATAAGAAACGCACAGTGTAGTACATAGTATATGAGTGAGTTGCACTGAAAAACTTAGAATATAAGAAACGCACAGTGTAGTACATAGTATATGAGTGAGTTGCACTGAAAAACTTAGAATTTTTGAAACGCACAGTGTAGTACATAGTATATGAGTGAGTTGCACTGAAAAACTTAGAATATAAGAAACGCACAGTGTAGTACATAGTATATGAGTGAGTTGCACTGAAAAACTTAGAATATAAGAAACGCACAGTGTAGTACATAGTATATGAGTGAGTTGCACTGAAAAACTTAGAATATAAGAAACGCACAGTGTAGTACATAGTATATGAGTGAGTTGCACTGAAAAACTTAGAATATAAGAAAAGCACAGTGTAGTACATAGTATATGAGTGAGTTGCACTGAAAAACTTAGAATATAAGAAACGCACAGTGTAGTACATAGTATATGAGTGAGTTGCACTAAAAAACTTAGAATATAAGAAACGCACAGTGTAGTACATATTATATGAGTGAGTTGCACTGAAAAACTTAGAATTTACTGAAAAACCCGCATTACACGAAATGCACAGTGTAGTACATAGTATATGAGTGAGTTGCTCTGAAAAACTCTAGAATATAAGAAACGCACAGTGTAGTACATAGTATATGAGTGAGTTGCACTGAAAAACTTAGAATATAAGAAACGCACAGTGTAGTACATAGTATATGAGTGAGTTGCACTGAAAAACTTAGAATATAAGAAACGCACAGTGTAGTACATGGTATATGAGTGAGTTGCACTCAAAAACTTAGAATATAAGAAACGCACAGTGTAGTACATAGTATATGAGTGAGTTGCACTGAAAAACTTAGAATATAAGAAACGCACAGTGTAGTACATTGTATATGAGTGAGTTGCACTGAAAAACTTAGAATATAAGAAACACACAGTGTAGTACATAGTATATGAGTGAGTTGCACTGAAAAACTTAGAATATAAGAAACGCACAGTGTAGTACATAGTATATGAGTGAGTTGCACTGAAAAACTTAGAATATAAGAAACGCACAGTGTAGTACATAGTATATGAGTGAGTTGCACTGAAAAACTTACAATTTACTGAAAAACCCGCATTACACGAAATGCACAGTGTAGTACATAGTATATGAGAGAGTTGCACTGAAAAACTTAGAATATAAGAAACGCACAGTGTAGTACATAGTATATGAGTGAGTTGCACTGAAAAACTTAGAATATAAGAAACGCACAGTGTTGTACCTAGTATATGAGTGAGTTGCACTGAAAAACTTAGAATTTAAGAAACACACAGTGTAGTACATAGTATATGAGTGAGTTGCTCTGAAAAACTTAGAATATAAGAAACGCACAGTGTAGTACATAGTATATGAGTGAGTTGCACTGAAAAACTTAGATTATAAGAAACGCACAGTGTAGTACATAGTATATGAGTGAATTGCACTGAAAAACTTAGAATATAAGAAACGCACAGTGTAGTACATAGTATATGAGTGAGTTGCACTGAAAAACTTAGAATATAAGAAACGCACAGTGTAGTATATAGTATATGAGTGAGTTGCATTGAAAAACTTAGATTTTAAGAAACGCACAGTGTAGTACATAGTATATGAGTGAGTTGCACTGAAAAACTTAGATTTTAAGAAACGCACAGTGTAGTACATAGTATATGAGTGAGTTGCACTGAAAAACTTAGATTTTAAGAAACGCACAGTGTAGTACATAGTATATGAGTGAGTTGCACTCAAAAACTTAGAATATAAGAAACGCACAGTGTAGTACATAGTATATGAGTGAGTTGCACTGAAAAACTTAGAATATAAGAAACGCACAGTGTAGTACATAGTATATGAGTGAGTTGCACTGAAAAACTTAGAATATAAAAAACGCACAGTGTAGTACAAAGTATATGAGTGAGTTGCACTGAAAAACTTAGAATATAAGAAACGCACAGTGTAGTACATAGTATATGAGTGAGTTGCACTGAAAAACTTAGAATATAAGAAACGCACAGTGTAGTACATAGTATATGAGTGAGTAGCACTGAAAAACTTAGAATTTAGAGAAACGCACAGTGTAGTACATAGTATATGAGTGAGTTGCACTGAAAAACTTAGAATTTAGAGAAACGCACAGTGTAGTACATAGTATATGAGTGAGTTGCACTGAAAAACTTAGAAT
This sequence comes from Mus caroli, assembly GCF_978045245.1. Classification (NCBI taxonomy): domain Eukaryota; kingdom Metazoa; phylum Chordata; class Mammalia; order Rodentia; family Muridae; genus Mus; species Mus caroli. Next base: position 4,388,083 of record NW_028227284.1, on the reverse strand, counting down.
ATAAGAAACGCACAGTGTAGTACATAGTATATGAGTGAGTTGCACTGAAAAACTTAGAATATAAGAAACGCACAGTGTAGTACATTGTATATGAGTGAGTTGCACTGAAAAACTTAGAATTTAAGAAACGCACAGTGTAGTACATAGTATATGAGTGAGTTTCACTGAAAAACTTAGAATATAAGAAACGCACAGTGTAGTACATAGTATATGAGTGAGTTGCACTGAAAAACTTAGAATATAAGAAACGCACAGTGTAGTACATAGTATATGAGTGAGTTGCACTGAAAAACTTAGAATATAAGAAACGCACAGTGTAGTACATAGTATATGAGTGAGTTGCACTGAAAAACTTAGAATATAAGAAACGCACATTGTAGTACATAGTATATGAGTGAGTTGCACTGAAAAACTCTAGAATATAAGAAACGCACAGTGTAGTACATAGTATATGAGTGAGTTGCACTGAAAAACTTAGAATATAAGAAACGCACAGTGTAGTACATAGTATATGAGTGAGTTGCACTGAAAAACTTAGAATATAAGAAACGCACAGTGTAGTACATAGTATATGAGTGAGTTGCACTGAAAAACTTAGAATATAAGAAACGCACAGTGTAGTACATAGTATATGAGTGAGTTGCACTGAAAAACTTAGAATATAAGAAACGCACAGTGTAGTACATAGTATATGAATGAGTTGCACTGAAAAACTTAGAATATAAGAAACGCACAGTGTAGTACATAGTATATGAGTGAGTTGCACTGAAAAACTTAGAATATAAGAAACGCACAGTGTAGTACATAGTATATGAGTGAGTTGCACTGAAAAACTTAGAATATAAGAAACGCACAGTGTAGTACATAGTATATGAGTGAGTTGCACTGAAAAACTTAGAATATAAGAAAAGCACAGTGTAGTACATAGTATATGAGTGAGTTGCACTGAAAAACTTAGAATATAAGAAACGCACAGTGTAGTACATAGTATATGAGTGAGTTGCACTGAAAAACTTAGAATATAAGAAACGCACAGTGTAGTACATATTATATGAGTGAGTTGCACTGAAAAACTTAGAATTTACTGAAAAACCCGCATTACACGAAATGCACAGTGTAGTACATAGTATATGAGTGAGTTGCTCTGAAAAACTCTAGAATATAAGAAACGCACAGTGTAGTACATAGTATATGAGTGAGTTGCACTGAAAAACTTAGAATATAAGAAACGCACAGTGTAGTACATAGTATATGAGTGAGTTGCACTGAAAAACTTAGAATATAAGAAACGCACAGTGTAGTACATGGTATATGAGTGAGTTGCACTCAAAAACTTAGAATATAAGAAACGCACAGTGTAGTACATAGTATATGAGTGAGTTGCACTGAAAAACTTAGAATATAAGAAACGCACAGTGTAGTACATAGTATATGAGTGAGTTGCACTGAAAAACTTAGAATATAAGAAACGCACAGTGTAGTACATAGTATATGAGTGAGTTGCACTGAAAAACTTAGAATATAAGAAACGCACAGTGTAGTACATAGTATATGAGTGAGTTGCACTGAAAAACTTAGAATATAAGAAACGCACAGTGTAGTACATAGTATATGAGTGAGTTGCACTGAAAAACTTACAATTTACTGAAAAACCCGCATTACACGAAATGCACAGTGTAGTACATAGTATATGAGTGAGTTGCACTGAAAAACTTAGAATATAAGAAACACACAGTGTAGTACATAGTATATGAGTGAGTTGCACTGAAAAACTTAGAATATAAGAAACGCACAGTGTAGTATATAGTATATGAGTGAGTTGCATTGAAAAACTTAGATTTTAAGAAACGCACAGTGTAGTACATAGTATATGAGTGAGCTGCACTGAAAAACTTAGATTTTAAGAAACGCACAGTGTAGTACATAGTATATGAGTGAGTTGCACTGAAAAACTTAGATTTTAAGAAACGCACAGTGTAGTACATAGTATATGAGTGAGTTGCACTCAAAAACTTAGAATATAAGAAACGCACAGTGTAGTACATAGTATATGAGTGAGTTGCACTGAAAAACATAGAATATAAGAAACGCACAGTGTAGTACATAGTATATGAGTGAGTTGCACTGAAAAACTTAGAATATAAAAAACGCACAGTGTAGTACAAAGTATATGAGTGAGTTGCACTGAAAAACTTAGAATATAAGAAACGCACAGTGTAGTACATAGTATATGAGTGAGTTGCACTGAAAAACTTAGAATATAAGAAACGCACGGTGTAGTACATAGTATATGAGTGAGTTGCTCTGAAAAACTTAGAATATAAGAAACGCACGGTGTAGTACATAGTATATGAGTGAGTTGCACTGAAAAACTTAGAATATAAGAAACGCACAGTGTAGTACATAGTATATGAGTGAGTTGCACTGAAAAACTTAGAATATAAGAAACGCACAGTGTAGTACATAGTATATGAGTGAGTTGCACTGAAAAACTTAGAATTTAGAGAAACGCACAGTGTAGTACATAGTATATGAGTGAGTTGCCCTGAAAAACTTAGAATTTAGAGAAACGCACAGTGTAGTACATAGTATATGAGTGAGTTGCACTGAAAAACTTAGAATATAAGAAACGCACAGTGTAGTACATAGTATATGAGTGAGTTGCACTGAAAAACTTAGAATATAAGAAACGCACAGTGTAGTACATTGTATATGAGTGAGTTGCACTGAAAAACTTAGAATTTAAGAAACGCACAGTGTAGTACATAGTATATGAGTGAGTTGCACTGAAAAACTTAGAATATAAGAAACGCACAGTGTAGTACATAGTATATGAGTGAGTTGCACTGAAAAACTTAGAATATAAGAAACGCACAGTGTAGTACATAGTATATGAGTGAGTTGCACTGAAAAACTTAGAATATAAGAAACGCACAGTGTAGTACATAGTATATGAGTGAGTTGCACTGAAAAACTTAGAATATAAGAAACGCACATTGTAGTACATAGTATATGAGTGAGTTGCACTGAAAAACTCTAGAATATAAGAAACGCACAGTGTAGTACATAGTATATGAGTGAGTTGCACTGAAAAACTTAGAATATAAGAAACGCACAGTGTAGTACATAGTATATGAGTGAGTTGCACTGAAAAACTTAGAATATAAGAAACGCACAGTGTAGTACATAGTATATGAGTGAGTTGCACTGAAATACTTAGAATATAAGAAACGCACAGTGTAGTACATAGTATATGAGTGAGTTGCACTGAAAAACTTAGAATATAAGAAACGCACAGTGTAGTACATAGTATATGAGTGAGTTGCACTGAAAAACTTAGAATATAAGAAACGCACAGTGTAGTACATAGTATATGAGTGAGTTGCACTGAAAAACTTAGAATATAAAAAACGCACAGTGTAGTACATAGTATATGAGTGAGTTGCACTGAAAAACTTAGAATATAAGAAACGCACAGTGTAGTACATAGTATATGAGTGAGTTGCACTGAAAAACTTAGAATATAAGAAAAGCACAGTGTAGTACATAGTATATGAGTGAGTTGCACTGAAAAACTTAGAATATAAGAAACGCACAGTGTAGTACATAGTATATGAGTGAGTTGCACTGAAAAACTTAGAATATAAGAAACGCACAGTGTAGTACATATTATATGAGTGAGTTGCACTGAAAAACTTAGAATTTACTGAAAATCCCGCATTACACGAAATGCACAGTGTAGTACATAGTATATGAGTGAGTTGCTCTGAAAAACTCTAGAATATAAGAAACGCACAGTGTAGTACATAGTATATGAGTGAGTTGCACTGAAAAACTTAGAATATAAGAAACGCACAGTGTAGTACATAGTATATGAGTGAGTTGCACTGAAAAACTTAGAATATAAGAAACGCACAGTGTAGTACATGGTATATGAGTGAGTTGCACTCAAAAACTTAGAATATAAGAAACGCACAGTGTAGTACATAGTATATGAGTGAGTTGCACTGAAAAACTTAGAATATAAGAAACGCACAGTGTAGTACATAGTATATGAGTGAGTTGCACTGAAAAACTTAGAATATAAGAAACGCACAGTGTAGTACATAGTATATGAGTGAGTTGCACTGAAAAACTTAGAATATAAGAAACGCACAGTGTAGTACATAGTATATGAGTGAGTTGCACTGAAAAACTTAGAATATAAGAAACGCACAGTGTAGTACATAGTATATGAGTGAGTTGCACTGAAAAACTTAGAATATAAGAAACGCACAGTGTAGTACATAGTATATGAGTGAGTTGCACTGAAAAACTTAGAATATAAGAAACGCACAGTGTAGTACATAGTATATGAGTGAGTTGCACTGAAAAACTTAGAATATAAGAAACGCACAGTGTAGTACATAGTATATGAGTGAGTTGCACTGAAAAACTTAGAATTTAGAGAAACGCACAGTGTAGTACATAGTATATGAGTGAGTTGCACTGAAAAACTTAGAATTTAGAGAAACGCACAGTGTAGTACATAGTATATGAGTGAGTTGCACTGAAAAACTTAGAATATAAGAAACGCACAGTGTAGTACATAGTATATGAGTGAGTTGCACTGAAAAACTTAGAATATAAGAAACGCACAGTGTAGTACATTGTATATGAGTGAGTTGCACTGAAAAACTTAGAATTTAAGAAACGCACAGTGTAGTACATAGTATATGAGTGAGTTGCACTGAAAAACTTAGAATATAAGAAACGCACAGTGTAGTACATAGTATATGAGTGAGTTGCACTGAAAAACTTAGAATATAAGAAACGCACAGTGTAGTACATAGTATATGAGTGAGTTGCACTGAAAAACTTAGAATATAAGAAACGCACAGTGTAGTACATAGTATATGAGTGAGTTGCACTGAAAAACTTAGAATATAGGAAACGCACAGTGTAGTACAAAGTATATGAGTGAGTTGCACTGAAAAACTTAGAATATAAGAAACGCACAGTGTAGTACATAGTATATGAGTGAGTTGCACTGAAAAACTTAGAATATAGGAAACGCACAGTGTAGTACAAAGTATATGAGTGAGTTGCACTGAAAAACTTAGAATATAAGAAACGCACATGTAGTACATAGTATATGAGTGAGTTGCACTGAAAAACTTAGAATATAAGAAACGCACAGTGTAGTACATGGTATATGAGTGAGTTGCACTCAAAATCTTAGAATATAAGAAACGCACAGTGTAGTACATAGTATATGAGTGAGTTGCACTGAAAAACTTAGAATATAAGAAACGCACAGTGTAGTACATAGTATATGAGTGAGTTGCACTGAAAAACTTAGAATATAAGAAACGCACAGTGTAGTACATAGTATATGAGTGAGTTGCACTGAAAAACTTAGAATATAAGAAACGCACAGTGTAGTACATAGTATATGAGTGAGTTGCACTGAAAAACTTAGAATATAAGAAACGCACAGTGTAGTACATAGTATATGAGTGAGTTGCACTGAAAAACTTACAATTTACTGAAAAACCCGCATTACACGAAATGCACAGTGTAGTACATAGTATATGAGTGAGTTGCACTGAAAAACTTAGAATATAAGAAACACACAGTGTAGTACATAGTATATGAGTGAGTTGCACTGAAAAACTTAGAATATAAGAAACGCACAGTGTTGTACCTAGTATATGAGTGAGTTGCACTGAAAAACTTAGAATTTAAGAAACACACAGTGTAGTACATAGTATATGAGTGAGTTGCTCTGAAAAACTTAGAATATAAGAAACGCACAGTGTAGTACATAGTATATGAGTGAGTTGCACTGAAAAACTTAGATTATAAGAAACGCACAGTGTAGTACATAGTATATGAGTGAATTGCACTGAAAAACTTAGAATATAAGAAACGCACAGTGTAGTACATAGTATATGAGTGAGTTGCACTGAAAAACTTAGAATATAAGAAACGCACAGTGTAGTATATAGTATATGAGTGAGTTGCATTGAAAAACTTAGATTTTAAGAAACGCACAGTGTAGTACATAGTATATGAGTGAGTTGCACTGAAAAACTTAGATTTTAAGAAACGCACAGTGTAGTACATAGTATATGAGTGAGTTGCACTGAAAAACTTAGATTTTAAGAAACGCACAGTGTAGTACATAGTATATGAGTGAGTTGCACTCAAAAACTTAGAATATAAGAAACGCACAGTGTAGTACATAGTATATGAGTGAGTTGCACTGAAAAACTTAGAATATAAGAAACGCACAGTGTAGTACATAGTATATGAGTGAGTTGCACTGAAAAACTTAGAATATAAAAAACGCACAGTGTAGTACAAATATATGAGTGAGTTGCACTGAAAAACTTAGAATATAAGAAACGCACAGTGTAGTACATAGTATATGAGTGAGTTGCACTGAAAAACTTAGAATATAAGAAACGCACGGTGTAGTACATAGTATATGAGTGAGTTGCACTGAAAAACTTAGAATATAAGAAACGCACGGTGTAGTACATAGTATATGAGTGAGTTGCACTGAAAAACTTAGAATATAAGAAACGCACAGTGTAGTACATAGTATATGAGTGAGTTGCACTGAAAAACTTAGAATATAAGAAACGCACAGTGTAGTACATAGTATATGAGTGAGTTGCACTGAAAAACTTAGAATATAAGAAACGCACAGTGTAGTACATAGTATATGAGTGAGTTGCACTGAAAAACTTAGAATATAAGAAACGCACAGTGTAGTACATAGTATATGAGTGAGTTGCACTGAAAAACTTAGAATATAAGAAACGCACAGTGTAGTACATAGTATATGAGTGAGTTGCACTGAAAAACTTAGAATATAAGAAACGCACAGTGTAGTACATAGTATATGAGTGAGTTGCACTGAAAAACTTACAATTTACTGAAAAACCCGCATTACACGAAATGCACAGTGTAGTACATAGTATATGAGTGAGTTGCACTGAAAAACTTAGAATATAAGAAACACACAGTGTAGTACATAGTATATGAGTGAGTTGCACTGAAAAACTTAGAATATAAGAAACGCACAGTGTTGTACCTAGTATATGAGTGAGTTGCACTGAAAAACTTAGAATTTAAGAAACACACAGTGTAGTACATAGTATATGAGTGAGTTGCTCTGAAAAACTTAGAATATAAGAAACGCACAGTGTAGTACATAGTATATGAGTGAGTTGCACTGAAAAACTTAGATTATAAGAAACGCACAGTGTAGTACATAGTATATGAGTGAGTTGCACTGAAAAACTTAGATTTTAAGAAACGCACAGTGTAGTACATAGTATATGAGTGAGTTGCACTGAAAAACTTAGATTTTAAGAAACGCACAGTGTAGTACATAGTATATGAGTGAGTTGCACTCAAAAACTTAGAATATAAGAAACGCACAGTGTAGTACATAGTATATGAGTGAGTTGCACTGAAAAACTTAGAATATAAGAAACGCACAGTGTAGTACATAGTATATGAGTGAGTTGCACTGAAAAACTTAGAATATAAGAAACGCACATTGTAGTACATAGTATATGAGTGAGTTGCACTGAAAAACTCTAGTATATAAGAAACGCACAGTGTAGTACATAGTATATGAGTGAGTTGCACTGAAAAACTTAGAATATAAGAAACGCACAGTGTAGTACATAGTATATGAGTGAGTTGCACTGAAAAACTTAGAATATAAGAAACGCACATTGTAGTACATAGTATATGAGTGAGTTGCACTGAAAAACTCTAGAATATAAGAAACGCACAGTGTAGTACATAGTATATGAGTGAGTTGCACTGAAAAACTTAGAATATAAGAAACGCACAGTGTAGTACATAGTATATGAGTGAGTTGCACTGAAAAACTTAGAATATAAGAAACGCACAGTGTAGTACATAGTATATGAGTGAGTTGCACTGAAAAACTTACAATTTACTGAAAAACCCGCATTACACGAAATGCACAGTGTAGTACATAGTATATGAGTGAGTTGCACTGAAAAACTTAGAATATAAGAAACACACAGTGTAGTACATAGTATATGAGTGAGTTGCACTGAAAAACTTAGAATATAAGAAACGCACAGTGTTGTACCTAGTATATGAGTGAGTTGCACTGAAAAACTTAGAATTTAAGAAACACACAGTGTAGTACATAGTATATGAGTGAGTTGCTCTGAAAAACTTAGAATATAAGAAACGCACAGTGTAGTACATAGTATATGAGTGAGTTGCACTGAAAAACTTAGATTATAAGAAACGCACAGTGTAGTACATAGTATATGAGTGAGTTGCACTGAAAAACTTAGATTTTAAGAAACGCACAGTGTAGTACATAGTATATGAGTGAGTTGCACTGAAAAACTTAGATTTTAAGAAACGCACAGTGTAGTACATAGTATATGAGTGAGTTGCACTCAAAAACTTAGAATATAAGAAACGCACAGTGTAGTACATAGTATATGAGTGAGTTGCACTGAAAAACTTAGAATATAAGAAACGCACAGTGTAGTACATAGTATATGAGTGAGTTGCACTGAAAAACTTAGAATATAAGAAACGCACATTGTAGTACATAGTATATGAGTGAGTTGCACTGAAAAACTCTAGTATATAAGAAACGCACAGTGTAGTACATAGTATATGAGTGAGTTGCACTGAAAAACTTAGAATATAAGAAACGCACAGTGTAGTACATAGTATATGAGTGAGTTGCACTGAAAAACTTAGAATATAAGAAACGCACATTGTAGTACATAGTATATGAGTGAGTTGCACTGAAAAACTCTAGAATATAAGAAACGCACAGTGTAGTACATAGTATATGAGTGAGTTGCACTGAAAAACTTAGAATATAAGAAACGCACAGTGTAGTACATAGTATATGAGTGAGTTGCACTGAAAAACTTAGAATATAAGAAACGCACAGTGTAGTACATAGTATATGAGTGAGTTGCACTGAAAAACTTAGAATATAAGAAACGCACAGTGTAGTACATAGTATATGAGTGAGTTGCACTGAAAAACTTACAATTTACTGAAAAACCCGCATTACACGAAATGCACAGTGTAGTACATAGTATATGAGTGAGTTGCACTGAAAAACTTAGAATATAAGAAACACACAGTGTAGTACATAGTATATGAGTGAGTTGCACTGAAAAACTTAGAATATAAGAAACGCACAGTGTTGTACCTAGTATATGAGTGAGTTGCACTGAAAAACTTAGAATTTAAGAAACACACAGTGTAGTACATAGTATATGAGTGAGTTGCTCTGAAAAACTTAGAATATAAGAAACGCACAGTGTAGTACATAGTATATGAGTGAGTTGCACTGAAAAACTTAGATTATAAGAAACGCACAGTGTAGTACATAGTATATGAGTGAGTTGCACTGAAAAACTTAGATTTTAAGAAACGCACAGTGTAGTACATAGTATATGAGTGAGTTGCACTGAAAAACTTAGATTTTAAGAAACGCACAGTGTAGTACATAGTATATTAGTGAGTTGCACTCAAAAACTTAGAATATAAGAAACGCACAGTGTAGTACATAGTATATGAGTGAGTTGCACTGAAAAACTTAGAATATAAGAAACGCACAGTGTAGTACATAGTATATGAGTGAGTTGCACTGAAAAACTTAGAATATAAGAAACGCACATTGTAGTACATAGTATATGAGTGAGTTGCACTGAAAAACTCTAGTATATAAGAAACGCACAGTGTAGTACATAGTATATGAGTGAGTTGCACTGAAAAACTTAGAATATAAGAAACGCACAGTGTAGTACATAGTATATGAGTGAGTTGCACTGAAAAACTTAGAATATAAGAAACGCACATTGTAGTACATAGTATATGAGTGAGTTGCACTGAAAAACTCTAGAATATAAGAAACGCACAGTGTAGTACATAGTATATGAGTGAGTTGCACTGAAAAACTTAGAATATAAGAAACGCACAGTGTAGTACATAGTATATGAGTGAGTTGCACTGAAAAACTTAGAATATAAGAAACGCACAGTGTAGTACATAGTATATGAGTGAGTTGCACTGAAAAACTTACAATTTACTGAAAAACCCGCATTACTCGAAATGCACAGTGTAGTACATAGTATATGAGTGAGTTGCACTGAAAAACTTAGAATATAAGAAACACACAGTGTAGTACATAGTATATGAGTGAGTTGCACTGAAAAACTTAGAATATAAGAAACGCACAGTGTTGTACCTAGTATATGAGTGAGTTGCACTGAAAAACTTAGAATTTAAGAAACACACAGTGTAGTACATAGTATATGAGTGAGTTGCTCTGAAAAACTTAGAATATAAGAAACGCACAGTGTAGTACATAGTATATGAGTGAGTTGCACTGAAAAACTTAGATTATAAGAAACGCACAGTGTAGTACATAGTATATGAGTGAGTTGCACTGAAAAACTTAGATTTTAAGAAACGCACAGTGTAGTACATAGTATATGAGTGAGTTGCACTGAAAAACTTAGATTTTAAGAAACGCACAGTGTAGTACATAGTATATGAGTGAGTTGCACTCAAAAACTTAGAATATAAGAAACGCACAGTGTAGTACATAGTATATGAGTGAGTTGCACTGAAAAACTTAGAATATAAGAAACGCACAGTGTAGTACATAGTATATGAGTGAGTTGCACTGAAAAACTTAGAATATAAGAAACGCACATTGTAGTACATAGTATATGAGTGAGTTGCACTGAAAAACTCTAGTATATAAGAAACGCACAGTGTAGTACATAGTATATGAGTGAGTTGCACTGAAAAACTTAGAATATAAGAAACGCACAGTGTAGTACATAGTATATGAGTGAGTTGCACTGAAAAACTTAGAATATAAGAAACGCACATTGTAGTACATAGTATATGAGTGAGTTGCACTGAAAAACTCTAGAATATAAGAAACGCACAGTGTAGTACATAGTATATGAGTGAGTTGCACTGAAAAACTTAGAATATAAGAAACGCACAGTGTAGTACATAGTATATGAGTGAGTTGCACTGAAAAACTTAGAATATAAGAAACGCACAGTGTAGTACATAGTATATGAGTGAGTTGCACTGAAAAACTTAGAATATAAGAAACGCACAGTGTAGTACATAGTATATGAGTGAGTTGCACTGAAAAACTTAGAATATAAGAAACGCACAGTGTAGTACATAGTATATGAGTGAGTTGCACTGAAAAACTTACAATTTACTGAAAAACCCGCATTACACGAAATGCACAGTGTAGTACATAGTATATGAGTGAGTTGCACTGAAAAACTTAGAATATAAGAAACACACAGTGTAGTACATAGTATATGAGTGAGTTGCACTGAAAAACTTAGAATATAAGAAACGCACAGTGTTGTACCTAGTATATGAGTGAGTTGCACTGAAAAACTTAGAATTTAAGAAACACACAGTGTAGTACATAGTATATGAGTGAGTTGCTCTGAAAAACTTAGAATATAAGAAACGCACAGTGTAGTACATAGTATATGAGTGAGTTGCACTGAAAAACTTAGATTATAAGAAACGCACAGTGTAGTACATAGTATATGAGTGAATTGCACTGAAAAACTTAGAATATAAGAAACGCACAGTGTAGTACATAGTATATGAGTGAGTTGCACTGAAAAACTTAGAATATAAGAAACGCACAGTGTAGTACATAGTATATGAGTGAGTTGCACTGAAAAACTTAGAATATAAGAAACGCACAGTGTAGTACATAGTATATGAGTGAGTTGCACTGAAAAACTTAGAATATAGGAAACGCACAGTGTAGTACAAAGTATATGAGTGAGTTGCACTGAAAAACTTAGAATATAAGAAACGCACATGTAGTACATAGTATATGAGTGAGTTGCACTGAAAAACTTAGAATATAAGAAACACACAGTGTAGTACATGGTATATGAGTGAGTTGCACTCAAAATCTTAGAATATAAGAAACGCACAGTGTAGTACATAGTATATGAGTGAGTTGCACTGAAAAACTTAGAATATAAGAAACGCACAGTGTAGTACATAGTATATGAGTGAGTTGCACTGAAAAACTTAGAATATAAGAAACGCACAGTGTAGTACATAGTATATGAGTGAGTTGCACTGAAAAACTTAGAATATAAGAAACGCACAGTGTAGTACATAGTATATGAGTGAGTTGCACTGAAAAACTTAGAATATAAGAAACGCACAGTGTAGTACATAGTATATGAGTGAGTTGCACTGAAAAACTTACAATTTACTGAAAAACCCGCATTACACGAAATGCACAGTGTAGTACATAGTATATGAGTGAGTTGCACTGAAAAACTTAGAATATAAGAAACACACAGTGTAGTACATAGTATATGAGTGAGTTGCACTGAAAAACTTAGAATATAAGAAACGCACAGTGTTGTACCTAGTATATGAGTGAGTTGCACTGAAAAACTTAGAATTTAAGAAACACACAGTGTAGTACATAGTATATGAGTGAGTTGCTCTGAAAAACTTAGAATATAAGAAACGCACAGTGTAGTACATAGTATATGAGTGAGTTGCACTGAAAAACTTAGATTATAAGAAACGCACAGTGTAGTACATAGTATATGAGTGAATTGCACTGAAAAACTTAGAATATAAGAAACGCACAGTGTAGTACATAGTATATGAGTGAGTTGCACTGAAAAACTTAGAATATAAGAAACGCACAGTGTAGTATATAGTATATGAGTGAGTTGCATTGAAAAACTTAGATTTTAAGAAACGCACAGTGTAGTACATAGTATATGAGTGAGTTGCACTGAAAAACTTAGATTTTAAGAAACGCACAGTGTAGTACATAGTATATGAGTGAGTTGCACTGAAAAACTTAGATTTTAAGAAACGCACAGTGTAGTACATAGTATATGAGTGAGTTGCACTCAAAAACTTAGAATATAAGAAACGCACAGTGTAGTACATAGTATATGAGTGAGTTGCACTGAAAAACTTAGAATATAAGAAACGCACAGTGTAGTACATAGTATATGAGTGAGTTGCACTGAAAAACTTAGAATATAAAAAACGCACAGTGTAGTACAAATATATGAGTGAGTTGCACTGAAAAACTTAGAATATAAGAAACGCACAGTGTAGTACATAGTATATGAGTGAGTTGCACTGAAAAACTTAGAATATAAGAAACGCACGGTGTAGTACATAGTATATGAGTGAGTTGCACTGAAAAACTTAGAATATAAGAAACGCACGGTGTAGTACATAGTATATGAGTGAGTTGCACTGAAAAACTTAGAATATAAGAAACGCACAGTGTAGTACATAGTATATGAGTGAGTTGCACTGAAAAACTTAGAATATAAGAAACGCACAGTGTAGTACATAGTATATGAGTGAGTTGCACTGAAAAACTTAGAATTTAGAGAAACGCACAGTGTAGTACATAGTATATGAGTGAGTTGCACTGAAAAACTTAGAATTTAGAGAAACGCACAGTGTAGTACATAGTATACGAGTGAGTTGCACTGAAAAACTTAGAATATAAGAAACGCACAGTGTAGTACATAGTATATGAGTGAGTTGCACTGAAAAACTTAGAATATAAGAAACGCACAGTGTAGTACATTGTATATGAGTGAGTTGCACTGAAAAACTTAGAATTTAAGAAACGCACAGTGTAGTACATAGTATATGAGTGAGTTGCACTGAAAAACTTAGAATATAAGAAACGCACAGTGTAGTACATAGTATATGAGTGAGTTGCACTGAAAAACTTAGAATATAAGAAACGCACAGTGTAGTACATAGTATATGAGTGAGTTGCACTGAAAAACTTAGAATATAAGAAACGCACAGTGTAGTACATAGTATATGAGTGAGTTGCACTGAAAAACTTAGAATATAAGAAACGCACATTGTAGTACATAGTATATGAGTGAGTTGCACTGAAAAACTCTAGAATATAAGAAACGCACAGTGTAGTACATAGTATATGAGTGAGTTGCACTGAAAAACTTAGAATATAAGAAACGCACAGTGTAGTACATAGTATATGAGTGAGTTGCACTGAAAAACTTAGAATATAAGAAACGCACATTGTAGTACATAGTATATGAGTGAGTTGCACTGAAAAACTCTAGAATATAAGAAACGCACAGTGTAGTACATAGTATATGAGTGAGTTGCACTGAAAAACTTAGAATATAAGAAACGCACAGTGTAGTACATAGTATATGAGTGAGTTGCACTGAAAAACTTAGAATATAAGAAACGCACAGTGTAGTACATAGTATATGAGTGAGTTGCACTGAAAAACTTAGAATATAAGAAACGCACAGTGTAGTACATAGTATATGAGTGAGTTGCACTGAAAAACTTAGAATATAAGAAACGCACAGTGTAGTACATAGTATATGAGTGAGTTGCACTGAAAAACTTACAATTTACTGAAAAACCCGCATTACACGAAATGCACAGTGTAGTACATAGTATATGAGTGAGTTGCACTGAAAAACTTAGAATATAAGAAACACACAGTGTAGTACATAGTATATGAGTGAGTTGCACTGAAAAACTTAGAATATAAGAAACGCACAGTGTTGTACCTAGTATATGAGTGAGTTGCACAGAAAAACTTAGAATTTAAGAAACACACAGTGTAGTACATAGTATATGAGTGAGTTGCTCTGAAAAACTTAGAATATAAGAAACGCACAGTGTAGTACATAGTATATGAGTGAGTTGCACTGAAAAACTTAGATTATAAGAAACGCACAGTGTAGTACATAGTATATGAGTGAATTGCACTGAAAAACTTAGAATATAAGAAACGCACAGTGTAGTACATAGTATATGAGTGAGTTGCACTGAAAAACTTAGAATATAAGAAACGCACAGTGTAGTATATAGTATATGAGTGAGTTGCATTGAAAAACTTAGATTTTAAGAAACGCACAGTGTAGTACATAGTATATGAGTGAGTTGCACTGAAAAACTTAGATTTTAAGAAACGCACAGTGTAGTACATAGTATATGAGTGAGTTGCACTGAAAAACTTAGATTTTAAGAAACGCACAGTGTAGTACATAGTATATGAGTGAGTTGCACTCAAAAACTTAGAATATAAGAAACGCACAGTGTAGTACATAGTATATGAGTGAGTTGCACTGAAAAACTTAGAATATAAGAAACGCACAGTGTAGTACATAGTATATGAGTGAGTTGCACTGAAAAACTTAGAATATAAGAAACGCACATTGTAGTACATAGTATATGAGTGAGTTGCACTGAAAAACTCTAGTATATAAGAAACGCACAGTGTAGTACATAGTATATGAGTGAGTTGCACTGAAAAACTTAGAATATAAGAAACGCACAGTGTAGTACATAGTATATGAGTGAGTTGCACTGAAAAACTTAGAATATAAGAAACGCACATTGTAGTACATAGTATATGAGTGAGTTGCACTGAAAAACTCTAGAATATAAGAAACGCACAGTGTAGTACATAGTATATGAGTGAGTTGCACTGAAAAACTTAGAATATAAGAAACGCACAGTGTAGTACATAGTATATGAGTGAGTTGCACTGAAAAACTTAGAATATAAGAAACGCACAGTGTAGTACATAGTATATGAGTGAGTTGCACTGAAAAACTTAGAATATAAGAAACGCACAGTGTAGTACATAGTATATGAGTGAGTTGCACTGAAAAACTTAGAATATAAGAAACGCACAGTGTAGTACATAGTATATGAGTGAGTTGCACTGAAAAACTTACAATTTACTGAAAAACCCGCATTACACGAAATGCACAGTGTAGTACATAGTATATGAGTGAGTTGCACTGAAAAACTTAGAATATAAGAAACACACAGTGTAGTACATAGTATATGAGTGAGTTGCACTGAAAAACTTAGAATATAAGAAACGCACAGTGTTGTACCTAGTATATGAATGAGTTGCACTGAAAAACTTAGAATTTAAGAAACACACAGTGTAGTACATAGTATATGAGTGAGTTGCTCTGAAAAACTTAGAATATAAGAAACGCACAGTGTAGTACATAGTATATGAGTGAGTTGCACTGAAAAACTTAGATTATAAGAAACGCACAGTGTAGTACATAGTATATGAGTGAATTGCACTGAAAAACTTAGAATATAAGAAACGCACAGTGTAGTACATAGTATATGAGTGAGTTGCACTGAAAAACTTAGAATATAAGAAACGCACAGTGTAGTATATAGTATATGAGTGAGTTGCATTGAAAAACTTAGATTTTAAGAAACGCACAGTGTAGTACATAGTATATGAGTGAGTTGCACTGAAAAACTTAGATTTTAAGAAACGCACAGTGTAGTACATAGTATATGAGTGAGTTGCACTGAAAAACTTAGATTTTAAGAAACGCACAGTGTAGTACATGGTATATGAGTGAGTTGCACTCAAAAACTTAGAATATAAGAAACGCACAGTGTAGTACATAGTATATGAGTGAGTTGCACTGAAAAACTTAGAATATAAGAAACGCACAGTGTAGTACATAGTATATGAGTGAGTTGCACTGAAAAACTTAGAATATAAAAAACGCACAGTGTAGTACAAAGTATATGAGTGAGTTGCACTGAAAAACTTAGAATATAAGAAACGCACAGTGTAGTACATAGTATATGAGTGAGTTGCACTGAAAAACTTAGAATATAAGAAACGCACGGTGTAGTACATAGTATATGAGTGAGTTGCACTGAAAAACTTAGAATATAAGAAACGCACGGTGTAGTACATAGTATATGAGTGAGTTGCACTGAAAAACTTAGAATATAAGAAACGCACAGTGTAGTACATAGTATATGAGTGAGTTGCACTGAAAAACTTAGAATATAAGAAACGCACAGTGTAGTACATAGTATATGAGTGAGTTGCACTGAAAAACTTAGAATTTAGAGAAACGCACAGTGTAGTACATAGTATATGAGTGAGTTGCACTGAAAAACTTAGAATTTAGAGAAACGCACAGTGTAGTACATAGTATATGAGTGAGTTGCACTGAAAAACTTAGAATATAAGAAACGCACAGTGTAGTACATAGTATATGAGTGAGTTGCACTGAAAAACTTAGAATATAAGAAACGCACAGTGTAGTACATAGTATATGAGTGAGTTGCACTGAAAAACTTAGAATATAAGAAACGCACAGTGTAGTATATAGTATATGAGTGAGTTGCATTGAAAAACTTAGATTTTAAGAAACGCACAGTGTAGTACATAGTATATGAGTGAGTTGCACTGAAAAACTTAGATTTTAAGAAACGCACAGTGTAGTACATAGTATATGAGTGAGTTGCACTGAAAAACTTAGATTTTAAGAAACGCACAGTGTAGTACATAGTATATGAGTGAGTTGCACTCAAAAACTTAGAATATAAGAAACGCACAGTGTAGTACATAGTATATGAGTGAGTTGCACTGAAAAACTTAGAATATAAGAAACGCACAGTGTAGTACATAGTATATGAGTGAGTTGCACTGAAAAACTTAGAATATAAGAAACGCACATTGTAGTACATAGTATATGAGTGAGTTGCACTGAAAAACTCTAGTATATAAGAAACGCACAGTGTAGTACATAGTATATGAGTGAGTTGCACTGAAAAACTTAGAATATAAGAAACGCACAGTGTAGTACATAGTATATGAGTGAGTTGCACTGAAAAACTTAGAATATAAGAAACGCACATTGTAGTACATAGTATATGAGTGAGTTGCACTGAAAAACTCTAGAATATAAGAAACGCACAGTGTAGTACATAGTATATGAGTGAGTTGCACTGAAAAACTTAGAATATAAGAAACGCACAGTGTAGTACATAGTATATGAGTGAGTTGCACTGAAAAACTTAGAATATAAGAAACGCACAGTGTAGTACATAGTATATGAGTGAGTTGCACTGAAAAACTTAGAATATAAGAAACGCACAGTGTAGTACATAGTATATGAGTGAGTTGCACTGAAAAACTTAGAATATAAGAAACGCACAGTGTAGTACATAGTATATGAGTGAGTTGCACTGAAAAACTTACAATTTACTGAAAAACCCGCATTACACGAAATGCACAGTGTAGTACATAGTATATGAGTGAGTTGCACTGAAAAACTTAGAATATAAGAAACACACAGTGTAGTACATAGTATATGAGTGAGTTGCACTGAAAAACTTAGAATATAAGAAACGCACAGTGTTGTACCTAGTATATGAGTGAGTTGCACTGAAAAACTTAGAATTTAAGAAACACACAGTGTAGTACATAGTATATGAGTGAGTTGCTCTGAAAAACTTAGAATATAAGAAACGCACAGTGTAGTACATAGTATATGAGTGAGTTGCACTGAAAAACTTAGATTATAAGAAACGCACAGTGTAGTACATAGTATATGAGTGAATTGCACTGAAAAACTTAGAATATAAGAAACGCACAGTGTAGTACATAGTATATGAGTGAGTTGCACTGAAAAACTTAGAATATAAGAAACGCACAGTGTAGTATATAGTATATGAGTGAGTTGCATTGAAAAACTTAGATTTTAAGAAACGCACAGTGTAGTACATAGTATATGAGTGAGTTGCACTGAAAAACTTAGATTTTAAGAAACGCACAGTGTAGTACATAGTATATGAGTGAGTTGCACTGAAAAACTTAGATTTTAAGAAACGCACAGTGTAGTACATAGTATATGAGTGAGTTGCACTCAAAAACTTAGAATATAAGAAACGCACAGTGTAGTACATAGTATATGAGTGAGTTGCACTGAAAAACTTAGAATATAAGAAACGCACAGTGTAGTACATAGTATATGAGTGAGTTGCACTGAAAAACTTAGAATATAAAAAACGCACAGTGTAGTACAAAGTATATGAGTGAGTTGCACTGAAAAACTTAGAATATAAGAAACGCACAGTGTAGTACATAGTATATGAGTGAGTTGCACTGAAAAACTTAGAATATAAGAAACGCACGGTGTAGTACATAGTATATGAGTGAGTTGCACTGAAAAACTTAGAATATAAGAAACGCACGGTGTAGTACATAGTATATGAGTGAGTTGCACTGAAAAACTTAGAATATAAGAAACGCACAGTGTAGTACATAGTATATGAGTGAGTTGCACTGAAAAACTTAGAATATAAGAAACGCACAGTGTAGTACATAGTATATGAGTGAGTTGCACTGAAAAACTTAGAATTTAGAGAAACGCACAGTGTAGTACATAGTATATGAGTGAGTTGCACTGAAAAACTTAGAATTTAGAGAAACGCACAGTGTAGTACATAGTATATGAGTGAGTTGCACTGAAAAACTTAGAATATAAGAAACGCACAGTGTAGTACATAGTATATGAGTGAGTTGCACTGAAAAACTTAGAATATAAGAAACGCACAGTGTAGTACATTGTATATGAGTGAGTTGCACTGAAAAACTTAGAATTTAAGAAACGCACAGTGTAGTACATAGTATATGAGTGAGTTGCACTGAAAAACTTAGAATATAAGAAACGCACAGTGTAGTACATAGTATATGAGTGAGTTGCACTGAAAAACTTAGAATATAAGAAACGCACAGTGTAGTACATAGTATATGAGTGAGTTGCACTGAAAAACTTAGAATATAAGAAACGCACAGTGTAGTACATAGTATATGAGTGAGTTGCACTGAAAAACTTAGAATATAAGAAACGCACATTGTAGTACATAGTATATGAGTGAGTTGCACTGAAAAACTCTAGAATATAAGAAACGCACAGTGTAGTACATAGTATATGAGTGAGTTGCACTGAAAAACTTAGAATATAAGAAACGCACAGTGTAGTACATAGTATATGAGTGAGTTGCACTGAAAAACTTAGAATATAAGAAACGCACAGTGTAGTACATAGTATATGAGTGAGTTGCACTGAAAAACTTAGAATATAAGAAACGCACAGTGTAGTACATAGTATATGAGTGAGTTGCACTGAAAAACTTAGAATATAAGAAACGCACAGTGTAGTACATAGTATATGAGTGAGTTGCACTGAAAAACTTACAATTTACTGAAAAACCCGCATTACACGAAATGCACAGTGTAGTACATAGTATATGAGTGAGTTGCACTGAAAAACTTAGAATATAAGAAACACACAGTGTAGTACATAGTATATGAGTGAGTTGCACTGAAAAACTTAGAATATAAGAAACGCACAGTGTTGTACCTAGTATATGAGTGAGTTGCACTGAAAAACTTAGAATTTAAGAAACACACAGTGTAGTACATAGTATATGAGTGAGTTGCTCTGAAAAACTTAGAATATAAGAAACGCACAGTGTAGTACATAGTATATGAGTGAGTTGCACTGAAAAACTTAGATTATAAGAAACGCACAGTGTAGTACATAGTATATGAGTGAATTGCACTGAAAAACTTAGAATATAAGAAACGCACAGTGTAGTACATAGTATATGAGTGAGTTGCACTGAAAAACTTAGAATATAAGAAACGCACAGTGTAGTATATAGTATATGAGTGAGTTGCATTGAAAAACTTAGATTTTAAGAAACGCACAGTGTAGTACATAGTATATGAGTGAGTTGCACTGAAAAACTTAGATTTTAAGAAACGCACAGTGTAGTACATAGTATATGAGTGAGTTGCACTGAAAAACTTAGATTTTAAGAAACGCACAGTGTAGTACATAGTATATGAGTGAGTTGCACTCAAAAACTTAGAATATAAGAAACGCACAGTGTAGTACATAGTATATGAGTGAGTTGCACTGAAAAACTTAGAATATAAGAAACGCACAGTGTAGTACATAGTATATGAGTGAGTTGCACTGAAAAACTTAGAATATAAAAAACGCACAGTGTAGTACAAAGTATATGAGTGAGTTGCACTGAAAAACTTAGAATATAAGAAACGCACAGTGTAGTACATAGTATATGAGTGAGTTGCACTGAAAAACTTAGAATATAAGAAACGCACGGTGTAGTACATAGTATATGAGTGAGTTGCACTGAAAAACTTAGAATATAAGAAACGCACGGTGTAGTACATAGTATATGAGTGAGTTGCACTGAAAAACTTAGAATATAAGAAACGCACAGTGTAGTACATAGTATATGAGTGAGTTGCACTGAAAAACTTAGAATATAAGAAACGCACAGTGTAGTACATAGTATATGAGTGAGTTGCACTGAAAAACTTAGAATTTAGAGAAACGCACAGTGTAGTACATAGTATATGAGTGAGTTGCACTGAAAAACTTAGAATTTAGAGAAACGCACAGTGTAGTACATAGTATATGAGTGAGTTGCACTGAAAAACTTAGAATATAAGAAACGCACAGTGTAGTACATAGTATATGAGTGAGTTGCACTGAAAAACTTAGAATATAAGAAACGCACAGTGTAGTACATTGTATATGAGTGAGTTGCACTGAAAAACTTAGAATTTAAGAAACGCACAGTGTAGTACATAGTATATGAGTGAGTTGCACTGAAAAACTTAGAATATAAGAAACGCACAGTGTAGTACATAGTATATGAGTGAGTTGCACTGAAAAACTTAGAATATAAGAAACGCACAGTGTAGTACATAGTATATGAGTGAGTTGCACTGAAAAACTTAGAATATAAGAAACGCACAGTGTAGTACATAGTATATGAGTGAGTTGCACTGAAAAACTTAGAATATAAGAAACGCACATTGTAGTACATAGTATATGAGTGAGTTGCACTGAAAAACTCTAGAATATAAGAAACGCACAGTGTAGTACATAGTATATGAGTGAGTTGCACTGAAAAACTTAGAATATAAGAAACGCACAGTGTAGTACATAGTATATGAGTGAGTTGCACTGAAAAACTTAGAATATAAGAAACGCACAGTGTAGTACATAGTATATGAGTGAGTTGCACTGAAAAACTTAGAATATAAGAAACGCACAGTGTAGTACATAGTATATGAGTGAGTTGCACTGAAAAACTTAGAATATAAGAAACGCACAGTGTAGTACATAGTATATGAGTGAGTTGCACTGAAAAACTTAGAATATAAGAAAAGCACAGTGTAGTACATAGTATATGAGTGAGTTGCACTGAAAAACTTAGAATATAAGAAACGCACAGTGTAGTACATAGTATATGAGTGAGTTGCACTGAAAAACTTAGAATATAAGAAACGCACAGTGTAGTACATATTATATGAGTGAGTTGCACTGAAAAACTTAGAATTTACTGAAAATCCCGCATTACACGAAATGCACAGTGTAGTACATAGTATATGAGTGAGTTGCTCTGAAAAACTCTAGAATATAAGAAACGCACAGTGTAGTACATAGTATATGAGTGAGTTGCACTGAAAAACTTAGAATATAAGAAACGCACGGTGTAGTACATAGTATATGAGTGAGTTGCACTGAAAAACTTAGAATATAAGAAACGCACAGTGTAGTACATAGTATATGAGTGAGTTGCACTGAAAAACTTAGAATATAAGAAACGCACAGTGTAGTACATAGTATATGAGTGAGTTGCACTGAAAAACTTAGAATTTAGAGAAACGCACAGTGTAGTACATAGTATATGAGTGAGTTGCACTGAAAAACTTAGAATTTAGAGAAACGCACAGTGTAGTACATAGTATACGAGTGAGTTGCACTGAAAAACTTAGAATATAAGAAACGCACAGTGTAGTACATAGTATATGAGTGAGTTGCACTGAAAAACTTAGAATATAAGAAACGCACAGTGTAGTACATTGTATATGAGTGAGTTGCACTGAAAAACTTAGAATTTAAGAAACGCACAGTGTAGTACATAGTATATGAGTGAGTTGCACTGAAAAACTTAGAATATAAGAAACGCACAGTGTAGTACATAGTATATGAGTGAGTTGCACTGAAAAACTTAGAATATAAGAAACGCACAGTGTAGTACATAGTATATGAGTGAGTTGCACTGAAAAACTTAGAATATAAGAAACGCACAGTGTAGTACATAGTATATGAGTGAGTTGCACTGAAAAACTTAGAATATAAGAAACGCACATTGTAGTACATAGTATATGAGTGAGTTGCACTGAAAAACTCTAGAATATAAGAAACGCACAGTGTAGTACATAGTATATGAGTGAGTTGCACTGAAAAACTTAGAATATAAGAAACGCACAGTGTAGTACATAGTATATGAGTGAGTTGCACTGAAAAACTTAGAATATAAGAAACGCACATTGTAGTACATAGTATATGAGTGAGTTGCACTGAAAAACTCTAGAATATAAGAAACGCACAGTGTAGTACATAGTATATGAGTGAGTTGCACTGAAAAACTTAGAATATAAGAAACGCACAGTGTAGTACATAGTATATGAGTGAGTTGCACTGAAAAACTTAGAATATAAGAAACGCACATTGTAGTACATAGTATATGAGTGAGTTGCACTGAAAAACTCTAGAATATAAGAAACGCACAGTGTAGTACATAGTATATGAGTGAGTTGCACTGAAAAACTTAGAATATAAGAAACGCACAGTGTAGTACATAGTATATGAGTGAGTTGCACTGAAAAACTTAGAATATAAGAAACGCACAGTGTAGTACATAGTATATGAGTGAGTTGCACTGAAAAACTTAGAATATAAGAAACGCACAGTGTAGTACATAGTATATGAGTGAGTTGCACTGAAAAACTTAGAATATAAGAAACGCACAGTGTAGTACATAGTATATGAGTGAGTTGCACTGAAAAACTTAGAATATAAGAAAAGCACAGTGTAGTACATAGTATATGAGTGAGTTGCACTGAAAAACTTAGAATATAAGAAACGCACAGTGTAGTACATAGTATATGAGTGAGTTGCACTGAAAAACTTAGAATATAAGAAACGCACAGTGTAGTACATATTATATGAGTGAGTTGCACTGAAAAACTTAGAATTTACTGAAAATCCCGCATTACACGAAATGCACAGTGTAGTACATAGTATATGAGTGAGTTGCTCTGAAAAACTCTAGAATATAAGAAACGCACAGTGTAGTACATAGTATATGAGTGAGTTGCACTGAAAAACTTAGAATATAAGAAACGCACGGTGTAGTACATAGTATATGAGTGAGTTGCACTGAAAAACTTAGAATATAAGAAACGCACAGTGTAGTACATAGTATATGAGTGAGTTGCACTGAAAAACTTAGAATATAAGAAACGCACAGTGTAGTACATAGTATATGAGTGAGTTGCACTGAAAAACTTAGAATTTAGAGAAACGCACAGTGTAGTACATAGTATATGAGTGAGTTGCACTGAAAAACTTAGAATTTAGAGAAACGCACAGTGTAGTACATAGTATACGAGTGAGTTGCACTGAAAAACTTAGAATATAAGAAACGCACAGTGTAGTACATAGTATATGAGTGAGTTGCACTGAAAAACTTAGAATATAAGAAACGCACAGTGTAGTACATTGTATATGAGTGAGTTGCACTGAAAAACTTAGAATTTAAGAAACGCACAGTGTAGTACATAGTATATGAGTGAGTTGCACTGAAAAACTTAGAATATAAGAAACGCACAGTGTAGTACATAGTATATGAGTGAGTTGCACTGAAAAACTTAGAATATAAGAAACGCACAGTGTAGTACATAGTATATGAGTGAGTTGCACTGAAAAACTTAGAATATAAGAAACGCACAGTGTAGTACATAGTATATGAGTGAGTTGCACTGAAAAACTTAGAATATAAGAAACGCACATTGTAGTACATAGTATATGAGTGAGTTGCACTGAAAAACTCTAGAATATAAGAAACGCACAGTGTAGTACATAGTATATGAGTGAGTTGCACTGAAAAACTTAGAATATAAGAAACGCACAGTGTAGTACATAGTATATGAGTGAGTTGCACTGAAAAACTTAGAATATAAGAAACGCACATTGTAGTACATAGTATATGAGTGAGTTGCACTGAAAAACTCTAGAATATAAGAAACGCACAGTGTAGTACATAGTATATGAGTGAGTTGCACTGAAAAACTTAGAATATAAGAAACGCACAGTGTAGTACATAGTATATGAGTGAGTTGCACTGAAAAACTTAGAATATAAGAAACGCACAGTGTAGTACATAGTATATGAGTGAGTTGCACTGAAAAACTTAGAATATAAGAAACGCACAGTGTAGTACATAGTATATGAGTGAGTTGCACTGAAAAACTTAGAATATAAGAAAAGCACAGTGTAGTACATAGTATATGAGTGAGTTGCACTGAAAAACTTAGAATATAAGAAACGCACAGTGTAGTACATAGTATATGAGTGAGTTGCACTGAAAAACTTAGAATATAAGAAACGCACAGTGTAGTACATATTATATGAGTGAGTTGCACTGAAAAACTTAGAATTTACTGAAAATCCCGCATTACACGAAATGCACAGTGTAGTACATAGTATATGAGTGAGTTGCTCTGAAAAACTCTAGAATATAAGAAACGCACAGTGTAGTACATAGTATATGAGTGAGTTGCACTGAAAAACTTAGAATATAAGAAACGCACGGTGTAGTACATAGTATATGAGTGAGTTGCACTGAAAAACTTAGAATATAAGAAACGCACAGTGTAGTACATAGTATATGAGTGAGTTGCACTGAAAAACTTAGAATATAAGAAACGCACAGTGTAGTACATAGTATATGAGTGAGTTGCACTGAAAAACTTAGAATTTAGAGAAACGCACAGTGTAGTACATAGTATATGAGTGAGTTGCACTGAAAAACTTAGAATTTAGAGAAACGCACAGTGTAGTACATAGTATACGAGTGAGTTGCACTGAAAAACTTAGAATATAAGAAACGCACAGTGTAGTACATAGTATATGAGTGAGTTGCACTGAAAAACTTAGAATATAAGAAACGCACAGTGTAGTACATTGTATATGAGTGAGTTGCACTGAAAAACTTAGAATTTAAGAAACGCACAGTGTAGTACATAGTATATGAGTGAGTTGCACTGAAAAACTTAGAATATAAGAAACGCACAGTGTAGTACATAGTATATGAGTGAGTTGCACTGAAAAACTTAGAATATAAGAAACGCACAGTGTAGTACATAGTATATGAGTGAGTTGCACTGAAAAACTTAGAATATAAGAAACGCACAGTGTAGTACATAGTATATGAGTGAGTTGCACTGAAAAACTTAGAATATAAGAAACGCACATTGTAGTACATAGTATATGAGTGAGTTGCACTGAAAAACTCTAGAATATAAGAAACGCACAGTGTAGTACATAGTATATGAGTGAGTTGCACTGAAAAACTTAGAATATAAGAAACGCACAGTGTAGTACATAGTATATGAGTGAGTTGCACTGAAAAACTTAGAATATAAGAAACGCACATTGTAGTACATAGTATATGAGTGAGTTGCACTGAAAAACTCTAGAATATAAGAAACGCACAGTGTAGTACATAGTATATGAGTGAGTTGCACTGAAAAACTTAGAATATAAGAAACGCACAGTGTAGTACATAGTATATGAGTGAGTTGCACTGAAAAACTTAGAATATAAGAAACGCACAGTGTAGTACATAGTATATGAGTGAGTTGCACTGAAAAACTTAGAATATAAGAAACGCACAGTGTAGTACATAGTATATGAGTGAGTTGCACTGAAAAACTTAGAATATAAGAAACGCACAGTGTAGTACATAGTATATGAGTGAGTTGCACTGAAAAACTTACAATTTACTGAAAAACCCGCATTACACGAAATGCACAGTGTAGTACATAGTATATGAGTGAGTTGCACTGAAAAACTTAGAATATAAGAAACACACAGTGTAGTACATAGTATATGAGTGAGTTGCACTGAAAAACTTAGAATATAAGAAACGCACAGTGTTGTACCTAGTATATGAGTGAGTTGCACTGAAAAACTTAGAATTTAAGAAACACACAGTGTAGTACATAGTATATGAGTGAGTTGCTCTGAAAAACTTAGAATATAAGAAACGCACAGTGTAGTACATAGTATATGAGTGAGTTGCACTGAAAAACTTAGATTATAAGAAACGCACAGTGTAGTACATAGTATATGAGTGAATTGCACTGAAAAAC
This sequence comes from Mus caroli, assembly GCF_978045245.1. Taxonomy (NCBI): domain Eukaryota; kingdom Metazoa; phylum Chordata; class Mammalia; order Rodentia; family Muridae; genus Mus; species Mus caroli. The sequence goes on along the minus strand of NW_028227284.1, from coordinate 4,360,884 downwards.
TTAGAATATAAGAAACGCACAGTGTAGTACATAGTATATGAGTGAGTTGCACTGAAAAACTTAGAATATAAGAAACGCACAGTGTAGTATATAGTATATGAGTGAGTTGCATTGAAAAACTTAGATTTTAAGAAACGCACAGTGTAGTACATAGTATATGAGTGAGTTGCACTGAAAAACTTAGATTTTAAGAAACGCACAGTGTAGTACATAGTATATGAGTGAGTTGCACTGAAAAACTTAGATTTTAAGAAACGCACAGTGTAGTACATAGTATATGAGTGAGTTGCACTCAAAAACTTAGAATATAAGAAACGCACAGTGTAGTACATAGTATATGAGTGAGTTGCACTGAAAAACTTAGAATATAAGAAACGCACAGTGTAGTACATAGTATATGAGTGAGTTGCACTGAAAAACTTAGAATATAAGAAACGCACATTGTAGTACATAGTATATGAGTGAGTTGCACTGAAAAACTTAGAATTTACTGAAAATCCCGCATTACACGAAATGCACAGTGTAGTACATAGTATATGAGTGAGTTGCTCTGAAAAACTCTAGAATATAAGAAACGCACAGTGTAGTACATAGTATATGAGTGAGTTGCACTGAAAAACTTAGAATATAAGAAACGCACAGTGTAGTACATAGTATATGAGTGAGTTGCACTGAAAAACTTAGAATATAAGAAACGCACAGTGTAGTACATGGTATATGAGTGAGTTGCACTCAAAAACTTAGAATATAAGAAACGCACAGTGTAGTACATAGTATATGAGTGAGTTGCACTGAAAAACTTAGAATATAAGAAACGGACAGTGTAGTACATAGTATATGAGTGAGTTGCACTGAAAAACTTAGAATATAAGAAACGCACAGTGTAGTACATAGTATATGAGTGAGTTGCACTGAAAAACTTAGAATATAAGAAACGCACAGTGTAGTACATAGTATATGAGTGAGTTGCACTGAAAAACTTAGAATATAAGAAACGCACAGTGTAGTACATAGTATATGAGTGAGTTGCACTGAAAAACTTAGAATATAAGAAACGCACAGTGTAGTACATAGTATATGAGTGAGTTGCACTGAAAAACTTAGAATATAAGAAACGCACAGTGTAGTACATAGTATATGAGTGAGTTGCACTGAAAAACTTAGAATATAAGAAACGCACAGTGTAGTACATAGTATATGAGTGAGTTGCACTGAAAAACTTAGATTTTAGAGAAACGCACAGTGTAGTACATAGTATATGAGTGAGTTGCACTGAAAAACTTAGAATTTAGAGAAACGCACAGTGTAGTACATAGTATATGAGTGAGTTGCACTGAAAAACTTAGAATATAAGAAACGCACAGTGTAGTACATAGTATATGAGTGAGTTGCACTGAAAAACTTAGAATATAAGAAACGCACAGTGTAGTACATAGTATATGAGTGAGTTGCACTGAAAAACTTAGAATATAAGAAACGCACAGTGTAGTACATAGTATATGAGTGAGTTGCACTGAAAAACTTAGAATATAAGAAACGCACATTGTAGTACATAGTATATGAGTGAGTTGCACTGAAAAACTCTAGAATATAAGAAACGCACAGTGTAGTACATAGTATATGAGTGAGTTGCACTGAAAAACTTAGAATATAAGAAACGCACAGTGTAGTACATAGTATATGAGTGAGTTGCACTGAAAAACTTAGAATATAAGAAACGCACAGTGTAGTACATAGTATATGAGTGAGTTGCACTGAAAAACTTAGAATATAAGAAACGCACAGTGTAGTACATAGTATATGAGTGAGTTGCACTGAAAAACTTAGAATATAAGAAACGCACAGTGTAGTACATAGTATATGAGTGAGTTGCACTGAAAAACTTAGAATATAAGAAAAGCACAGTGTAGTACATAGTATATGAGTGAGTTGCACTGAAAAACTTAGAATATAAGAAACGCACAGTGTAGTACATAGTATATGAGTGAGTTGCACTGAAAAACTTAGAATATAAGAAACGCACAGTGTAGTACATATTATATGAGTGAGTTGCACTGAAAAACTTAGAATTTACTGAAAATCCCGCATTACACGAAATGCACAGTGTAGTACATAGTATATGAGTGAGTTGCTCTGAAAAACTCTAGAATATAAGAAACGCACAGTGTAGTACATAGTATATGAGTGAGTTGCACTGAAAAACTTAGAATATAAGAAACGCACAGTGTAGTACATAGTATATGAGTGAGTTGCACTGAAAAACTTAGAATATAAGAAACGCACAGTGTAGTACATGGTATATGAGTGAGTTGCACTCAAAAACTTAGAATATAAGAAACGCACAGTGTAGTACATAGTATATGAGTGAGTTGCACTGAAAAACTTAGAATATAAGAAACGGACAGTGTAGTACATAGTATATGAGTGAGTTGCACTGAAAAACTTAGAATATAAGAAACGCACAGTGTAGTACATAGTATATGAGTGAGTTGCACTGAAAAACTTAGAATATAAGAAACGCACAGTGTAGTACATAGTATATGAGTGAGTTGCACTGAAAAACTTAGAATATAAGAAACGCACAGTGTAGTACATAGTATATGAGTGAGTTGCACTGAAAAACTTAGAATATAAGAAACGCACAGTGTAGTACATAGTATATGAGTGAGTTGCACTGAAAAACTTAGAATATAAGAAACGCACAGTGTAGTACATAGTATATGAGTGAGTTGCACTGAAAAACTTAGAATTTAGAGAAACGCACAGTGTAGTACATAGTATATGAGTGAGTTGCACTGAAAAACTTAGAATTTAGAGAAACGCACAGTGTAGTACATAGTATATGAGTGAGTTGCACTGAAAAACTTAGAATATAAGAAACGCACAGTGTAGTACATAGTATATGAGTGAGTTGCACTGAAAAACTTAGAATATAAGAAACGCACAGTGTAGTACATTGTATATGAGTGAGTTGCACTGAAAAACTTAGAATTTAAGAAACGCACAGTGTAGTACATAGTATATGAGTGAGTTGCACTGAAAAACTTAGAATATAAGAAACGCACAGTGTAGTACATAGTATATGAGTGAGTTGCACTGAAAAACTTAGAATATAAGAAACGCACAGTGTAGTACATAGTATATGAGTGAGTTGCACTGAAAAACTTAGAATATAAGAAACGCACAGTGTAGTACATAGTATATGAGTGAGTTGCACTGAAAAACTTAGAATATAGGAAACGCACAGTGTAGTACAAAGTATATGAGTGAGTTGCACTGAAAAATTTAGAATATAAGAAACGCACAGTGTAGTACATAGTATATGAGTGAGTTGCACTGAAAAACTTAGAATATAGGAAACGCACAGTGTAGTACAAAGTATATGAGTGAGTTGCACTGAAAAACTTAGAATATAAGAAACGCACAGTGTAGTACATAGTATATGAGTGAGTTGCACTGAAAAACTTAGAATATAAGAAACGCACAGTGTAGTACATGGTATATGAGTGAGTTGCACTCAAAAACTTAGAATATAAGAAACGCACAGTGTAGTACATAGTATATGAGTGAGTTGCACTGAAAAACTTACAATATAAGAAACGCACAGTGTAGTACATAGTATATGAGTGAGTTGCACTGAAAAACTTAGAATATAAGAAAAGCACAGTGTAGTACATAGTATATGAGTGAGTTGCACTGAAAAACTTAGAATATAAGAAACGCACAGTGTAGTACATAGTATATGAGTGAGTTGCACTGAAAAACTTAGAATATAAGAAACGCACAGTGTAGTACATAGTATATGAGTGAGTTGCACTGAAAAACTTACAATTTACTGAAAAACCCGCATTACACGAAATGCACAATGTAGTACATAGTATATGAGTGAGTTGCACTGAAAAACTTAGAATATAAGAAACACACAGTGTAGTACATAGTATATGAGTGAGTTGCACTGAAAAACTTAGAATATAAGAAACGCACAGTGTTGTACCTAGTATATGAGTGAGTTGCACTGAAAAACTTAGAATTTAAGAAACACACAGTGTAGTACATAGTATATGAGTGAGTTGCTCTGAAAAACTTAGAATATAAGAAACGCACAGTGTAGTACATAGTATATGAGTGAGTTGCACTGAAAAACTTAGATTATAAGAAACGCACAGTGTAGTACATAGTATATGAGTGAATTGCACTGAAAAACTTAGAATATAAGAAACGCACAGTGTAGTACATAGTATATGAGTGAGTTGCACTGAAAAACTTAGAATATAAGAAACGCACAGTGTAGTATATAGTATATGAGTGAGTTGCATTGAAAAACTTAGATTTTAAGAAACGCACAGTGTAGTACATAGTATATGAGTGAGTTGCACTGAAAAACTTAGAATATAAGAAACGCACAGTGTAGTACATAGTATATGAGTGAGTTGCACTGAAAAACTTAGATTTTAAGAAACGCACAGTGTAGTACATAGTATATGAGTGAGTTGCACTCAAAAACTTAGAATATAAGAAACGCACAGTGTAGTACATAGTATATGAGTGAGTTGCACTGAAAAACTTAGAATATAAGAAACGCACAGTGTAGTACATAGTATATGAGTGAGTTGCACTGAAAAACTTAGAATATAAAAAACGCACAGTGTAGTACAAATATATGAGTGAGTTGCACTGAAAAACTTAGAATATAAGAAACGCACAGTGTAGTACATAGTATATGAGTGAGTTGCACTGAAAAACTTAGAATATAAGAAACGCACGGTGTAGTACATAGTATATGAGTGAGTTGCACTGAAAAACTTAGAATATAAGAAACGCACGGTGTAGTACATAGTATATGAGTGAGTTGCACTGAAAAACTTAGAATATAAGAAACGCACAGTGTAGTACATAGTATATGAGTGAGTTGCACTGAAAAACTTAGAATATAAGAAACGCACAGTGTAGTACATAGTATATGAGTGAGTTGCACTGAAAAACTTAGAATTTAGAGAAATGCACAGTGTAGTACATAGTATATGAGTGAGTTGCACTGAAAAACTTAGAATTTAGAGAAACGCACAGTGTAGTACATAGTATATGAGTGAGTTGCACTGAAAAACTTAGAATATAAGAAACGCACAGTGTAGTACATAGTATATGAGTGAGTTGCACTGAAAAACTTAGAATATAAGAAACGCACAGTGTAGTACATTGTATATGAGTGAGTTGCACTGAAAAACTTAGAATTTAAGAAACGCACAGTGTAGTACATAGTATATGAGTGAGTTGCACTGAAAAACTTAGAATATAAGAAACGCACAGTGTAGTACATAGTATATGAGTGAGTTGCACTGAAAAACTTAGAATATAAGAAACGCACAGTGTAGTACATAGTATATGAGTGAGTTGCACTGAAAAACTTAGAATATAAGAAACGCGTGAGTTGCACTGAAAAACTTAGAATATAAGAAACGCACATTGTAGTACATAGTATATGAGTGAGTTGCACTGAAAAACTCTAGAATATAAGAAACGCACAGTGTAGTACATAGTATATGAGTGAGTTGCACTGAAAAACTTAGAATATAAGAAACGCACAGTGTAGTACATAGTATATGAGTGAGTTGCACTGAAAAACTTAGAATATAAGAAACGCACAGTGTAGTGCATAGTATATGAGTGAGTTGCACTGAAAAACTTAGAATATAAGAAACGCACAGTGTAGTACATAGTATATGAGTGAGTTGCACTGAAAAACTTAGAATATAAGAAACGCACAGTGTAGTACATAGTATATGAGTGAGTTGCACTGAAAAACTTAGAATATAAGAAACGCACAGTGTAGTACATGGTATATGAGTGAGTTGCACTCAAAAACTTAGAATATAAGAAACGCACAGTGTAGTACATAGTATATGAGTGAGTTGCACTGAAAAACTTAGAATATAAGAAACGCACAGTGTAGTACATAGTATATGAGTGAGTTGCACTGAAAAACTTAGAATATAAGAAACGCACAGTGTAGTACATAGTATATGAGTGAGTTGCACTGAAAAACTTAGAATATAAGAAACGCACAGTGTAGTACATAGTATATGAGTGAGTTGCACTGAAAAACTTAGAATATAAGAAACGCACAGTGTAGTACATAGTATATGAGTGAGTTGCACTGAAAAACTTAGAATTTAGAGAAACGCACAATGTAGTACATAGTATATGAGTGAGTTGCACTGAAAAACTTAGAATTTAGAGAAACGCACAGTGTAGTACATAGTATATGAGTGAGTTGCACTGAAAAACTTAGAATATAAGAAACGCACAGTGTAGTACATAGTATATGAGTGAGTTGCACTGAAAAACTTAGAATATAAGAAACGCACAGTGTAGTACATTGTATATGAGTGAGTTGCACTGAAAAACTTAGAATTTAAGAAACGCACAGTGTAGTACATAGTATATGAGTGAGTTGCACTGAAAAACTTAGAATATAAGAAACGCACAGTGTAGTACATAGTATATGAGTGAGTTGCACTGAAAAACTTAGAATATAAGAAACGCACAGTGTAGTACATAGTATATGAGTGAGTTGCACTGAAAAACTTAGAATATAAGAAACGCACAGTGTAGTACATAGTATATGAGTGAGTTGCACTGAAAAACTTAGAATATAGGAAACGCACAGTGAAGTACAAAGTATATGAGTGAGTTGCACTGAAAAACTTAGAATATAAGAAACGCACAGTGTAGTACATAGTATATGAGTGAGTTGCACTGAAAAACTTAGAATATAAGAAACGCACAGTGTAGTACATAGTATATGAGTGAGTTGCACTGAAAAACTTAGAATTTACTGAAAAACCCGCATTACACGAAATGCACAGTGTAGTACATATTATATGAGTGAGTTGCACTGAAAAACTTAGAATATAAGAAACGCACAGTGTAGTACATAGTATATGAGTGAGTTGCACTGAAAAACTTAGAATATAAGAAACGCACAGTGTAGTACATAGTATATGAGTGAGTTGCACTGAAAAACTTAGAATATAAGAAACGCACAGTGTAGTACATAGTATATGAGTGAGTTGCACTGAAAAACTTAGAATATAAGAAACGCACAGTGTAGTACATAGTATATGAGTGAGTTGCACTGAAAAACTTAGAATATAAGAAACGCACAGTGTAGTACATAGTATATGAGTGAGTTGCACTGAAAAACTTAGAATATAAGAAACGCACAGTGTAGTACATAGTATATGAGTGAGTTGCACTGAAAAACTTAGAATATAAGAAACGCACAGTGTAGTACATAGTATATGAGTGAGTTGCACTGAAAAACTTAGAATATAAGAAACGCACAGTGTAGTACATAGTATATGAGTGAGTTGCACTAAAAAACTTAGAATATAAGAAACGCACAGTGTAGTACATAGTATATGAGTGAGTTGCACTGAAAAACTTAGAATATAAGAAACGCACAGTGTAGTACATAGTATATGAGTGAGTTGCACTGAAAAACTTAGAATATAAGAAACGCACAGTGTAGTAAATATTATATGAGTGAGTTGCACTGAAAAACTTAGAATTTACTGAAAAACCCGCATTACACGAAATGCACAGTGTAGTACATAGTATATGAGTGAGTTGCTCTGAAAATCTCTAGAATATAAGAAACGCACAGTGTAGTACATAGTATATGAGTGAGTTGCACTGAAAAACTTAGAATATAAGAAACACACAGTGTAGTACATTGTATATGAGTGAGTTGCACTGAAAAACTTAGAATTTGAGAAACGCACAGTGTAGTACATAGTATATGAGTGAGTTGCACTGAAAAACTTAGAATATAAGAAACGCACAGTGTAGTACATAGTATATGAGTGAGTTGCACTGAAAAACTTAGAATATAAGAAACGCACAGTGTAGTACATAGTATATGAGTGAGTTGCACTGAACAACTTAGAATATAAGAAACGCACAGTGTAGTACATATTATATGAGTGAGTTGCACTGAAAAACTTAGAATATAAGAAACGCACAGTGTAGTACAAAGTATATGAGTGAGTTGCACTGAAAAACTTAGAATATAAGAAACGCACAGTGTAGTACATAGTATATGAGTGAGTTGCACTGAAAAACTTAGAATATAAGAAACGCACAGTGTAGTACATAGTATATGAGTGAGTTGCACTGAAAAACTTAGAATTTACTGAAAAACCCGCATTACACGAAATGCACAGAATAGTACATATTATATGAGTGAGTTGCACTGAAAAACTTAGAATATAAGAAACGCACAGTGTAGTACATAGTATATGAGTGAGTTGCACTGAAAAACTTAGAATATAAGAAACGCACAGTGTAGTACATAGTATATGAGTGAGTTGCACTGAAAAACTTAGAATATAAGAAACGCACAGTGTAGTACATAGTATATGAGTGAGTTGCACTGAAAAACTTAGAATATAAGAAACGCACAGTGTAGTACATAGTATATGAGTGAGTTGCACTGAAAAACTTAGAATATAAGAAACGCACAGTGTAGTACATATTATATGAGTGAGTTGCACTGAAAAACTTAGAATATAAGAAACGCACAGTGTAGTACATAGTATATGAGTGAGTTGCACTGAAAAACTTAGAATTTAGAGAAACGCACAGTGTAGTACATAGTATATGAGTGAGTTGCACTGAAAAACTTAGAATTTAGAGAAACGCACAGTGTAGTACATAGTATATGAGTGAGTTGCACTGAAAAACTTAGAATATAAGAAACGCACAGTGTAGTACATAGTATATGAGTGAGTTGCACTGAAAAACTTAGAATATAAGAAACGCACAGTGTAGTACATTGTATATGAGTGAGTTGCACTGAAAAACTTAGAATTTAAGAAACGCACAGTGTAGTACATAGTATATGAGTGAGTTGCACTGAAAAACTTAGAATATAAGAAACGCACAGTGTAGTACATAGTATATGAGTGAGTTGCACTGAAAAACTTAGAAAATAAGAAACGCACAGTGTAGTACATAGTATATGAGTGAGTTGCACTGAAAAACTTAGAATATAAGAAACGCACAGTGTAGTACATAGTATATGAGTGAGTTGCACTGAAAAACTTAGAATATAAGAAACGCACAGTGTAGTACATAGTATATGAGTGAGTTGCACTCAAAAACTTAGAATATAAGAAACGCACAGTGTAGTACATAGTATATGAGTGAGTTGCACTGAAAAACTTAGAATTTACTGAAAAACCCGCATTACACGAAATGCACAGTGTAGTACATAGTATATGAGTGAGTTGCACTGAAAAACTCTAGAATATAAGAAACACACAGTGTAGTACATAGTATATGAGTGAGTTGCACTGAAAAACTTAGAATATAAGAAACGCACAGTGTAGTACATAGTATATGAGTGAGTTGCACTGAAAAACTTAGAATATAAGAAACGCACAGTGTAGTACATAGTATATGAGTGAGTTGCACTGAAAAACTTAGAATTTAAGAAACGCACAGTGTAGTACATAGTATATGAGTGAGTTGCACTGAAAAACTTAGAATATAAGAAACGCATAGTGTAGTACATAGTATATGAGTGAGTTGCACTGAAAAACTTAGAATATAAGAAACGCACAGTGTAGTACATAGTATATGAGTGAGTTGCACTGAAAAACTTAGAATATAAGAAACGCACAGTGTAGTACATAGTATATGAGTGAGTTGCACTGAAAAACTTAGAATATAAGAAACGCACAGTGTAGTACATAGTATATGAGTGAGTTGCACTGAAAAACTTAGAATAGAAGAAACGCACAGTGTAGTACATAGTATATGAGTGAGTTGCACTGAAAAACTTAGAATATAAGAAACGCACAGTGTAGTACATAGTATATGAGTGAGTTGCACTGAAAAACTTAGAATATAAGAAACGCACAGTGTAGTACATAGTATATGAGTGAGTTGCACTGAAAAACTTAGAATATAAGAAACGCACAGTGTAGTACATAGTATATGAGTGAGTTGCACTGAAAAACTTAGAATATAAGAAACGCACAGTGTAGTACATAGTATATGAGTGAGTTGCACTCAAAAACTTAGAATATAAGAAACGCACAGTGTAGTACATAGTATATGAGTGAGTTGCACTCAAAAACTTAGAATTTACTGAAAAACCCGCATTACACGAAATGCACAGTGTAGTACATAGTATATGAGTGAGTTGCACTGAAAAACTCTAGAATATAAGAAACGCACAGTGTAGTACATAGTATATGAGTGAGTTGCACTGAAAAACTTAGAATATAAGAAACGCACAGTGTAGTACATAGTATATGAGTGAGTTGCACTGAAAAACTTAGAATATAAGAAACGCACAGTGTAGTACATAGTATATGAGTGAGTTGCACTGAAAAACTTAGAATATAAGAAACGCACAGTGTAGTACATAGTATATGAGTGAGTTGCACTGAAAAACTTAGAATATAAGAAACGCACAGTGTAGTACATAGTATATGAGTGAGTTGCACTGAAAAACTTAGAATATAAGAAACGCACAGTGTAGTACATAGTATATGAGTGAGTTGCACTGAAAAACTTAGAATTTAGAGAAACGCACAGTGTAGTACATAGTATATGAGTGAGTTGCACTGAAAAACTTAGAATTTAGAGAAACGCACAGTGTAGTACATAGTATATGAGTGAGTTGCACTGAAAAACTTAGAATATAAGAAACGCACAGTGTAGTACATAGTATATGAGTGAGTTGCACTGAAAAACTTAGAATATAAGAAACGCACAGTGTAGTACATTGTATATGAGTGAGTTGCACTGAAAAACTTAGAATTTAAGAAACGCACAGTGTAGTACATAGTATATGAGTGAGTTGCACTGAAAAACTTAGAATATAAGAAACGCACAGTGTAGTACATAGTATATGAGTGAGTTGCACTGAAAAACTTAGAATATAAGAAACGCACAGTGTAGTACATAGTATATGAGTGAGTTGCACTGAAAAACTTAGAATATAAGAAACGCACAGTGTAGTACATAGTATATGAGTGAGTTGCACTGAAAAACTTAGAATATAAGAAACGCACAGTGTAGTACATAGTATATGAGTGAGTTGCACTGAAACACTTAGAATATAAGAAACGCACAGTGTAGTACATAGTATATGAGTGAGTTGCACTCAAAAACTTAGAATTTACTGAAAAACCCGCATTACACGAAATGCACAGTGTAGTACATAGTATATGAGTGAGTTGCACTGAAAAACTCTAGAATATAAGAAACGCACAGTGTAGTACATAGTATATGAGTGAGTTGCACTGAAAAACTTAGAATATAAGAAACGCACAGTGTAGTACATAGTATATGAGTGAGTTGCACTGAAAAACTTAGAATATAAGAAACGCACAGTGTAGTACATAGTATATGAGTGAGTTGCACTGAAAAACTTAGAATATAAGAAACGCACAGTGTAGTACATAGTATATGAGTGAGTTGCACTGAAAAACTTAGAATATAAGAAACGCACAGTGTAGTACATAGTATATGAGTGAGTTGCACTGAAAAACTTAGAATATAAGAAACGCACAGTGTAGTACATATTATATGAGTGAGTTGCACTGAAAAACTTAGAATTTACTGAAAAACCCGCATTACACGAAATGCACAGTGTAGTACATACTATATGAGTGAGTTGCACTGGAAAACTCTAGAATATAAGAAACGCACAGTGTAGTACATAGTATATGAGTGAGTTGCACTGAAAAACTTAGAATATAAGAAACGCACAGTGTAGTACATAGTATATGAGTGAGTTGCACTGAAAAACTTAGAATATAAGAAACGCACAGTGTAGTACATAGTATATGAGTGAGTTGCACTGAAAAACTTAGAATATAAGAAACGCACAGTGTAGTACATAGTATATGAGTGAGTTGCACTGAAAAACTTAGAATATAAGAAACGCACAGTGTAGTACATAGTATATGAGTGAGTTGCACTGAAAAACTTAGAATATAAGAAACGCACAGTGTAGTACATAGTATATGAGTGAGTTGCACTGAAAAACTTAGAATTTAGAGAAACGCACAGTGTAGTACATAGTATATGAGTGAGTTGCACTGAAAAACTTAGAATTTAGAGAAACGCACAGTGTAGTACATAGTATATGAGTGAGTTGCACTGAAAAACTTAGATTTTAAGAAACGCACAGTGTAGTACATAGTATATGAGTGAGTTGCACTGAAAAACTTAGAATATAAGAAACGCACAGTGTAGTACATTGTATATGAGTGAGTTGCACTGAAAAACTTAGAATTTAAGAAACGCACAGTGTAGTACATAGTATATGAGTGAGTTGCACTGAAAAACTTAGAATATAAGAAACGCACAGTGTAGTACATAGTATATGAGTGAGTTGCACTGAAAAACTTAGAAAATAAGAAACGCACAGTGTAGTACATAGTATATGAGTGAGTTGCACTGAAAAACTTAGAATATAAGAAACGCACAGTGTAGTACATAGTATATGAGTGAGTTGCACTGAAAAACTTAGAATATAAGAAACGCACAGTGTAGTACATAGTATATGAGTGAGTTGCACTCAAAAACTTAGAATATAAGAAACGCACAGTGTAGTACATAGTATATGAGTGAGTTGCACTGAAAAACTTAGAATTTACTGAAAAACCCGCATTACACGAAATGCACAGTGTAGTACATAGTATATGAGTGAGTTGCACTGAAAAACTCTAGAATATAAGAAACACACAGTGTAGTACATAGTATATGAGTGAGTTGCACTGAAAAACTTAGAATATAAGAAACGCACAGTGTAGTACATAGTATATGAGTGAGTTGCACTGAAAAACTTAGAATATAAGAAACGCACAGTGTAGTACATAGTATATGAGTGAGTTGCACTGAAAAACTTAGAATTTAAGAAACGCACAGTGTAGTACATAGTATATGAGTGAGTTGCACTGAAAAACTTAGAATATAAGAAACGCATAGTGTAGTACATAGTATATGAGTGAGTTGCACTGAAAAACTTAGAATATAAGAAACGCACAGTGTAGTACATAGTATATGAGTGAGTTGCACTGAAAAACTTAGAATATAAGAAACGCACAGTGTAGTACATAGTATATGAGTGAGTTGCACTGAAAAACTTAGAATATAAGAAACGCACAGTGTAGTACATAGTATATGAGTGAGTTGCACTGAAAAACTTAGAATAGAAGAAACGCACAGTGTAGTACATAGTATATGAGTGAGTTGCACTGAAAAACTTAGAATATAAGAAACGCACAGTGTAGTACATAGTATATGAGTGAGTTGCACTGAAAAACTTAGAATATAAGAAACGCACAGTGTAGTACATAGTATATGAGTGAGTTGCACTGAAAAACTTAGAATATAAGAAACGCACAGTGTAGTACATAGTATATGAGTGAGTTGCACTGAAAAACTTAGAATATAAGAAACGCACAGTGTAGTACATAGTATATGAGTGAGTTGCACTCAAAAACTTAGAATATAAGAAACGCACAGTGTAGTACATAGTATATGAGTGAGTTGCACTCAAAAACTTAGAATTTACTGAAAAACCCGCATTACACGAAATGCACAGTGTAGTACATAGTATATGAGTGAGTTGCACTGAAAAACTCTAGAATATAAGAAACGCACAGTGTAGTACATAGTATATGAGTGAGTTGCACTGAAAAACTTAGAATATAAGAAACGCACAGTGTAGTACATAGTATATGAGTGAGTTGCACTGAAAAACTTAGAATATAAGAAACGCACAGTGTAGTACATAGTATATGAGTGAGTTGCACTGAAAAACTTAGAATATAAGAAACGCACAGTGTAGTACATAGTATATGAGTGAGTTGCACTGAAAAACTTAGAATATAAGAAACGCACAGTGTAGTACATAGTATATGAGTGAGTTGCACTGAAAAACTTAGAATATAAGAAACGCACAGTGTAGTACATAGTATATGAGTGAGTTGCACTGAAAAACTTAGAATTTAGAGAAACGCACAGTGTAGTACATAGTATATGAGTGAGTTGCACTGAAAAACTTAGAATTTAGAGAAACGCACAGTGTAGTACATAGTATATGAGTGAGTTGCACTGAAAAACTTAGAATATAAGAAACGCACAGTGTAGTACATAGTATATGAGTGAGTTGCACTGAAAAACTTAGAATATAAGAAACGCACAGTGTAGTACATTGTATATGAGTGAGTTGCACTGAAAAACTTAGAATTTAAGAAACGCACAGTGTAGTACATAGTATATGAGTGAGTTGCACTGAAAAACTTAGAATATAAGAAACGCACAGTGTAGTACATAGTATATGAGTGAGTTGCACTGAAAAACTTAGAATATAAGAAACGCACAGTGTAGTACATAGTATATGAGTGAGTTGCACTGAAAAACTTAGAATATAAGAAACGCACAGTGTAGTACATAGTATATGAGTGAGTTGCACTGAAAAACTTAGAATATAAGAAACGCACAGTGTAGTACATAGTATATGAGTGAGTTGCACTGAAACACTTAGAATATAAGAAACGCACAGTGTAGTACATAGTATATGAGTGAGTTGCACTCAAAAACTTAGAATTTACTGAAAAACCCGCATTACACGAAATGCACAGTGTAGTACATAGTATATGAGTGAGTTGCACTGAAAAACTTAGAATATAAGAAACGCACAGTGTAGTACATAGTATATGAGTGAGTTGCACTGAAAAACTTAGAATATAAGAAACGCACAGTGTAGTACATAGTATATGAGTGAGTTGCACTGAAAAACTTAGAATATAAGAAACGCACAGTGTAGTACATAGTATATGAGTGAGTTGCACTGAAAAACTTAGAATATAAGAAACGCACAGTGTAGTACATAGTATATGAGTGAGTTGCACTGAAAAACTTAGAATTTAGAGAAACGCACAGTGTAGTACATAGTATATGAGTGAGTTGCACTGAAAAACTTAGAATTTAGAGAAACGCACAGTGTAGTACATAGTATATGAGTGAGTTGCACTGAAAAACTTAGAATTTAGAGAAACGCACAGTGTAGTACATAGTATATGAGTGAGTTGCACTGAAAAACTTAGAATATAAGAAACGCACAGTGTAGTACATAGTATATGAGTGAGTTGCACTGAAAAACTTAGAATATAAGAAACGCACAGTGTAGTACATTGTATATGAGTGAGTTGCACTGAAAAACTTAGAATTTAAGAAACGCACAGTGTAGTACATAGTATATGAGTGAGTTGCACTGAAAAACTTAGAATATAAGAAACGCACAGTGTAGTACATAGTATATGAGTGAGTTGCACTGAAAAACTTAGAATATAAGAAAGGCACAGTGTAGTACATTGTATATGAGTGAGTTGCACTGAAAAACTTAGAATTTAAGAAACGCACAGTGTAGTACATAGTATATGAGTGAGTTGCACTGAAAAACTTAGAATATAAGAAACGCACAGTGTAGTACATAGTATATGAGTGAGTTGCACTGAAAAACTTAGAATATAAGAAACGCACAGTGTAGTACATAGTATATGAGTGAGTTGCACTGAAAAACTTAGAATATAAGAAACGCACAGTGTAGTACATAGTATATGAGTGAGTTGCACTGAAAAACTTAGAATATAAGAAACGCACAGTGTAGTACATAGTATATGAGTGAGTTGCACTGAAACACTTAGAATATAAGAAACGCACAGTGTAGTACATAGTATATGAGTGAGTTGCACTCAAAAACTTAGAATTTACTGAAAAACCCGCATTACACGAAATGCACAGTGTAGTACATAGTATATGAGTGAGTTGCACTGAAAAACTCTAGAATATAAGAAACGCACAGTGTAGTACATAGTATATGAGTGAGTTGCACTGAAAAACTTAGAATATAAGAAACGCACAGTGTAGTACATAGTATATGAGTGAGTTGCACTGAAAAACTTAGAATATAAGAAACGCACAGTGTAGTACATAGTATATGAGTGAGTTGCACTGAAAAACTTAGAATATAAGAAACGCACAGTGTAGTACATAGTATATGAGTGAGTTGCACTGAAAAACTTAGAATATAAGAAACGCACAGTGTAGTACATAGTATATGAGTGAGTTGCACTGAAAAACTTAGAATATAAGAAACGCACAGTGTAGTACATAGTATATGAGTGAGTTGCACTGAAAAACTTAGAATTTAGAGAAACGCACAGTGTAGTACATAGTATATGAGTGAGTTGCACTGAAAAACTTAGAATTTAGAGAAACGCACAGTGTAGTACATAGTATATGAGTGAGTTGCACTGAAAAACTTAGAATATAAGAAACGCACAGTGTAGTACATAGTATATGAGTGAGTTGCACTGAAAAACTTAGAATATAAGAAACGCACAGTGTAGTACATTGTATATGAGTGAGTTGCACTGAAAAACTTAGAATTTAAGAAACGCACAGTGTAGTACATAGTATATGAGTGAGTTGCACTGAAAAACTTAGAATATAAGAAACGCACAGTGTAGTACATAGTATATGAGTGAGTTGCACTGAAAAACTTAGAATATAAGAAACGCACAGTGTAGTACATAGTGTATGAGTGAGTTGCACTGAAAAACTTAGAATATAAGAAACGCACAGTGTAGTACATAGTATATGAGTGAGTTGCACTGAAAAACTTAGAATATAAGAAACGCACAGTGTAGTACATAGTATATGAGTGAGTTGCACTGAAAAACTTAGAATATAAGAAACGCACAGTGTAGTACATAGTATATGAGTGAGTTGCACTGAAAAACTTAGAATTTACTGAAAAACCCGCATTACACGAAATGCACAGTGTAGTACATAGTATATGAGTGAGTTGCACTGAAAAACTCTAGAATATAAGAAACGCACAGTGTAGTACATAGTATATGAGTGAGTTGCACTGAAAAACTTAGAATATAAGAAACGCACAGTGTAGTACATAGTATATGAGTGAGTTGCACTGAAAAACTTAGAATATAAGAAACGCACAGTGTAGTACATAGTATATGAGTGAGTTGCACTGAAAAACTTAGAATATAAGAAACGCACAGTGTAGTACATAGTATATGAGTGAGTTGCACTGAAAAACTTAGAATATAAGAAACGCACAGTGTAGTACATAGTATATGAGTGAGTTGCACTGAAAAACTTAGAATATAAGAAACGCACAGTGTAGTACATAGTATATGAGTGAGTTGCACTGAAAAACTTAGAATATAAGAAACGCACAGTGTAGTACATAGTATATGAGTGAGTTGCACTGAAAAACTTAGAATATAAGAAACGCACAGTGTAGTACATAGTATATGAGTGAGTTGCACTGAAAAATTTAGAATATAAGAAACGCACAGTGTAGTACATAGTATATGAGTGAGTTGCACTGAAAAACTTAGAATTTACTGAAAAACCCGCATTACACGAAATGCACAGTGTAGTACATAGTATATGAGTGAGTTGCACTGAAAAACTTAGAATATAAGAAACGCACAGTGTAGTACATAGTATATGAGTGAGTTGCACTGAAAAACTTAGAATATAAGAAACGCACAGTGTAGTACATAGTATATGAGTGAGTTGCACTGAAAAACTTAGAATATAAGAAACGCACAGTGTAGTACATAGTATATGAGTGAGTTGCACTGAAAAACTTAGAATATAAGAAACGCACAGTGTAGTACATAGTATATGAGTGAGTTGCACTGAAAATTTTAGAATTTACTGAAAAACCCGCATTACACGAAATGCACAGTGTAGTACATATTATATGAGTGAGTTGCACTGAAAAACTTAGAATATAAGAAACGCACAGTGTAGTACATAGTATATGAGTGAGTTGCACTGAAAAACTTAGAATATAAGAAACGCACAGTGTAGTACATAGTATATGAGTGAGTTGCACTGAAAAACTTAGAATATAAGAAACGCACAGTTTAGTACATAGTATATGAGTGAGTTGCACTGAAAAACTTAGAATATAAGAAACGCACAGTGTAGTACATAGTATATGAGTGAGTTGCACTGAAAAACTTAGTATATAAGAAACGCACAGTGTAGTACATAGTATATGAGTGAGTTGCACTGAAAAACTTAGAATATAAGAAACGCACAGTGTAGAACATAGTATATGAGTGAGTTGCACTGAAAAACTTAGAATATAAGAAACGCACAGTGTAGTATATAGTATATGAGTGAGTTGCACTGAAAAACTTAGAATATAAGAAACGCACAGTGTAGTACATAGTATATGAGTGAGTTGCACTGAAAAACTTAGAATTTAGAAAAACGCACAGTGTAGTACATAGTATATGAGTGAGTTGCACTGAAAAACTTAGAATATAAGAAACGCACAGTGTAGTACATAGTATATGAGTGAGTTGCACTGAAAAACTTAGAATATAAGAAACGCACAGTGTAGTACATAGTATATGAGTGAGTTGCACTGAAAAACTTAGAATATAAGAAACGCACAGTGTAGTACATAGTATATGAGTGAGTTGCACTGAAAAACTTAGAATATAAGAAACGCACAGTGTAGTACATAGTATATGAGTGAGTTGCACTGAAAAACTTAGAATATAAGAAACGCACAGTGTAGTACATAGTATATGAGTGAGTTGCACTGAAAAACTTAGAATATAAGAAAAGCACAGTGTAGTACATAGTATATGAGTGAGTTGCACTGAAAAACTTAGAATATAAGAAACGCACAGTGTAGTACATAGTATATGAGTGAGTTGCACTGAAAAACTTAGAATATAAGAAACGCACAGTGTAGTACATATTATATGAGTGAGTTGCACTGAAAAACTTAGAATTTACTGAAAAACCCGCATTACACGAAATGCACAGTGTAGTACATAGTATATGAGTGAGTTGCTCTGAAAAACTCTAGAATATAAGAAACGCACAGTGTAGTACATAGTATATGAGTGAGTTGCACTGAAAAACTTAGAATATAAGAAACGCACAGTGTAGTACATAGTATATGAGTGAGTTGCACTGAAAAACTTAGAATATAAGAAACGCACAGTGTAGTACATGGTATATGAGTGAGTTGCACTCAAAAACTTAGAATATAAGAAACGCACAGTGTAGTACATAGTATATGAGTGAGTTGCACTGAAAAACTTAGAATATAAGAAACGCACAGTGTAGTACATAGTATATGAGTGAGTTGCACTGAAAAACTTAGAATATAAGAAACGCACAGTGTAGTACATAGTATATAAGTGAGTTGCACTGAAAAACTTAGAATATAAGAAACGCACAGTGTAGTACATAGTATATGAGTGAGTTGCACTGAAAAACTTAGAATATAAGAAACGCACAGTGTAGTACATAGTATATGAGTGAGTTGCACTGAAAAACTTACAATTTACTGAAAAACCCGCATTACACGAAATGCACAGTGTAGTACATAGTATATGAGTGAGTTGCACTGAAAAACTTAGAATATAAGAAACGCACAGTGTAGTACATAGTATATGAGTGAGTTGCACTGAAAAACTTAGAATATAAGAAACGCACAGTGTTGTACCTAGTATATGAGTGAGTTGCACTGAAAAACTTAGAATTTAAGAAACACACAGTGTAGTACATAGTATATGAGTGAGTTGCTCTGAAAAACTTAGAATATAAGAAACGCACAGTGTAGTACATAGTATATGAGTGAGTTGCACTGAAAAACTTAGATTATAAGAAACGCACAGTGTAGTACATAGTATATGAGTGAATTGCACTGAAAAACTTAGAATATAAGAAACGCACAGTGTAGTACATAGTATATGAGTGAGTTGCACTGAAAAACTTAGAATATAAGAAACGCACAGTGTAGTATATAGTATATGAGTGAGTTGCATTGAAAAACTTAGATTTTAAGAAACGCACAGTGTAGTACATAGTATATGAGTGAGTTGCACTGAAAAACTTAGAATATAAGAAACGCACAGTGTAGTACATAGTATATGAGTGAGTTGCACTGAAAAACTTAGATTTTAAGAAACGCACAGTGTAGTACATAGTATATGAGTGAGTTGCACTCAAAAACTTAGAATATAAGAAACGCACAGTGTAGTACATAGTATATGAGTGAGTTGCACTGAAAAACTTAGAATATAAGAAACGCACAGTGTAGTACATAGGATATGAGTGAGTTGCACTGAAAAACTTAGAATATAAAAAACGCACAGTGTAGTACAAAGTATATGAGTGAGTTGCACTGAAAAACTTAGAATATAAGAAACGCACAGTGTAGTACATAGTATATGAGTGAGTTGCACTGAAAAACTTAGAATATAAGAAACGCACAGTGTAGTACATAGTATATGAGTGAGTTGCACTGAAAAACTTAGAATATAAGAAACGCACGGTGTAGTACATAGTATATGAGTGAGTTGCACTGAAAAACTTAGAATATAAGAAACGCACAGTGTAGTACATAGTATATGAGTGAGTTGCACTGAAAAACTTAGAATATAAGAAACGCACAGTGTAGTACATAGTATATGAGTGAGTTGCACTGAAAAATTTAGAATTTAGAGAAACGCACAGTGTAGTACATAGTATATGAGTGAGTTGCACTGAAAAACTTAGAATTTAGAGAAACGCACAGTGTAGTACATAGTATATGAGTGAGTTGCACTGAAAAACTTAGAATATAAGAAACGCACAGTGTAGTACATAGTATATGAGTGAGTTGCACTGAAAAACTTAGAATATAAGAAACGCACAGTGTAGTACATAGTATATGAGTGAGTTGCACTGAAAAACTTAGAATATAAGAAACGCACAGTGTAGTACATAGTATATGAGTGAGTTGCACTGAAAAACTTACAATTTACTGAAAAACCCGCATTACACGAAATGCACAGTGTAGTACATAGTATATGAGTGAGTTGCACTGAAAAACTTAGAATATAAGAAACGCACAGTGTAGTACATAGTATATGAGTGAGTTGCACTGAAAAACTTAGAATATAAGAAACGCACAGTGTAGTACATAGTATATGAGTGAGTTGCACTGAAAAACTTAGAATATAAGAAACGCACAGTGTAGTACATAGTATATGAGTGAGTTGCACTGAAAAACTTAGAATATAAGAAACGCACAGTGTAGTACATAGTATATGAGTGAGTTGCACTGAAAATTTTAGAATTTACTGAAAAACCCGCATTACACGAAATGCACAGTGTAGTACATATTATATGAGTGAGTTGCACTGAAAAACTTAGAATATAAGAAACGCACAGTGTAGTACATAGTATATGAGTGAGTTGCACTGAAAAACTTAGAATATAAGAAACGCACAGTGTAGTACATAGTATATGAGTGAGTTGCACTGAAAAACTTAGAATATAAGAAACGCACAGTTTAGTACATAGTATATGAGTGAGTTGCACTGAAAAACTTAGAATATAAGAAACGCACAGTGTAGTACATAGTATATGAGTGAGTTGCACTGAAAAACTTAGTATATAAGAAACGCACAGTGTAGTACATAGTATATGAGTGAGTTGCACTGAAAAACTTAGAATATAAGAAACGCACAGTGTAGAACATAGTATATGAGTGAGTTGCACTGAAAAACTTAGAATATAAGAAACGCACAGTGTAGTATATAGTATATGAGTGAGTTGCACTGAAAAACTTAGAATATAAGAAACGCACAGTGTAGTACATAGTATATGAGTGAGTTGCACTGAAAAACTTAGAATTTAGAAAAACGCACAGTGTAGTACATAGTATATGAGTGAGTTGCACTGAAAAACTTAGAATATAAGAAACGCACAGTGTAGTACATAGTATATGAGTGAGTTGCACTGAAAAACTTAGAATATAAGAAACGCACAGTGTAGTACATAGTATATGAGTGAGTTGCACTGAAAAACTTAGAATATAAGAAACGCACAGTGTAGTACATAGTATATGAGTGAGTTGCACTGAAAAACTTAGAATATAAGAAACGCACAGTGTAGTACATAGTATATGAGTGAGTTGCACTGAAAAACTTAGAATATAAGAAACGCACAGTGTAGTACATAGTATATGAGTGAGTTGCACTGAAAAACTTAGAATATAAGAAAAGCACAGTGTAGTACATAGTATATGAGTGAGTTGCACTGAAAAACTTAGAATATAAGAAACGCACAGTGTAGTACATAGTATATGAGTGAGTTGCACTGAAAAACTTAGAATATAAGAAACGCACAGTGTAGTACATATTATATGAGTGAGTTGCACTGAAAAACTTAGAATTTACTGAAAAACCCGCATTACACGAAATGCACAGTGTAGTACATAGTATATGAGTGAGTTGCTCTGAAAAACTCTAGAATATAAGAAACGCACAGTGTAGTACATAGTATATGAGTGAGTTGCACTGAAAAACTTAGAATATAAGAAACGCACAGTGTAGTACATAGTATATGAGTGAGTTGCACTGAAAAACTTAGAATATAAGAAACGCACAGTGTAGTACATGGTATATGAGTGAGTTGCACTCAAAAACTTAGAATATAAGAAACGCACAGTGTAGTACATAGTATATGAGTGAGTTGCACTGAAAAACTTAGAATATAAGAAACGCACAGTGTAGTACATAGTATATGAGTGAGTTGCACTGAAAAACTTAGAATATAAGAAACGCACAGTGTAGTACATAGTATATAAGTGAGTTGCACTGAAAAACTTAGAATATAAGAAACGCACAGTGTAGTACATAGTATATGAGTGAGTTGCACTGAAAAACTTAGAATATAAGAAACGCACAGTGTAGTACATAGTATATGAGTGAGTTGCACTGAAAAACTTACAATTTACTGAAAAACCCGCATTACACGAAATGCACAGTGTAGTACATAGTATATGAGTGAGTTGCACTGAAAAACTTAGAATATAAGAAACGCACAGTGTAGTACATAGTATATGAGTGAGTTGCACTGAAAAACTTAGAATATAAGAAACGCACAGTGTTGTACCTAGTATATGAGTGAGTTGCACTGAAAAACTTAGAATTTAAGAAACACACAGTGTAGTACATAGTATATGAGTGAGTTGCTCTGAAAAACTTAGAATATAAGAAACGCACAGTGTAGTACATAGTATATGAGTGAGTTGCACTGAAAAACTTAGATTATAAGAAACGCACAGTGTAGTACATAGTATATGAGTGAATTGCACTGAAAAACTTAGAATATAAGAAACGCACAGTGTAGTACATAGTATATGAGTGAGTTGCACTGAAAAACTTAGAATATAAGAAACGCACAGTGTAGTATATAGTATATGAGTGAGTTGCATTGAAAAACTTAGATTTTAAGAAACGCACAGTGTAGTACATAGTATATGAGTGAGTTGCACTGAAAAACTTAGAATATAAGAAACGCACAGTGTAGTACATAGTATATGAGTGAGTTGCACTGAAAAACTTAGATTTTAAGAAACGCACAGTGTAGTACATAGTATATGAGTGAGTTGCACTCAAAAACTTAGAATATAAGAAACGCACAGTGTAGTACATAGTATATGAGTGAGTTGCACTGAAAAACTTAGAATATAAGAAACGCACAGTGTAGTACATAGGATATGAGTGAGTTGCACTGAAAAACTTAGAATATAAAAAACGCACAGTGTAGTACAAAGTATATGAGTGAGTTGCACTGAAAAACTTAGAATATAAGAAACGCACAGTGTAGTACATAGTATATGAGTGAGTTGCACTGAAAAACTTAGAATATAAGAAACGCACAGTGTAGTACATAGTATATGAGTGAGTTGCACTGAAAAACTTAGAATATAAGAAACGCACGGTGTAGTACATAGTATATGAGTGAGTTGCACTGAAAAACTTAGAATATAAGAAACGCACAGTGTAGTACATAGTATATGAGTGAGTTGCACTGAAAAACTTAGAATATAAGAAACGCACAGTGTAGTACATAGTATATGAGTGAGTTGCACTGAAAAATTTAGAATTTAGAGAAACGCACAGTGTAGTACATAGTATATGAGTGAGTTGCACTGAAAAACTTAGAATTTAGAGAAACGCACAGTGTAGTACATAGTATATGAGTGAGTTGCACTGAAAAACTTAGAATATAAGAAACGCACAGTGTAGTACATAGTATATGAGTGAGTTGCACTGAAAAACTTAGAATATAAGAAACGCACAGTGTAGTACATAGTATATGAGTGAGTTGCACTGAAAAACTTAGAATATAAGAAACGCACAGTGTAGTACATAGTATATGAGTGAGTTGCACTGAAAAACTTACAATTTACTGAAAAACCCGCATTACACGAAATGCACAGTGTAGTACATAGTATATGAGTGAGTTGCACTGAAAAACTTAGAATATAAGAAACGCACAGTGTAGTACATATTATATGAGTGAGTTGCACTGAAAAACTTAGAATATAAGAAACGCACAGTGTTGTACCTAGTATATGAGTGAGTTGCACTGAAAAACTTAGAATTTAAGAAACACACAGTGTAGTACATAGTATATGAGTGAGTTGCTCTGAAAAACTTAGAATATAAGAAACGCACAGTGTAGTACATAGTATATGAGTGAGTTGCACTGAAAAACTTAGATTATAAGAAACGCACAGTGTAGTACATAGTATATGAGTGAATTGCACTGAAAAACTTAGAATATAAGAAACGCACAGTGTAGTACATAGTATATGAGTGAGTTGCACTGAAAAACTTAGAATATAAGAAACGCACAGTGTAGTATATAGTATATGAGTGAGTTGCATTGAAAAACTTAGATTTTAAGAAACGCACAGTGTAGTACATAGTATATGAGTGAGTTGCACTGAAAAACTTAGAATATAAGAAACGCACAGTGTAGTACATAGTATATGAGTGAGTTGCACTGAAAAACTTAGATTTTAAGAAACGCACAGTGTAGTACATAGTATATGAGTGAGTTGCACTCAAAAACTTAGAATATAAGAAACGCACAGTGTAGTACATAGTATATGAGTGAGTTGCACTGAAAAACTTAGAATATAAGAAACGCACAGTGTAGTACATAGGATATGAGTGAGTTGCACTGAAAAACTTAGAATATAAAAAACGCACAGTGTAGTACAAAGTATATGAGTGAGTTGCACTGAAAAACTTAGAATATAAGAAACGCACAGTGTAGTACATAGTATATGAGTGAGTTGCACTGAAAAACTTAGAATATAAGAAACGCACAGTGTAGTACATAGTATATGAGTGAGTTGCACTGAAAAACTTAGAATATAAGAAACGCACGGTGTAGTACATAGTATATGAGTGAGTTGCACTGAAAAACTTAGAATATAAGAAACGCACAGTGTAGTACATAGTATATGAGTGAGTTGCACTGAAAAACTTAGAATATAAGAAACGCACAGTGTAGTACATAGTATATGAGTGAGTTGCACTGAAAAACTTAGAATTTAGAGAAACGCACAGTGTAGTACATAGTATATGAGTGAGTTGCACTGAAAAACTTAGAATTTAGAGAAACGCACAGTGTAGTACATAGTATATGAGTGAGTTGCACTGAAAAACTTAGAATATAAGAAACGCACAGTGTAGTACATAGTATATGAGTGAGTTGCACTGAAAAACTTAGAATATAAGAAACGCACAGTGTAGTACATTGTATATGAGTGAGTTGCACTGAAAAACTTAGAATTTAAGAAACGCACAGTGTAGTACATAGTATATGAGTGAGTTGCACTGAAAAACTTAGAATATAAGAAACGCACAGTGTAGTACATAGTATATGAGTGAGTTGCACTGAAAAACTTAGAATATAAGAAACGCAAAGTGTAGTACATAGTATATGAGTGAGTTGCACTGAAAAACTTAGAATTTACTGAAAAACCCGCATTACACGAAATGCACAGTGTAGTACATAGTATATGAGTGAGTTGCACTGAAAAACTTAGAATATAAGAAATGCACAGTGTAGTACATAGTATATGAGTGAGTTGCACTGAAAAACTTAGAATATAAGAAACGCACAGTGTAGTACATAGTATATGAGTGAGTTGCACTGAAAAACTTAGAATATAAGAAACGCACAGTGTAGTACATAGTATATGAGTGAGTTGCACTGAAAAACTTAGAATTTAGAGAACGCACAGTGTAGTACATAGTATATGAGTGAGTTGCACTGAAAAACTTAGAATTTAGAGAAACGCACAGTGTAGTACATAGTATATGAGTGAGTTGCACTGAAAAACTTAGAATATAAGAAACGCACAGTGTAGTACATAGTATATGAGTGAGTTGCACTGAAAAACTTAGAATATAAGAAACACACAGTGTAGTACATTGTATATGAGTGAGTTGCACTGAAAAACTTAGAATTTAAGAAACGCACAGTGTAGTACATAGTATATGAGTGAGTTGCACTGAAAAACTTAGAATATAAGAAACGCACAGTGTAGTACATAGTATATGAGTGAGTTGCACTGAAAAACTTAGAATATAAGAAACGCACAGTGTAGTACATAGTATATGAGTGAGTTGCACTGAACAACTTAGAATATAATAAACGCACAGTGTAGTACATATTATATGAGTGAGTTGCACTGAAAAACTTAGAATATAAGAAACGCACAGTGTAGTACAAAGTATATGAGTGAGTTGCACTGAAAAACTTAGAATATAAGAAACGCACAGTGTAGTACATAGTATATGAGTGAGTTGCACTGAAAAACTTAGAATATAAGAAACGCACAGTGTAGTACATAGTATATGAGTGAGTTGCACTGAAAAACTTAGAATTTACTGAAAAACCCGCATTACACGAAATGCACAGAATAGTACATATTATATGAGTGAGTTGCACTGAAAAACTTAGAATATAAGAAACGCACAGTGTAGTACATAGTATATGAGTGAGTTGCACTGAAAAACTTAGAATATAAGAAACGCACAGTGTAGTACATAGTATATGAGTGAGTTGCACTGAAAAACTTAGAATATAAGAAACGCACAGTGTAGTACATAGTATATGAGTGAGTTGCACTGAAAAACTTAGAATATAAGAAACGCACAGTGTAGTACATAGTATATGAGTGAGTTGCACTGAAAAACTTAGAATATAAGAAACGCACAGTGTAGTACATATTATATGAGTGAGTTGCACTGAAAAACTTAGAATTTACTGAAAAACCCGCATTACACGAAATGCACAGTGTAGTACATACTATATGAGTGAGTTGCACTGGAAAACTCTAGAATATAAGAAACGCACAGTGTAGTACATAGTATATGAGTGAGTTGCACTGAAAAACTTAGAATATAAGAAACGCACAGTGTAGTACATAGTATATGAGTGAGTTGCACTGAAAAACTTAGAATATAAGAAACGCACAGTGTAGTACATAGTATATGAGTGAGTTGCACTGAAAAACTTAGAATATAAGAAACGCACAGTGTAGTACATAGTATATGAGTGAGTTGCACTGAAAAACTTAGAATATAAGAAACGCACAGTGTAGTACATAGTATATGAGTGAGTTGCACTGAAAAACTTAGAATATAAGAAACGCACAGTGTAGTACATAGTATATGAGTGAGTTGCACTGAAAAACTTAGAATTTACTGAAAAACCCGCATTACACGAAATGCACAGAATAGTACATATTATATGAGTGAGTTGCACTGAAAAACTTAGAATATAAGAAACGCACAGTGTAGTACATAGTATATGAGTGAGTTGCACTGAAAAACTTAGAATATAAGAAACGCACAGTGTAGTACATAGTATATGAGTGAGTTGCACTGAAAAACTTAGAATATAAGAAACGCACAGTGTAGTACATAGTATATGAGTGAGTTGCACTGAAAAACTTAGAATATAAGAAACGCACAGTGTAGTACATAGTATATGAGTGAGTTGCACTGAAAAACTTAGAATATAAGAAACGCACAGTGTAGTACATATTATATGAGTGAGTTGCACTGAAAAACTTAGAATTTACTGAAAAACCCGCATTACACGAAATGCACAGTGTAGTACATACTATATGAGTGAGTTGCACTGGAAAACTCTAGAATATAAGAAACGCACAGTGTAGTACATAGTATATGAGTGAGTTGCACTGAAAAACTTAGAATATAAGAAACGCACAGTGTAGTACATAGTATATGAGTGAGTTGCACTGAAAAACTTAGAATATAAGAAACGCACAGTGTAGTACATAGTATATGAGTGAGTTGCACTGAAAAACTTAGAATATAAGAAACGCACAGTGTAGTACATAGTATATGAGTGAGTTGCACTGAAAAACTTAGAATATAAGAAACGCACAGTGTAGTACATAGTATATGAGTGAGTTGCACTGAAAAACTTAGAATATAAGAAACGCACAGTGTAGTACATAGTATATGAGTGAGTTGCACTGAAAAACTTAGAATTTAGAGAAACGCACAGTGTAGTACATAGTATATGAGTGAGTTGCACTGAAAAACTTAGAATTTAGAGAAACGCACAGTGTAGTACATAGTATATGAGTGAGTTGCACTGAAAAACTTAGAATATAAGAAACGCACAGTGTAGTACATAGTATATGAGTGAGTTGCACTGAAAAACTTAGAATATAAGAAACGCACAGTGTAGTACATTGTATATGAGTGAGTTGCACTGAAAAACTTAGAATATAAGAAACGCACAGTGTAGTACATAGTATATGAGTGAGTTGCACTGAAAAACTTAGAATATAAGAAACGCACAGTGTAGTACATAGTATATGAGTGAGTTGCACTGAAAAACTTAGAATATAAGAAACGCACAGTGTAGTACATAGTATATGAGTGAGTTGCACTGAAAAACTTAGAATATAAGAAACGCACAGTGTAGTACATAGTATATGAGTGAGTTGCACTGAAAAACTTAGAATATAAGAAACGCACAGTGTAGTACATAGTATATGAGTGAGTTGCACTCAAAAACTTAGAATTTACTGAAAAACCCGCATTACACGAAATGCACAGTGTAGTACATAGTATATGAGTGAGTTGCACTGAAAAACTCTAGAATATAAGAAACACACAGTGTAGTACATAGTATATGAGTGAGTTGCACTGAAAAACTTAGAATATAAGAAACGCACAGTGTAGTACATAGTATATGAGTGAGTTGCACTGAAAAACTTAGAATATAAGAAACGCACAGTGTAGTACATAGTATATGAGTGAGTTGCACTGAAAAACTTAGAATTTAAGAAACGCACAGTGTAGTACATAGTATATGAGTGAGTTGCACTCAAAAACTTAGAATTTACTGAAAAACCCGCATTACACGAAATGCACAGTGTAGTACATAGTATATGAGTGAGTTGCACTGAAAAATTCTAGAATATAAGAAACGCACAGTGTAGTACATAGTATATGAGTGAGTTGCACTGAAAAACTTAGAATATAAGAAACGCACAGTGTAGTACATAGTATATGAGTGAGTTGCACTGAAAAACTTAGAATATAAGAAACGCACAGTGTAGTACATAGTATATGAGTGAGTTGCACTGAAAAACTTAGAATATAAGAAACGCACAGTGTAGTACATAGTATATGAGTGAGTTGCACTGAAAAACTTAGAATATAAGAAACGCACAGTGTAGTACATAGTATATGAGTGAGTTGCACTGAAAAACTTAGAATTTAGAGAAACGCACAGTGTAGTACATAGTATATGAGTGAGTTGCACTGAAAAACTTAGAATTTAGAGAAACGCACAGTGTAGTACATAGTATATGAGTGAGTTGCACTGAAAAACTTAGAATATAAGAAACGCACAGTGTAGTACATAGTATATGAGTGAGTTGCACTGAAAAACTTAGAATATAAGAAACGCACAGTGTAGTACATTGTATATGAGTGAGTTGCACTGAAAAACTTAGAATTTAAGAAACGCACAGTGTAGTACATAGTATATGAGTGAGTTGCACTGAAAAACTTAGAATATAAGAAACGCACAGTGTAGTACATAGTATATGAGTGAGTTGCACTGAAAAACTTAGAATATAAGAAACGCAAAGTGTAGTACATAGTATATGAGTGAGTTGCACTGAAAAACTTAGAATTTACTGAAAAACCCGCATTACACGAAATGCACAGTGTAGTACATAGTATATGAGTGAGTTGCACTGAAAAACTTAGAATATAAGAAACGCACAGTGTAGTACATAGTATATGAGTGAGTTGCACTGAAAAACTTAGAATATAAGAAACGCACAGTGTAGTACATAGTATATGAGTGAGTTGCACTGAAAAACTTAGAATATAAGAAACGCACAGTGTAGTACATAGTATATGAGTGAGTTGCACTGAAAAACTTAGAATATAAGAAACGCACAGTGTAGTACATAGTATATGAGTGAGTTGCACTGAAAAACTTAGAATATAAGAAACGCACAGTGTAGTACATAGTATATGAGTGAGTTGCACTGAAAAACTTAGAATATAAGAAACGCACAGTGTAGTACATAGTATATGAGTGAGTTGCACTGAAAAACTTAGAATATAAGAAACGCACAGTGTAGTACATAGTATATGAGTGAGTTGCACTGAAAAACTTAGAATATAAGAAACGCACAGTGTAGTACATAGTATATGAGTGAGTTGCACTGAAAAACTTAGAATATAAGAAACGCACAGTGTAGTACATAGTATATGAGTGAGTTGCACTGAAAAACTTAGAATATAAGAAACGCACAGTGTAGTACATAGTATATGAGTGAGTTGCACTGAAAAACTTAGAATATAAGAAACGCACAGTGTAGTACATAGTATATGAGTGAGTTGCACTGAAAAACTTAGAATATAAGAAACGCACAGTGTAGTACATAGTATATGAGTGAGTTGCACTGAAAAACTTAGAATATAAGAAACGCACAGTGTAGTAAATATTATATGAGTGAGTTGCACTGAAAAACTTAGAATTTACTGAAAAACCCGCATTACACGAAATGCACAGTGTAGTACATAGTATATGAGTGAGTTGCTCTGAAAAACTCTAGAATATAAGAAACGCACAGTGTAGTACATAGTATATGAGTGAGTTCCACTGAAAAACTTAGAATATAAGAAACGCACAGTGTAGTACATAGTATATGAGTGAGTTGCACTGAAAAACTTAGATTATAAGAAACGCACAGTGTAGTACATAGTATATGAGTGAATTGCACTGAAAAACTTAGAATATAAGAAACGCACAGTGTAGTACATAGTATATGAGTGAGTTGCACTGAAAAACTTAGAATATAAGAAACGCACAGTGTAGTATATAGTATATGAGTGAGTTGCATTGAAAAACTTAGATTTTAAGAAACGCACAGTGTAGTACATAGTATATGAGTGAGTTGCACTGAAAAACTTAGATTTTAAGAAACGCACAGTGTAGTACATAGTATATGAGTGAGTTGCACTGAAAAACTTAGATTTTAAGAAACGCACAGTGTAGTACATAGTATATGAGTGAGTTGCACTCAAAAACTTAGAATATAAGAAACGCACAGTGTAGTACATAGTATATGAGTGAGTTGCACTGAAAAACTTAGAATATAAGAAACGCACAGTGTAGTACATAGGATATGAGTGAGTTGCACTGAAAAACTTAGAATATAAAAAACGCACAGTGTAGTACAAAGTATATGAGTGAGTTGCACTGAAAAACTTAGAATATAAGAAACGCACAGTGTAGTACATAGTATATGAGTGAGTTGCACTGAAAAACTTAGAATATAAGAAACGCACAGTGTAGTACATAGTATATGAGTGAGTTGCACTGAAAAACTTAGAATATAAGAAACGCACGGTGTAGTACATAGTATATGAGTGAGTTGCACTGAAAAACTTAGAATATAAGAAACGCACAGTGTAGTACATAGTATATGAGTGAGTTGCACTGAAAAACTTAGAATATAAGAAACGCACAGTGTAGTACATAGTATATGAGTGAGTTGCACTGAAAAACTTAGAATTTAGAGAAACGCACAGTGTAGTACATAGTATATGAGTGAGTTGCACTGAAAAACTTAGAATTTAGAGAAACGCACAGTGTAGTACATAGTATATGAGTGAGTTGCACTGAAAAACTTAGAATATAAGAAACGCACAGTGTAGTACATAGTATATGAGTGAGTTGCACTGAAAAACTTAGAATATAAGAAACGCACAGTGTAGTACATTGTATATGAGTGAGTTGCACTGAAAAACTTAGAATTTAAGAAACGCACAGTGTAGTACATAGTATATGAGTGAGTTGCACTGAAAAACTTAGAATATAAGAAACGCACAGTGTAGTACATAGTATATGAGTGAGTTGCACTGAAAAACTTAGAATATAAGAAACGCAAAGTGTAGTACATAGTATATGAGTGAGTTGCACTGAAAAACTTAGAATTTACTGAAAAACCCGCATTACACGAAATGCACAGTGTAGTACATAGTATATGAGTGAGTTGCACTGAAAAACTTAGAATATAAGAAACGCACAGTGTAGTACATAGTATATGAGTGAGTTGCACTGAAAAACTTAGAATATAAGAAACGCACAGTGTAGTACATAGTATATGAGTGAGTTGCACTGAAAAACTTAGAATATAAGAAACGCACAGTGTAGTACATAGTATATGAGTGAGTTGCACTGAAAAACTTAGAATATAAGAAACGCAAAGTGTAGTACATAGTATATGAGTGAGTTGCACTGAAAAACTTAGAATATAAGAAACGCACAGTGTAGTACATAGTATATGAGTGAGTTGCACTGAAAAACTTAGAATATAAGAAACGCACAGTGTAGTACATAGTATATGAGTGAGTTGCACTGAAAAACTTAGAATATAAGAAACGCACAGTGTAGTACATAGTATATGAGTGAGTTGCACTGAAAAACTTAGAATATAAGAAACGCACAGTGTAGTACATAGTATATGAGTGAGTTGCACTGAAAAACTTAGAATATAAGAAACGCACAGTGTAGTACATAGTATATGAGTGAGTTGCACTGAAAAACTTAGAATATAAGAAACGCACAGTGTAGTACATAGTATATGAGTGAGTTGCACTGAAAAACTTAGAATATAAGAAACGCACAGTGTAGTACATAGTATATGAGTGAGTTGCACTGAAAAACTTAGAATATAAGAAACGCACAGTGTAGTACATAGTATATGAGTGAGTTGCACTGAAAAACTTAGAATATAAGAAACGCACAGTGTAGTAAATATTATATGAGTGAGTTGCACTGAAAAACTTAGAATTTACTGAAAAACCCGCATTACACGAAATGCACAGTGTAGTACATAGTATATGAGTGAGTTGCTCTGAAAAACTCTAGAATATAAGAAACGCACAGTGTAGTACATAGTATATGAGTGAGTTGCACTGAAAAACTTAGAATATAAGAAACGCACAGTGTAGTACATAGTATATGAGTGAGTTGCACTGAAAAACTTAGAATATAAGAAACGCACAGTGTAGTACATAGTATATGAGTGAGTTGCACTGAAAAACTTAGAATATAAGAAATGCACAGTGTAGTACATAGTATATGAGTGAGTTGCACTGAAAAACTTAGAATATAAGAAACGCACAGTGTAGTACATAGTATATGAGTGAGTTGCACTGAAAAACTTAGAATTTAGAGAAACGCACAGTGTAGTACATAGTATATGAGTGAGTTGCACTGAAAAACTTAGAATTTAGAGAAACGCACAGTGTAGTACATAGTATATGAGTGAGTTGCACTGAAAAACTTAGAATATAAGAAACGCACAGTGTAGTACATAGTATATGAGTGAGTTGCACTGAAAAACTTAGAATATAAGAAACACACAGTGTAGTACATTGTATATGAGTGAGTTGCACTGAAAAACTTAGAATTTAAGAAACGCAAAGTGTAGTACATAGTATATGAGTGAGTTGCACTGAAAAACTTAGAATATAAGAAACGCACAGTGTAGTACATAGTATATGAGTGAGTTGCACTGAAAAACTTAGAATATAAGAAACGCACAGTGTAGTACATAGTATATGAGTGAGTTGCACTGAACAACTTAGAATATAAGAAACGCACAGTGTAGTACATATTATATGAGTGAGTTGCACTGAAAAATTTAGAATATAAGAAACGCACAGTGTAGTACAAAGTATATGAGTGAGTTGCACTGAAAAACTTAGAATATAAGAAACGCACAGTGTAGTACATAGTATATGAGTGAGTTGCACTGAAAAACTTAGAATATAAGAAACGCACAGTGTAGTACATAGTATATGAGTGAGTTGCACTGAAAAACTTAGAATTTACTGAAAAACCCGCATTACACGAAATGCACAGAATAGTACATATTATATGAGTGAGTTGCACTGAAAAACTTAGAATATAAGAAACGCACAGTGTAGTACATAGTATATGAGTGAGTTGCACTGAAAAACTTAGAATATAAGAAACGCACAGTGTAGTACATAGTATATGAGTGAGTTGCACTGAAAAACTTAGAATATAAGAAACGCACAGTGTAGTACATAGTATATGAGTGAGTTGCACTGAAAAACTTAGAATATAAGAAACGCACAGTGTAGTACATAGTATATGAGTGAGTTGCACTGAAAAACTTAGAATATAAGAAACGCACAGTGTAGTACATATTATATGAGTGAGTTGCACTGAAAAACTTAGAATTTACTGAAAAACCCGCATTACACGAAATGCACAGTGTAGTACATACTATATGAGTGAGTTGCACTGGAAAACTCTAGAATATAAGAAACGCACAGTGTAGTACATAGTATATGAGTGAGTTGCACTGAAAAACTTAGAATATAAGAAACGCACAGTGTAGTACATAGTATATGAGTGAGTTGCACTGAAAAACTTAGAATATAAGAAACGCACAGTGTAGTACATAGTATATGAGTGAGTTGCACTGAAAAACTTAGAATATAAGAAACGCACAGTGTAGTACATAGTATATGAGTGAGTTGCACTGAAAAACTTAGAATATAAGAAACGCACAGTGTAGTACATAGTATATGAGTGAGTTGCACTGAAAAACTTAGAATTTAGAGAAACGCACAGTGTAGTACATAGTATATGAGTGAGTTGCACTGAAAAACTTAGAATTTAGAGAAACGCACAGTGTAGTACATAGTATATGAGTGAGTTGCACTGAAAAACTTAGAATATAAGAAACGCACAGTGTAGTACATAGTATATGAGTGAGTTGCACTGAAAAACTTAGAATATAAGAAACGCACAGTGTAGTACATTGTATATGAGTGAGTTGCACTGAAAAACTTAGAATTTAAGAAACGCACAGTGTAGTACATAGTATATGAGTGAGTTGCACTGAAAAACTTAGAATATAAGAAACGCACAGTGTAGTACATAGTATATGAGTGAGTTGCACTGAAAAACTTAGAATATAAGAAACGCACAGTGTAGTACATAGTATATGAGTGAGTTGCACTGAAAAACTTAGAATATAAGAAACGCACAGTGTAGTACATAGTATATGAGTGAGTTGCACTGAAAAACTTAGAATATAAGAAACGCACAGTGTAGTACATAGTATATGAGTGAGTTGCACTCAAAAACTTAGAATATAAGAAACGCACAGTGTAGTACATAGTATATGAGTGAGTTGAACTGAAAAACTTAGAATTTACTGAAAAACCCGCATTACACGAAATGCACAGTGTAGTACATAGTATATGAGTGAGTTGCACTGAAAAACTCTAGAATATAAGAAACACACAGTGTAGTACATAGTATATGAGTGAGTTGCACTGAAAAACTTAGAATATAAGAAACGCACAGTGTAGTACATAGTATATGAGTGAGTTGCACTGAAAAACTTAGAATATAAGAAACGCACAGTGTAGTACATAGTATATGAGTGAGTTGCACTGAAAAACTTAGAATTTAAGAAACGCACAGTGTAGTACATAGTATATGAGTGAGTTGCACTGAAAAACTTAGAATATAAGAAACGCACAGTGTAGTACATAGTATATGAGTGAGTTGCACTGAAAAACTTAGAATATAAGAAACGCACAGTGTAGTACATAGTATATGAGTGAGTTGCACTGAGAAACTTAGAATATAAGAAACGCACAGTGTAGTACATAGTATATGAGTGAGTTGCACTGAAAAACTTAGAATATAAGAAACGCACAGTGTAGTACATAGTATATGAGTGAGTTGCACTGAAAAACTTAGAATAGAAGAAACGCACAGTGTAGTACATAGTATATGAGTGAGTTGCACTGAAAAACTTAGAATATAAGAAACGCACAGTGTAGTACATAGTATATGAGTGAGTTGCACTGAAAAACTTAGAATATAAGAAACGCACAGTGTAGTACATAGTATATGAGTGAGTTGCACTCAAAAACTTAGAATTTACTGAAAAACCCGCATTACACGAAATGCACAGTGTAGTACATAGTATATGAGTGAGTTGCACTGAAAAACTCTAGAATATAAGAAACGCACAGTGTAGTACATAGTATATGAGTGAGTTGCACTGAAAAACTTAGAATATAAGAAACGCACAGTGTAGTACATTGTATATGAGTGAGTTGCACTGAAAAACTTAGAATTTAAGAAACGCACAGTGTAGTACATAGTATATGAGTGAGTTGCACTGAAAAACTTAGAATATAAGAAACGCACAGTGTAGTACATAGTATATGAGTGAGTTGCACTGAAAAACTTAGAATATAAGAAACGCAAAGTGTAGTACATAGTATATGAGTGAGTTGCACTGAAAAACTTAGAATTTACTGAAAAACCCGCATTACACGAAATGCACAGTGTAGTACATAGTATATGAGTGAGTTGCACTGAAAAACTTAGAATATAAGAAACGCACAGTGTAGTACATAGTATATGAGTGAGTTGCACTGAAAAACTTAGAATATAAGAAACGCACAGTGTAGTACATAGTATATGAGTGAGTTGCACTGAAAAACTTAGAATATAAGAAATGCACAGTGTAGTACATAGTATATGAGTGAGTTGCACTGAAAAACTTAGAATATAAGAAACGCACAGTGTAGTACATAGTATATGAGTGAGTTGCACTGAAAAACTTAGAATATAAGAAACGCACAGTGTAGTACATAGTATATGAGTGAGTTGCACTGAAAAACTTAGAATTTAGAGAAACGCACAGTGTAGTACATAGTATATGAGTGAGTTGCACTGAAAAACTTAGAATTTAGAGAAACGCACAGTGTAGTACATAGTATATGAGTGAGTTGCACTGAAAAACTTAGAATATAAGAAACGCACAGTGTAGTACATAGTATATGAGTGAGTTGCACTGAAAAACTTAGAATATAAGAAACACACAGTGTAGTACATTGTATATGAGTGAGTTGCACTGAAAAACTTAGAATTTAAGAAACGCACAGTGTAGTACATAGTATATGAGTGAGTTGCACTGAAAAACTTAGAATATAAGAAACGCACAGTGTAGTACATAGTATATGAGTGAGTTGCACTGAAAAACTTAGAATATAAGAAACGCACAGTGTAGTACATAGTATATGAGTGAGTTGCACTGAACAACTTAGAATATAAGAAACGCACAGTGTAGTACATATTATATGAGTGAGTTGCACTGAAAAACTTAGAATATAAGAAACGCACAGTGTAGTACAAAGTATATGAGTGAGTTGCACTGAAAAACTTAGAATATAAGAAACGCACAGTGTAGTACATAGTATATGAGTGAGTTGCACTGAAAAACTTAGAATATAAGAAACGCACAGTGTAGTACATAGTATATGAGTGAGTTGCACTGAAAAACTTAGAATTTACTGAAAAACCCGCATTACACGAAATGCACAGAATAGTACATATTATATGAGTGAGATGCACTGAAAAACTTAGAATATAAGAAACGCACAGTGTAGTACATAGTATATGAGTGAGTTGCACTGAAAAACTTAGAATATAAGAAACGCACAGTGTAGTACATAGTATATGAGTGAGTTGCACTGAAAAACTTAGAATATAAGAAACGCACAGTGTAGTACATAGTATATGAGTGAGTTGCACTGAAAAACTTAGAATATAAGAAACGCACAGTGTAGTACATAGTATATGAGTGAGTTGCACTGAAAAACTTAGAATATAAGAAACGCACAGTGTAGTACATATTATATGAGTGAGTTGCACTGAAAAACTTAGAATTTACTGAAAAACCCGCATTACACGAAATGCACAGTGTAGTACATACTATATGAGTGAGTTGCACTGGAAAACTCTAGAATATAAGAAACGCACAGTGTAGTACATAGTATATGAGTGAGTTGCACTGAAAAACTTAGAATATAAGAAACGCACAGTGTAGTACATAGTATATGAGTGAGTTGCACTGAAAAACTTAGAATATAAGAAACGCACAGTGTAGTACATAGTATATGAGTGAGTTGCACTGAAAAACTTAGAATATAAGAAACGCACAGTGTAGTACATAGTATATGAGTGAGTTGCACTGAAAAACTTAGAATATAAGAAACGCACAGTGTAGTACATAGTATATGAGTGAGTTGCACTGAAAAACTTAGAATATAAGAAACGCACAGTGTAGTACATAGTATATGAGTGAGTTGCACTGAAAAACTTTGAATTTAGAGAAACGCACAGTGTAGTACATAGTATATGAGTGAGTTGCACTGAAAAACTTAGAATTTAGAGAAACGCACAGTGTAGTACATAGTATATGAGTGAGTTGCACTGAAAAACTTAGAATATAAGAAACGCACAGTGTAGTACATAGTATATGAGTGAGTTGCACTGAAAAACTTAGAATATAAGAAACGCACAGTGTAGTACATTGTATATGAGTGAGTTGCACTGAAAAACTTAGAATTTAAGAAACGCACAGTGTAGTACATAGTATATGAGTGAGTTGCACTGAAAAACTTAGAATATAAGAAACGCACAGTGTAGTACATAGTATATGAGTGAGTTGCACTGAAAAACTTAGAATATAAGAAACGCACAGTGTAGTACATAGTATATGAGTGAGTTGCACTGAAAAACTTAGAATATAAGAAACGCACAGTGTAGTACATAGTATATGAGTGAGTTGCACTGAAAAACTTAGAATATAAGAAACGCACAGTGTAGTACATAGTATATGAGTGAGTTGCACTCAAAAACTTAGAATATAAGAAACGCACAGTGTAGTACATAGTATATGAGTGAGTTGCACTGAAAAACTTAGAATTTACTGAAAAACCCGCATTACACGAAATGCACAGTGTAGTACATAGTATATGAGTGAGTTGCACTGAAAAACTCTAGAATATAAGAAACACACAGTGTAGTACATAGTATATGAGTGAGTTGCACTGAAAAACTTAGAATATAAGAAACGCACAGTGTAGTACATAGTATATGAGTGAGTTGCACTGAAAAACTTAGAATATAAGAAACGCACAGTGTAGTACATAGTATATGAGTGAGTTGCACTGAAAAACTTAGAATTTAAGAAACGCACAGTGTAGTACATAGTATATGAGTGAGTTGCACTGAAAAACTTAGAATATAAGAAACGCATAGTGTAGTACATAGTATATGAGTGAGTTGCACTGAAAAACTTAGAATATAAGAAACGCACAGTGTAGTACATAGTATATGAGTGAGTTGCACTGAAAAACTTAGAATATAAGAAACGCACAGTGTAGTACATAGTATATGAGTGAGTTGCACTGAAAAACTTAGAATATAAGAAACGCACAGTGTAGTACATAGTATATGAGTGAGTTGCACTGAAAAACTTAGAATAGAAGAAACGCACAGTGTAGTACATAGTATATGAGTGAGTTGCACTGAAAAACTTAGAATATAAGAAACGCACAGTGTAGTACATAGTATATGAGTGAGTTGCACTGAAAAACTTAGAATATAAGAAACGCACAGTGTAGTACATAGTATGAGTGAGTTGCACTGAAAAACTTAGAATATAAGAAACGCACAGTGTAGTACATAGTATATGAGTGAGTTGCACTGAAAAACTTAGAATATAAGAAACGCACAGTGTAGTACATAGTATATGAGTGAGTTGCACTCAAAAACTTAGAATTTACTGAAAAACCCGCATTACACGAAATGCACAGTGTAGTACATAGTATATGAGTGAGTTGCACTGAAAAACTCTAGAATATAAGAAACGCACAGTGTAGTACATAGTATATGAGTGAGTTGCACTGAAAAACTTAGAATATAAGAAACGCACAGTGTAGTACATAGTATATGAGTGAGTTGCACTGAAAAACTTAGAATATAAGAAACGCACAGTGTAGTACATAGTATATGAGTGAGTTGCACTGAAAAACTTAGAATATAAGAAACGCACAGTGTAGTACATAGTATATGAGTGAGTTGCACTGAAAAACTTAGAATATAAGAAACGCACAGTGTAGTACATAGTATATGAGTGAGTTGCACTGAAAAACTTAGAATATAAGAAACGCACAGTGTAGTACATAGTATATGAGTGAGTTGCACTGAAAAACTTAGAATTTAGAGAAACGCACAGTGTAGTACATAGTATATGAGTGAGTTGCACTGAAAAACTTAGAATATAAGAAACGCACAGTGTAGTACATAGTATATGAGTGAGTTGCACTGAAAAACTTAGAATATAAGAAACGCACAGTGTAGTACATAGTATATGAGTGAGTTGCACTGAAAAACTTAGAATATAAGAAACGCACAGTGTAGTACATAGTATATGAGTGAGTTGCACTGAAAAACTTAGAATATAAGAAACGCACAGTGTAGTACATAGTATATGAGTGAGTTGCACTGAAAAACTTAGAATATAAGAAACGCACAGTGTAGTACATAGTATATGAGTGAGTTGCACTGAAAAACTTAGAATTTACTGAAAAACCCGCATTACACGAAATGCACAGTGTAGTACATAGTATATGAGTGAGTTGCTCTGAAAAACTCTAGAATATAAGAAACGCACAGTGTAGTACATAGTATATGAGTGAGTTGCACTGAAAAACTTAGAATATAAGAAATGCACAGTGTAGTACATAGTATATGAGTGAGTTGCACTGAAAAACTTAGAATATAAGAAACGCACAGTGTAGTACATAGTATATGAGTGAGTTGCACTGAAAAACTTAGAATATAAGAAATGCACAGTGTAGTACATAGTATATGAGTGAGTTGCACTGAAAAACTTAGAATATAAGAAACGCACAGTGTAGTACATAGTATATGAGTGAGTTGCACTGAAAAACTTAGAATATAAGAAACGCACAGTGTAGTACATAGTATATGAGTGAGTTGCACTGAAAAACTTAGAATTTAGAGAAACGCACAGTGTAGTACATAGTATATGAGTGAGTTGCACTGAAAAACTTAGAATTTAGAGAAACGCACAGTGTAGTACATAGTATATGAGTGAGTTGCACTGAAAAACTTAGAATATAAGAAACGCACAGTGTAGTACATAGTATATGAGTGAGTTGCACTGAAAAACTTAGAATATAAGAAACACACAGTGTAGTACATTGTATATGAGTGAGTTGCACTGAAAAACTTAGAATTTAAGAAACGCACAGTGTAGTACATAGTATATGAGTGAGTTGCACTGAAAAACTTAGAATATAAGAAACGCACAGTGTAGTACATAGTATATGAGTGAGTTGCACTGAAAAACTTAGAATATAAGAAACGCACAGTGTAGTACATAGTATATGAGTGAGTTGCACTGAACAACTTAGAATATAAGAAACGCACAGTGTAGTACATATTATATGAGTGAGTTGCACTGAAAAACTTAGAATATAAGAAACGCACAGTGTAGTACAAAGTATATGAGTGAGTTGCACTGAAAAACTTAGAATATAAGAAACGCACAGTGTAGTACATAGTATATGAGTGAGTTGCACTGAAAAACTTAGAATATAAGAAACGCACAGTGTAGTACATAGTATATGAGTGAGTTGCACTGAAAAACTTAGAATATAAGAAACGCACAGTGTAGTACATAGTATATGAGTGAGTTGCACTGAAAAACTTAGAATATAAGAAACGCACAGTGTAGTACATATTATATGAGTGAGTTGCACTGAAAAACTTAGAATTTACTGAAAAACCCGCATTACACGAAATGCACAGTGTAGTACATACTATATGAGTGAGTTGCACTGGAAAACTCTAGAATATAAGAAACGCACAGTGTAGTACATAGTATATGAGTGAGTTGCACTGAAAAACTTAGAATATAAGAAACGCACAGTGTAGTACATAGTATATGAGTGAGTTGCACTGAAAAACTTAGAATATAAGAAACGCACAGTGTAGTACATAGTATATGAGTGAGTTGCACTGAAAAACTTAGAATATAAGAAACGCACAGTGTAGTACATAGTATATGAGTGAGTTGCACTGAAAAACTTAGAATATAAGAAACGCACAGTGTAGTACATAGTATATGAGTGAGTTGCACTGAAAAACTTAGAATATAAGAAACGCACAGTGTAGTACATAGTATATGAGTGAGTTGCACTGAAAAACTTTGAATTTAGAGAAACGCACAGTGTAGTACATAGTATATGAGTGAGTTGCACTGAAAAACTTAGAATTTAGAGAAACGCACAGTGTAGTACATAGTATATGAGTGAGTTGCACTGAAAAACTTAGAATATAAGAAACGCACAGTGTAGTACATAGTATATGAGTGAGTTGCACTGAAAAACTTAGAATATAAGAAACGCACAGTGTAGTACATTGTATATGAGTGAGTTGCACTGAAAAACTTAGAATTTAAGAAACGCACAGTGTAGTACATAGTATATGAGTGAGTTGCACTGAAAAACTTAGAATATAAGAAACGCACAGTGTAGTACATAGTATATGAGTGAGTTGCACTGAAAAACTTAGAATATAAGAAACGCACAGTGTAGTACATAGTATATGAGTGAGTTGCACTGAAAAACTTAGAATATAAGAAACGCACAGTGTAGTACATAGTATATGAGTGAGTTGCACTCAAAAACTTAGAATATAAGAAACGCACAGTGTAGTACATAGTATATGAGTGAGTTGCACTGAAAAACTTAGAATTTACTGAAAAACCCGCATTACACGAAATGCACAGTGTAGTACATAGTATATGAGTGAGTTGCACTGAAAAACTCTAGAATATAAGAAACACACAGTGTAGTACATAGTATATGAGTGAGTTGCACTGAAAAACTTAGAATATAAGAAACGCACAGTGTAGTACATAGTATATGAGTGAGTTGCACTGAAAAACTTAGAATATAAGAAACGCACAGTGTAGTACATAGTATATGAGTGAGTTGCACTGAAAAACTTAGAATTTAAGAAACGCACAGTGTAGTACATAGTATATGAGTGAGTTGCACTGAAAAACTTAGAATATAAGAAACGCATAGTGTAGTACATAGTATATGAGTGAGTTGCACTGAAAAACTTAGAATATAAGAAACGCACAGTGTAGTACATAGTATATGAGTGAGTTGCACTGAAAAACTTAGAATATAAGAAACGCACAGTGTAGTACATAGTATATGAGTGAGTTGCACTGAAAAACTTAGAATATAAGAAACGCACAGTGTAGTACATAGTATATGAGTGAGTTGCACTGAAAAACTTAGAATAGAAGAAACGCACAGTGTAGTACATAGTATATGAGTGAGTTGCACTGAAAAACTTAGAATATAAGAAACGCACAGTGTAGTACATAGTATATGAGTGAGTTGCACTGAAAAACTTAGAATATAAGAAACGCACAGTGTAGTACATAGTATATGAGTGAGTTGCACTGAAAAACTTAGAATATAAGAAACGCACAGTGTAGTACATAGTATATGAGTGAGTTGCACTCAAAAACTTAGAATTTACTGAAAAACCCGCATTACACGAAATGCACAGTGTAGTACATAGTATATGAGTGAGTTGCACTGAAAAACTCTAGAATATAAGAAACGCACAGTGTAGTACATAGTATATGAGTGAGTTGCACTGAAAAACTTAGAATATAAGAAACGCACAGTGTAGTACATAGTATATGAGTGAGTTGCACTGAAAAACTTAGAATATAAGAAACGCACAGTGTAGTACATAGTATATGAGTGAGTTGCACTGAAAAACTTAGAATATAAGAAACGCA
Organism: Mus caroli; assembly: GCF_978045245.1. Taxonomy (NCBI): domain Eukaryota; kingdom Metazoa; phylum Chordata; class Mammalia; order Rodentia; family Muridae; genus Mus; species Mus caroli. Next base: position 4,316,639 of record NW_028227284.1, on the reverse strand, counting down.
CAGTGTAGTACATAGTATATGAGTGAGTTGCACTGAAAAACTCAGAATATAAGAAACGCACAGTGTAGTACATAGTATATGAGTGAGTTGCACTGAAAAACTTAGAATATAAGAAACGCACAGTGTAGTACATAGTATATGAGTGAGTTGCACTGAAAAACTTAGAATTTAGAGAAACGCACAGTGTAGTACATAGTATATGAGTGAGTTGCACTGAAAAACTTAGAATTTAGAGAAACGCACAGTGTAGTACATAGTATATGAGTGAGTTGCACTGAAAAACTTAGAATATAAGAAACGCACAGTGTAGTACATAGTATATGAGTGAGTTGCACTGAAAAACTTAGAATATAAGAAACGCACAGTGTAGTACATTGTATATGAGTGAGTTGCACTGAAAAACTTAGAATTTAAGAAACGCACAGTGTAGTACATAGTATATGAGTGAGTTGCACTGAAAAACTTAGAATATAAGAAACGCACAGTGTAGTACATAGTATATGAGTGAGTTGCACTGAAAAACTTAGAATATAAGAAACGCACAGTGTAGTACATAGTATATGAGTGAGTTGCACTGAAAAACTTAGAATATAAGAAACGCACAGTGTAGTACATAGTATATGAGTGAGTTGCACTGAAAAACTTAGAATATAAGAAACGCACAGTGTAGTACATAGTATATGAGTGAGTTGCACTGAAACACTTAGAATATAAGAAACGCACAGTGTAGTACATAGTATATGAGTGAGTTGCACTCAAAAACTTAGAATTTACTGAAAAACCCGCATTACACGAAATGCACAGTGTAGTACATAGTATATGAGTGAGTTGCACTGAAAAACTCTAGAATATAAGAAACGCACAGTGTAGTACATAGTATATGAGTGAGTTGCACTGAAAAACTTAGAATATAAGAAAAGCACAGTGTAGTACATAGTATATGAGTGAGTTGCACTGAAAAACATAGAATATAAGAAACGCACAGTGTAGTACATAGTATATGAGTGAGTTGCACTGAAAAACTTAGAATATAAGAAAAGCACAGTGTAGTACATAGTATATGAGTGAGTTGCACTGAAAAACTTAGAATTTAGAGAAACGCACAGTGTAGTACATAGTATATGAGTGAGTTGCACTGAAAAACTTAGAATATAAGAAACGCACAGTGTAGTACATAGTATATGAGTGAGTTGCACTGAAAAACTTAGAATATAAGAAACGCACAGTGTAGTACATTGTATATGAGTGAGTTGCACTGAAAAACTTAGAATTTAAGAAACGCACAGTGTAGTACATAGTATATGAGTGAGTTGCACTGAAAAACTTAGAATATAAGAAACGCACAGTGTAGTACATAGTATATGAGTGAGTTGCACTGAAAAACTTAGAATATAAGAAACGCACAGTGTAGTACATAGTGTATGAGTGAGTTGCACTGAAAAACTTAGAATATAAGAAACGCACAGTGTAGTACATAGTATATGAGTGAGTTGCACTGAAAAACTTAGAATATAAGAAACGCACAGTGTAGTACATAGTATATGAGTGAGTTGCACTGAAAAACTTAGAATATAAGAAATGCACAGTGTAGTACATAGTATATGAGTGAGTTGCACTGAAAAACTTAGAATTTACTGAAAAACCCGCATTACACGAAATGCACAGTGTAGTACATAGTATATGAGTGAGTTGCACTGAAAAACTCTAGAATATAAGAAACGCACAGTGTAGTACATAGTATATGAGTGAGTTGCACTGAAAAACTTAGAATATAAGAAACGCACAGTGTAGTACATAGTATATGAGTGAGTTGCACTGAAAAACTTAGAATATAAGAAACGCACAGTGTAGTACATAGTATATGAGTGAGTTGCACTGAAAAACTTAGAATATAAGAAACGCACAGTGTAGTACATAGTATATGAGTGAGTTGCACTGAAAAACTTAGAATATAAGAAACGCACAGTGTAGTACATAGTATATGAGTGAGTTGCACTGAAAAACTTAGAATATAAGAAACGCACAGTGTAGTACATAGTATATGAGTGAGTTGCACTGAAAAACTTAGAATATAAGAAACGCACAGTGTAGTACATAGTATATGAGTGAGTTGCACTGAAAAACTTAGAATATAAGAAACGCACAGTGTAGTACATAGTATATGAGTGAGTTGCACTGAAAAATTTAGAATATAAGAAACGCACAGTGTAGTACATAGTATATGAGTGAGTTGCACTGAAAAACTTAGAATTTACTGAAAAACCCGCATTACACGAAATGCACAGTGTAGTACATAGTATATGAGTGAGTTGCACTGAAAAACTTAGAATATAAGAAACGCACAGTGTAGTACATAGTATATGAGTGAGTTGCACTGAAAAACTTAGAATATAAGAAACGCACAGTGTAGTACATAGTATATGAGTGAGTTGCACTGAAAAACTTAGAATATAAGAAACGCACAGTGTAGTACATAGTATATGAGTGAGTTGCACTGAAAAACTTAGAATATAAGAAACGCACAGTGTAGTACATAGTATATGAGTGAGTTGCACTGAAAATTTTAGAATTTACTGAAAAACCCGCATTACACGAAATGCACAGTGTAGTACATATTATATGAGTGAGTTACACTGAAAAACTTAGAATATAAGAAACGCACAGTGTAGTACATAGTATATGAGTGAGTTGCACTGAAAAACTTAGAATATAAGAAACGCACAGTGTAGTACATAGTATATGAGTGAGTTGCACTGAAAAACTTAGAATATAAGAAACGCACAGTTTAGTACATAGTATATGAGTGAGTTGCACTGAAAAACTTAGAATATAAGAAACGCACAGTGTAGTACATAGTATATGAGTGAGTTGCACTGAAAAACTTAGTATATAAGAAACGCACAGTGTAGTACATAGTATATGAGTGAGTTGCACTGAAAAACTTAGAATATAAGAAACGCACAGTGTAGAACATAGTATATGAGTGAGTTGCACTGAAAAACTTAGAATATAAGAAACGCACAGTGTAGTATATAGTATATGAGTGAGTTGCACTGAAAAACTTAGAATATAAGAAACGCACAGTGTAGTACATAGTATATGAGTGAGTTGCACTGAAAAACTTAGAATTTAGAGAAACGCACAGTGTAGTACATAGTATATGAGTGAGTTGCACTGAAAAACTTAGAATATAAGAAACGCACAGTGTAGTACATAGTATATGAGTGAGTTGCACTGAAAAACTTAGAATATAAGAAACGCACAGTGTAGTACATAGTATATGAGTGAGTTGCACTGAAAAACTTAGAATATAAGAAACGCACAGTGTAGTACATAGTATATGAGTGAGTTGCACTGAAAAACTTAGAATATAAGAAACGCACAGTGTAGTACATAGTATATGAGTGAGTTGCACTGAAAAACTTAGAATATAAGAAACGCACAGTGTAGTACATGGTATATGAGTGAGTTGCACTCAAAAACTTAGAATATAAGAAACGCACAGTGTAGTACATAGTATATGAGTGAGTTGCACTGAAAAACTTAGAATATAAGAAACGCACAGTGTAGTACATAGTATATGAGTGAGTTGCACTGAAAAACTTAGAATATAAGAAACGCACAGTGTAGTACATAGTATATGAGTGAGTTGCACTGAAAAACTTAGAATATAAGAAACGCACAGTGTAGTACATAGTATATGAGTGAGTTGCACTGAAAAACTTAGAATATAAGAAACGCACAGTGTAGTACATATTATATGAGTGAGTTGCACTGAAAAACTTAGAATTTACTGAAAAACCCGCATTACACGAAATGCACAGTGTAGTACATAGTATATGAGTGAGTTGCTCTGAAAAACTCTAGAATATAAGAAACGCACAGTGTAGTACATAGTATATGAGTGAGTTGCACTGAAAAACTTAGAATATAAGAAACGCACAGTGTAGTACATAGTATATGAGTGAGTTGCACTGAAAAACTTAGAATATAAGAAACGCACAGTGTAGTACATGGTATATGAGTGAGTTGCACTCAAAAACTTAGAATATAAGAAACGCACAGTGTAGTACATAGTATATGAGTGAGTTGCACTGAAAAACTTAGAATATAAGAAATGCACAGTGTAGTACATAGTATATGAGTGAGTTGCACTGAAAAACTTAGAATATAAGAAACGCACAGTGTAGTACATAGTATATAAGTGAGTTGCACTGAAAAACTTAGAATATAAGAAACGCACAGTGTAGTACATAGTATATGAGTGAGTTGCACTGAAAAACTTAGAATATAAGAAACGCACAGTGTAGTACATAGTATATGAGTGAGTTGCACTGAAAAACTTACAATTTACTGAAAAACCCGCATTACACGAAATGCACAGTGTAGTACATAGTATATGAGTGAGTTGCACTGAAAAACTTAGAATATAAGAAACGCACAGTGTAGTACATAGTATATGAGTGAGTTGCACTGAAAAACTTAGAATATAAGAAACGCACAGTGTAGTACATAGTATATGAGTGAGTTGCACTGAAAAACTTAGAATATAAGAAACGCACAGTGTAGTACATAGTATATGAGTGAGTTGCACTGAAAAACTTAGAATATAAGAAACGCACAGTGTAGTACATAGTATATGAGTGAGTTGCACTGAAAAACTTAGAATATAAGAAACGCACAGTGTAGTACATAGTATATGAGTGAGTTGCACTGAAAAACTTAGAATATAAGAAACGCACAGTGTAGTACATAGTATATGAGTGAGTTGCACTGAAAAACTTAGAATATAAGAAACGCACAGTGTAGTACATAGTATATGAGTGAGTTGCACTGAAAAACTTAGAATATAAGAAACGCACAGTGTAGTACATAGTATATGAGTGAGTTGCACTGAAAAACTTAGAATATAAGAAACGCACAGTGTAGTACATAGTATATGAGTGAGTTGCACTGAAAAACTTAGAATATAAGAAACGCACAGTGTAGTACATAGTATATGAGTGAGTTGCACTGAAAAACTTAGAATATAAGAAACGCACAGTGTAGTACATAGTATATGAGTGAGTTGCACTGAAAAACTTAGAATATAAGAAAAGCACAGTGTAGTACATAGTATATGAGTGAGTTGCACTGAAAAACTTAGAATATAAGAAACGCACAGTGTAGTACATAGTATATGAGTGAGTTGCACTGAAAAACTTAGAATATAAGAAACGCACAGTGTAGTACATATTATATGAGTGAGTTGCACTGAAAAACTTAGAATTTACTGAAAAACCCGCATTACACGAAATGCACAGTGTAGTACATAGTATATGAGTGAGTTGCTCTGAAAAACTCTAGAATATAAGAAACGCACAGTGTAGTACATAGTATATGAGTGAGTTGCACTGAAAAACTTAGAATATAAGAAACGCACAGTGTAGTACATAGTATATGAGTGAGTTGCACTGAAAAACTTAGAATATAAGAAACGCACAGTGTAGTACATGGTATATGAGTGAGTTGCACTCAAAAACTTAGAATATAAGAAACGCACAGTGTAGTACATAGTATATGAGTGAGTTGCACTGAAAAACTTAGAATATAAGAAATGCACAGTGTAGTACATAGTATATGAGTGAGTTGCACTGAAAAACTTAGAATATAAGAAACGCACAGTGTAGTACATAGTATATAAGTGAGTTGCACTGAAAAACTTAGAATATAAGAAACGCACAGTGTAGTACATAGTATATGAGTGAGTTGCACTGAAAAACTTAGAATATAAGAAACGCACAGTGTAGTACATAGTATATGAGTGAGTTGCACTGAAAAACTTACAATTTACTGAAAAACCCGCATTACACGAAATGCACAGTGTAGTACATAGTATATGAGTGAGTTGCACTGAAAAACTTAGAATATAAGAAACGCACAGTGTAGTACATAGTATATGAGTGAGTTGCACTGAAAAACTTAGAATATAAGAAACACACAGTGTTGTACCTAGTATATGAGTGAGTTGCACTGAAAAACTTAGAATTTAAGAAACACACAGTGTAGTACATAGTATATGAGTGAGTTGCTCTGAAAAACTTAGAATATAAGAAACGCACAGTGTAGTACATAGTATATGAGTGAGTTGCACTGAAAAACTTAGATTATAAGAAACGCACAGTGTAGTACATAGTATATGAGTGAATTGCACTGAAAAACTTAGAATATAAGAAACGCACAGTGTAGTACATAGTATATGAGTGAGTTGCACTGAAAAACTTAGAATATAAGAAACGCACAGTGTAGTATATAGTATATGAGTGAGTTGCATTGAAAAACTTAGATTTTAAGAAACGCACAGTGTAGTACATAGTATATGAGTGAGTTGCACTGAAAAACTTAGATTTTAAGAAACGCACAGTGTAGTACATAGTATATGAGTGAGTTGCACTGAAAAACTTAGATTTTAAGAAACGCACAGTGTAGTACATAGTATATGAGTGAGTTGCACTCAAAAACTTAGAATATAAGAAACGCACAGTGTAGTACATAGTATATGAGTGAGTTGCACTGAAAAACTTAGAATATAAGAAACGCACAGTGTAGTACATAGGATATGAGTGAGTTGCACTGAAAAACTTAGAATATAAAAAACGCACAGTGTAGTACAAAGTATATGAGTGAGTTGCACTGAAAAACTTAGAATATAAGAAACGCACAGTGTAGTACATAGTATATGAGTGAGTTGCACTGAAAAACTTAGAATATAAGAAACGCACAGTGTAGTACATAGTATATGAGTGAGTTGCACTGAAAAACTTAGAATATAAGAAACGCACTTTGTAGTACATAGTATATGAGTGAGTTGCACTGAAAAACTTAGAATATAAGAAACGCACAGTGTAGTACATAGTATATGAGTGAGTTGCACTGAAAAACTTAGAATATAAGAAACGCACAGTGTAGTACATAGTATATGAGTGAGTTGCACTGAAAAACTTAGAATTTAGAGAAACGCACAGTGTAGTACATAGTATATGAGTGAGTTGCACTGAAAAACTTAGAATTTAGAGAAACGCACAGTGTAGTACATAGTATATGAGTGAGTTGCACTGAAAAACTTAGAATATAAGAAACGCACAGTGTAGTACATAGTATATGAGTGAGTTGCACTGAAAAACTTAGAATATAAGAAACGCACAGTGTAGTACATAGTATATGAGTGAGTTGCACTGAAAAACTTAGAATATAAGAAACGCACAGTGTAGTACATAGTATATGAGTGAGTTGCACTGAAAAACTTAGAATATAAGAAACGCACAGTGTAGTACATAGTATATGAGTGAGTTGCACTGAAAAACTTAGAATATAAGAAACGCACAGTGTAGTACATAGTATATGAGTGAGTTGCACTGAAAAACTTAGAATATAAGAAACGCACAGTGTAGTACATAGTATATGAGTGAGTTGCACTGAAAAACTTAGAATATAAGAAACGCACATTGTAGTACATAGTATATGAGTGAGTTGCACTGAAAAACTCTAGAATATAAGAAACGCACAGTGTAGTACATAGTATATGAGTGAGTTGCACTGAAAAACTTAGAATATAAGAAACGCACAGTGTAGTACATAGTACATGAGTGAGTTGCACTGAAAAACTTAGAATATAAGAAACGCACAGTGTAGTACATAGTATATGAGTGAGTTGCACTGAAAAACTTAGAATATAAGAAACGCACAGTGTAGTACATAGTATATGAGTGAGTTGCACTGAAAAACTTAGAATATAAGAAACGCACAGTGTAGTACATAGTATATGAGTGAGTTGCACTGAAAAACTTAGAATATAAGAAACGCACAGTGTAGTACATAGTATATGAGTGAGTTGCACTGAAAAACTTAGAATATAAGAAACGCACAGTGTAGTACATAGTATATGAGTGAGTTGCACTGAAAAACTTAGAATATAAGAAACGCACAGTGTAGTACATAGTATATGAGTGAGTTGCACTGAAAAACTTAGAATATAAGAAAAGCACAGTGTAGTACATAGTATATGAGTGAGTTGCACTGAAAAACTTAGATTATAAGAAACGCACAGTGTAGTACATAGTATATGAGTGAGTTGCACTGAAAAACTTAGAATATAAGAAACGCACAGTGTAGTACATATTATATGAGTGAGTTGCACTGAAAAACTTAGAATTTACTGAAAATCCCGCATTACACGAAATGCACAGTGTAGTACATAGTATATGAGTGAGTTGCTCTGAAAAACTCTAGAATATAAGAAACGCACAGTGTAGTACATAGTATATGAGTGAGTTGCACTGAAAAACTTAGAATATAAGAAACGCACAGTGTAGTACATAGTATATGAGTGAGTTGCACTGAAAAACTTAGAATATAAGAAACGCACAGTGTAGTACATGGTATATGAGTGAGTTGCACTCAAAAACTTAGAATATAAGAAACGCACAGTGTAGTACATAGTATATGAGTGAGTTGCACTGAAAAACTTAGAATATAAGAAACGCACAGTGTAGTACATAGTATATGAGTGAGTTGCACTGAAAAACTTAGAATATAAGAAACGCACAGTGTAGTACATAGTATATGAGTGAGTTGCACTGAAAAACTTAGAATATAAGAAACGCACAGTGTAGTACATAGTATATGAGTGAGTTGCACTGAAAAACTTAGAATATAAGAAACGCACAGTGTAGTACATATTATATGAGTGAGTTGCACTGAAAAACTTAGAATATAAGAAACGCACAGTGTAGTACAAAGTATATGAGTGAGTTGCACTGAAAAACTTAGAATATAAGAAACGCACAGTGTAGTACATAGTATATGAGTGAGTTGCACTGAAAAACTTAGAATATAAGAAACGCACAGTGTAGTACATAGTATATGAGTGAGTTGCACTGAAAAACTTAGAATTTACTGAAAAACCCGCATTACACGAAATGCACAGTGTAGTACATATTATATGAGTGAGTTGCACTGAAAAACTTAGAATATAAGAAACGCACAGTGTAGTACATAGTATATGAGTGAGTTGCACTGAAAAACTTAGAATATAAGAAACGCACAGTGTAGTACATAGTATATGAGTGAGTTGCACTGAAAAACTTAGAATATAAGAAACGCACAGTGTAGTACATAGTATATGAGTGAGTTGCACTGAACAACTTAGAATATAAGAAACGCACAGTGTAGTACATATTATATGAGTGAGTTGCACTGAAAAACTTAGAATATAAGAAACGCACAGTGTAGTACATATTATATGAGTGAGTTGCACTGAAAAACTTAGAATTTACTGAAAAACCCGCATTACACGAAATGCACAGTGTAGTACATACTATATGAGTGAGTTGCACTGGAAAACTCTAGAATATAAGAAACGCACAGTGTAGTACATAGTATATGAGTGAGTTGCACTGAAAAACTTAGAATATAAGAAACGCACAGTGTAGTACATAGTATATGAGTGAGTTGCACTGAAAAACTTAGAATATAAGAAACGCACAGTGTAGTACATTGTATATGAGTGAGTTGCACTGAAAAACTTAGAATTTAAGAAACGCACAGTGTAGTACATAGTATATGAGTGAGTTGCACTGAAATACTTAGAATATAAGAAACGCACAGTGTAGTACATAGTATATGAGTGAGTTGCACTGAAAAACTTAGAATATAAGAAACGCACAGTGTAGTACATAGTATATGAGTGAGTTGCACTGAAAAACTTAGAATATAAGAAACGCACAGTGTAGTACATAGTATATGAGTGAGTTGCACTGAAAAACTTGGAATATAAGAAACGCACAGTGTAGTACATAGTATATGAGTGAGTTGCACTGAAAAACTTAGAATATAAGAAACGCACAGTGTAGTACATAGTATATGAGTGAGTTGCACTGAAAAACTTAGAATATAAGAAACGCACAGTGTAGTACATAGTATATGAGTGAGTTGCACTGAAAAACTTAGAATATAAGAAACGCACAGTGTAGTACATAGTATATGAGTGAGTTGCACTGAAAAACTTAGAATATAAGAAACGCACAGTGTAGTACATAGTATATGAGTGAGTTGCACTGAAAAACTTAGAATATAAGAAAAGCACAGTGTAGTACATAGTATATGAGTGAGTTGCACTGAAAAACTTAGAATATAAGAAACGCACAGTGTAGTACATAGTATATGAGTGAGTTGCACTGAAAAACTTAGAATTTAGAGAAACGCACAGTGTAGTACATAGTATATGAGTGAGTTGCACTGAAAAACTTAGAATTTAGAGAAACGCACAGTGTAGTACATAGTATATGAGTGAGTTGCACTGAAAAACTTAGAATATAAGAAACGCACAGTGTAGTACATAGTATATGAGTGAGTTGCACTGAAAAACTTAGAATATAAGAAACGCACAGTGTAGTACATTGTATATGAGTGAGTTGCACTGAAAAACTTAGAATTTAAGAAACGCACAGTGTAGTACATAGTATATGAGTGAGTTGCACTGAAAAACTTAGAATATAAGAAACGCACAGTGTAGTACATAGTATATGAGTGAGTTGCACTGAAAAACTTAGAATATAAGAAACGCACAGTGTAGTACATAGTATATGAGTGAGTTGCACTGAAAAACTTAGAATATAAGAAACGCACAGTGTAGTACATAGTATATGAGTGAGTTGCACTGAAAAACTTAGAATATAAGAAACGCACAGTGTAGTACATAGTATATGAGTGAGTTGCACTGAAAAACTTAGAATATAAGAAACGCACAGTGTAGTACATAGTATATGAGTGAGTTGCACTCAAAAACTTAGAATTTACTGAAAAACCCGCATTACACGAAATGCACAGTGTAGTACATAGTATATGAGTGAGTTGCACTGAAAAACTCTAGAATATAAGAAACGCACAGTGTAGTACATAGTATATGAGTGAGTTGCACTGAAAAACTTAGAATATAAGAAACGCACAGTGTAGTACATAGTATATGAGTGAGTTGCACTGAAAAACTTAGAATATAAGAAACGCACAGTGTAGTACATAGTATATGAGTGAGTTGCACTGAAAAACTTAGAATATAAGAAACGCACAGTGTAGTACATAGTATATGAGTGAGTTGCACTGAAAAACTTAGAATATAAGAAACGCACAGTGTAGTACATAGTATATGAGTGAGTTGCACTCAAAAACTTAGAATATAAGAAACGCACAGTGTAGTACATAGTATATGAGTGAGTTGCACTGAAAAACTTAGAATTTAGAGAAACGCACAGTGTAGTACATAGTATATGAGTGAGTTGCACTGAAAAACTTAGAATTTAGAGAAACGCACAGTGTAGTACATAGTATATGAGTGAGTTGCACTGAAAAACTTAGAATATAAGAAACGCACAGTGTAGTACATAGTATATGAGTGAGTTGCACTGAAAAACTTAGAATATAAGAAACGCACAGTGTAGTACATAGTATATGAGTGAGTTGCACTGAAAAACTTAGAATATAAGAAACGCACAGTGTAGTACATAGTATATGAGTGAGTTGCACTGAAAAACTTAGAATATAAGAAACGCACAGTGTAGTACATAGTATATGAGTGAGTTGCACTGAAAAACTTAGAATATAAGAAACGCACAGTGTAGTACATAGTATATGAGTGAGTTGCACTCAAAAACTTAGAATTTACTGAAAAACCCGCATTACACGAAATGCACAGTGTAGTACATAGTATATGAGTGAGTTGCACTGAAAAACTCTAGAATATAAGAAACGCACAGTGTAGTACATAGTATATGAGTGAGTTGCACTGAAAAACTTAGAATATAAGAAACGCACAGTGTAGTACATAGTATATGAGTGAGTTGCACTGAAAAACTTAGAATATAAGAAACGCACAGTGTAGTACATAGTATATGAGTGAGTTGCACTGAAAAACTTAGAATATAAGAAACGCACAGTGTAGTACATAGTATATGAGTGAGTTGCACTGAAAAACTTAGAATATAAGAAACGCACAGTGTAGTACATAGTATATGAGTGAGTTGCACTCAAAAACTTAGAATATAAGAAACGCACAGTGTAGTACATAGTATATGAGTGAGTTGCACTGAAAAACTTAGAATTTAGAGAAACGCACAGTGTAGTACATAGTATATGAGTGAGTTGCACTGAAAAACTTAGAATTTAGAGAAACGCACAGTGTAGTACATAGTATATGAGTGAGTTGCACTGAAAAACTTAGAATATAAGAAACGCACAGTGTAGTACATAGTATATGAGTGAGTTGCACTGAAAAACTTAGAATATAAGAAACGCACAGTGTAGTACATTGTATATGAGTGAGTTGCACTGAAAAACTTAGAATTTAAGAAACGCACAGTGTAGTACATAGTATATGAGTGAGTTGCACTGAAAAACTTAGAATATAAGAAACGCACAGTGTAGTACATAGTATATGAGTGAGTTGCACTGAAAAACTTAGAATATAAGAAACGCACAGTGTAGTACATAGTGTATGAGTGAGTTGCACTGAAAAACTTAGAATATAAGAAACGCACAGTGTAGTACATTGTATATGAGTGAGTTGCACTGAAAAACTTAGAATATAAGAAACGCACAGTGTAGTACATAGTATATGAGTGAGTTGCACTGAAAAACTTAGAATATAAGAAACGCACAGTGTAGTACATAGTATATGAGTGAGTTGCACTGAAAAACTTAGAATTTACTGAAAAACCCGCATTACACGAAATGCACAGTGTAGTACATAGTATATGAGTGAGTTGCACTGAAAAACTCTAGAATATAAGAAACGCACAGTGTAGTACATAGTATATGAGTGAGTTGCACTGAAAAACTTAGAATATAAGAAACGCACAGTGTAGTACATAATATATGAGTGAGTTGCACTGAAAAACTTAGAATATAAGAAACGCACAGTGTAGTACATAGTATATGAGTGAGTTGCACTGAAAAACTTAGAATATAAGAAACGCACAGTGTAGTACATAGTATATGAGTGAGTTGCACTGAAAAACTTACAATTTACTGAAAAACCCGCATTACACGAAATGCACAGTGTAGTACATAGTATATGAGTGAGTTGCACTGAAAAACTTAGAATATAAGAAACGCACAGTGTAGTACATAGTATATGAGTGAGTTGCACTGAAAAACTTAGAATATAAGAAACGCACAGTGTTGTACCTAGTATATGAGTGAGTTGCACTGAAAAACTTAGAATTTAAGAAACACACAGTGTAGTACATAGTATATGAGTGAGTTGCTCTGAAAAACTTAGAATATAAGAAACGCACAGTGTAGTACATAGTATATGATTGAGTTGCACTGAAAAACTTAGATTATAAGAAACGCACAGTGTAGTACATAGTATATGAGTGAATTGCACTGAAAAACTTAGAATATAAGAAACGCACAGTGTAGTACATAGTATATGAGTGAGTTGCACTGAAAAACTTAGAATATAAGAAACGCACAGTGTAGTATATAGTATATGAGTGAGTTGCATTGAAAAACTTAGATTTTAAGAAACGCACAGTGTAGTACATAGTATATGAGTGAGTTGCACTGAAAAACTTAGATTTTAAGAAACGCACAGTGTAGTACATAGTATATGAGTGAGTTGCACTGAAAAACTTAGATTTTAAGAAACGCACAGTGTAGTACATAGTATATGAGTGAGTTGCACTCAAAAACTTAGAATATAAGAAACGCACAGTGTAGTACATAGTATATGAGTGAGTTGCACTGAAAAACTTAGAATATAAGAAACGCACAGTGTAGTACATAGGATATGAGTGAGTTGCACTGAAAAACTTAGAATATAAAAAACGCACAGTGTAGTACAAAGTATATGAGTGAGTTGCACTGAAAAACTTAGAATATAAGAAACGCACAGTGTAGTACATAGTATATGAGTGAGTTGCACTGAAAAACTTAGAATATAAGAAACGCACAGTGTAGTACATAGTATATGAGTGAGTTGCACTGAAAAACTTAGAATATAAGAAACGCACTTTGTAGTACATAGTATATGAGTGAGTTGCACTGAAAAACTTAGAATATAAGAAACGCACAGTGTAGTACATAGTATATGAGTGAGTTGCACTGAAAAACTTAGAATATAAGAAACGCACAGTCTAGTACATAGTATATGAGTGAGTTGCACTGAAAAACTTAGAATTTAGAGAAACGCACAGTGTAGTACATAGTATATGAGTGAGTTGCACTGAAAAACTTAGAATTTAGAGAAACGCACAGTGTAGTACATAGTATATGAGTGAGTTGCACTGAAAAACTTAGAATATAAGAAACGCACAGTGTAGTACATAGTATATGAGTGAGTTGCACTGAAAAACTTAGAATATAAGAAACGCACAGTGTAGTACATAGTATATGAGTGAGTTGCACTGAAAAACTTAGAATATAAGAAACGCACAGTGTAGTACATAGTATATGAGTGAGTTGCACTGAAAAACTTAGAATATAAGAAACGCACAGTGTAGTACATAGTATATGAGTGAGTTGCACTGAAAAACTTAGAATATAAGAAACGCACAGTGTAGTACATAGTATATGAGTGAGTTGCACTGAAAAACTTAGAATATAAGAAACGCACAGTGTAGTACATAGTATATGAGTGAGTTGCACTGAAAAACTTAGAATATAAGAAACGCACATTGTAGTACATAGTATATGAGTGAGTTGCACTGAAAAACTCTAGAATATAAGAAACGCACAGTGTAGTACATAGTATATGAGTGAGTTGCACTGAAAAACTTAGAATATAAGAAACGCACAGTGTAGTACATAGTACATGAGTGAGTTGCACTGAAAAACTTAGAATATAAGAAACGCACAGTGTAGTACATAGTACATGAGTGAGTTGCACTGAAAAACTTAGAATATAAGAAACGCACAGTGTAGTACATAGTATATGAGTGAGTTGCACTGAAAAACTTAGAATATAAGAAACGCACAGTGTAGTACATAGTATATGAGTGAGTTGCACTGAAAAACTTAGAATATAAGAAACGCACAGTGTAGTACATAGTATATGAGTGAGTTGCACTGAAAAACTTAGAATATAAGAAACGCACAGTGTAGTACATAGTATATGAGTGAGTTGCACTGAAAAACTTAGAATATAAGAAACGCACAGTGTAGTACATAGTA
The DNA here is from genome assembly GCF_978045245.1 of Mus caroli. Taxonomy (NCBI): domain Eukaryota; kingdom Metazoa; phylum Chordata; class Mammalia; order Rodentia; family Muridae; genus Mus; species Mus caroli. Next base: position 4,301,432 of record NW_028227284.1, on the reverse strand, counting down.
TATGAGTGAGTTGCACTGAAAAACTTAGAATATAAGAAAAGCACAGTGTAGTACATAGTATATGAGTGAGTTGCACTGAAAAACTTAGATTATAAGAAACGCACAGTGTAGTACATAGTATATGAGTGAGTTGCACTGAAAAACTTAGAATATAAGAAACGCACAGTGTAGTACATATTATATGAGTGAGTTGCACTGAAAAACTTAGAATTTACTGAAAATCCCGCATTACACGAAATGCACAGTGTAGTACATAGTATATGAGTGAGTTGCTCTGAAAAACTCTAGAATATAAGAAACGCACAGTGTAGTACATAGTATATGAGTGAGTTGCACTGAAAAACTTAGAATATAAGAAACGCACAGTGTAGTACATAGTATATGAGTGAGTTGCACTGAAAAACATAGAATATAAGAAACGCACAGTGTAGTACATGGTATATGAGTGAGTTGCACTCAAAAACTTAGAATATAAGAAACGCACAGTGTAGTACATAGTATATGAGTGAGTTGCACTGAAAAACTTAGAATATAAGAAACGCACAGTGTAGTACATAGTATATGAGTGAGTTGCACTGAAAAACTTAGAATATAAGAAACGCACAGTGTAGTACATAGTATATGAGTGAGTTGCACTGAAAAACTTAGAATATAAGAAACGCACAGTGTAGTACATAGTATATGAGTGAGTTGCACTGAAAAACTTAGAATATAAGAAACGCACAGTGTAGTACATATTATATGAGTGAGTTGCACTGAAAAACTTAGAATATAAGAAACGCACAGTGTAGTACAAAGTATATGAGTGAGTTGCACTGAAAAACTTAGAATATAAGAAACGCACAGTGTAGTACATAGTATATGAGTGAGTTGCACTGAAAAACTTAGAATATAAGAAACGCACAGTGTAGTACATAGTATATGAGTGAGTTGCACTGAAAAACTTAGAATTTACTGAAAAACCCGCATTACACGAAATGCACAGTGTAGTACATATTATATGAGTGAGTTGCACTGAAAAACTTAGAATATAAGAAACGCACAGTGTAGTACATAGTATATGAGTGAGTTGCACTGAAAAACTTAGAATATAAGAAACGCACAGTGTAGTACATAGTATATGAGTGAGTTGCACTGAAAAACTTAGAATATAAGAAACGCACAGTGTAGTACATAGTATATGAGTGAGTTGCACTGAACAACTTAGAATATAAGAAACGCACAGTGTAGTACATATTATATGAGTGAGTTGCACTGAAAAACTTAGAATATAAGAAACGCACAGTGTAGTACATATTATATGAGTGAGTTGCACTGAAAAACTTAGAATTTACTGAAAAACCCGCATTACACGAAATGCACAGTGTAGTACATACTATATGAGTGAGTTGCACTGGAAAACTCTAGAATATAAAAAACGCACAGTGTAGTACATAGTATATGAGTGAGTTGCACTGAAAAACTTAGAATATAAGAAACGCACAGTGTAGTACATAGTATATGAGTGAGTTGCACTGAAAAACTTAGAATATAAGAAACGCACAGTGTAGTACATTGTATATGAGTGAGTTGCACTGAAAAACTTAGAATTTAAGAAACGCACAGTGTAGTACATAGTATATGAGTGAGTTGCACTGAAATACTTAGAATATAAGAAACGCACAGTGTAGTACATAGTATATGAGTGAGTTGCACTGAAAAACTTAGAATATAAGAAACGCACAGTGTAGTACATAGTATATGAGTGAGTTGCACTGAAAAACTTAGAATATAAGAAACGCACAGTGTAGTACATAGTATATGAGTGAGTTGCACTGAAAAACTTAGAATATAAGAAACGCACATTGTAGTACATAGTATATGAGTGAGTTGCACTGAAAAACTCTAGAATATAAGAAACGCACAGTGTAGTACATAGTATATGAGTGAGTTGCACTGAAAAACTTAGAATATAAGAAACGCACAGTGTAGTACATAGTATATGAGTGAGTTGCACTGAAAAACTTAGAATATAAGAAACGCACAGTGTAGTACATAGTATATGAGTGAGTTGCACTGAAAAACTTGGAATATAAGAAACGCACAGTGTAGTACATAGTATATGAGTGAGTTGCACTGAAAAACTTAGAATATAAGAAACGCACAGTGTAGTACATAGTATATGAGTGAGTTGCACTGAAAAACTTAGAATATAAGAAACGCACAGTGTAGTACATAGTATATGAGTGAGTTGCACTGAAAAACTTAGAATATAAGAAACGCACAGTGTAGTACATAGTATATGAGTGAGTTGCACTGAAAAACTTAGAATATAAGAAAAGCACAGTGTAGTACATAGTATATGAGTGAGTTGCACTGAAAAACTTAGAATATAAGAAACGCACAGTGTAGTACATAGTATATGAGTGAGTTGCACTGAAAAACTTAGAATTTAGAGAAACGCACAGTGTAGTACATAGTATATGAGTGAGTTGCACTGAAAAACTTAGAATTTAGAGAAACGCACAGTGTAGTACATAGTATATGAGTGAGTTGCACTGAAAAACTTAGAATATAAGAAACGCACAGTGTAGTACATAGTATATGAGTGAGTTGCACTGAAAAACTTAGAATATAAGAAACGCACAGTGTAGTACATTGTATATGAGTGAGTTGCACTGAAAAACTTAGAATTTAAGAAACGCACAGTGTAGTACATAGTATATGAGTGAGTTGCACTGAAAAACTTAGAATATAAGAAACGCACAGTGTAGTACATAGTATATGAGTGAGTTGCACTGAAAAACTTAGAATATAAGAAACGCACAGTGTAGTACATAGTATATGAGTGAGTTGCACTGAAAAACTTAGAATATAAGAAACGCACAGTGTAGTACATAGTATATGAGTGAGTTGCACTGAAAAACTTAGAATATAAGAAACGCACAGTGTAGTACATAGTATATGAGTGAGTTGCACTGAAAAACTTAGAATATAAGAAACGCACAGTGTAGTACATAGTATATGAGTGAGTTGCACTCAAAAACTTAGAATTTACTGAAAAACCCGCATTACACGAAATGCACAGTGTAGTACATAGTATATGAGTGAGTTGCACTGAAAAACTCTAGAATATAAGAAACGCACAGTGTAGTACATAGTATATGAGTGAGTTGCACTGAAAAACTTAGAATATAAGAAACGCACAGTGTAGTACATAGTATATGAGTGAGTTGCACTGAAAAACTTAGAATATAAGAAACGCACAGTGTAGTACATAGTATATGAGTGAGTTGCACTGAAAAACTTAGAATATAAGAAACGCACAGTGTAGTACATAGTATATGAGTGAGTTGCACTGAAAAACTTAGAATATAAGAAACGCACAGTGTAGTACATAGTATATGAGTGAGTTGCACTCAAAAACTTAGAATATAAGAAACGCACAGTGTAGTACATAGTATATGAGTGAGTTGCACTGAAAAACTTAGAATTTAGAGAAACGCACAGTGTAGTACATAGTATATGAGTGAGTTGCACTGAAAAACTTAGAATTTAGAGAAACGCACAGTGTAGTACATAGTATATGAGTGAGTTGCACTGAAAAACTTAGAATATAAGAAACGCACAGTGTAGTACATAGTATATGAGTGAGTTGCACTGAAAAACTTAGAATATAAGAAACGCACAGTGTAGTACATAGTATATGAGTGAGTTGCACTGAAAAACTTAGAATATAAGAAACGCACAGTGTAGTACATAGTATATGAGTGAGTTGCACTGAAAAACTTAGAATATAAGAAACGCACAGTGTAGTACATAGTATATGAGTGAGTTGCACTGAAAAACTTAGAATATAAGAAACGCACAGTGTAGTACATAGTATATGAGTGAGTTGCACTCAAAAACTTAGAATTTACTGAAAAACCCGCATTACACGAAATGCACAGTGTAGTACATAGTATATGAGTGAGTTGCACTGAAAAACTCTAGAATATAAGAAACGCACAGTGTAGTACATAGTATATGAGTGAGTTGCACTGAAAAACTTAGAATATAAGAAACGCACAGTGTAGTACATAGTATATGAGTGAGTTGCACTGAAAAACTTAGAATATAAGAAACGCACAGTGTAGTACATAGTATATGAGTGAGTTGCACTGAAAAACTTAGAATATAAGAAACGCACAGTGTAGTACATAGTATATGAGTGAGTTGCACTGAAAAACTTAGAATATAAGAAACGCACAGTGTAGTACATAGTATATGAGTGAGTTGCACTCAAAAACTTAGAATATAAGAAACGCACAGTGTAGTACATAGTATATGAGTGAGTTGCACTGAAAAACTTAGAATTTAGAGAAACGCACAGTGTAGTACATAGTATATGAGTGAGTTGCACTGAAAAACTTAGAATTTAGAGAAACGCACAGTGTAGTACATAGTATATGAGTGAGTTGCACTGAAAAACTTAGAATATAAGAAACGCACAGTGTAGTACATAGTATATGAGTGAGTTGCACTGAAAAACTTAGAATATAAGAAACGCACAGTGTAGTACATTGTATATGAGTGAGTTGCACTGAAAAACTTAGAATTTAAGAAACGCACAGTGTAGTACATAGTATATGAGTGAGTTGCACTGAAAAACTTAGAATATAAGAAACGCACAGTGTAGTACATAGTATATGAGTGAGTTGCACTGAAAAACTTAGAATATAAGAAACGCACAGTGTAGTACATAGTGTATGAGTGAGTTGCACTGAAAAACTTAGAATATAAGAAACGCACAGTGTAGTACATTGTATATGAGTGAGTTGCACTGAAAAACTTAGAATATAAGAAACGCACAGTGTAGTACATAGTATATGAGTGAGTTGCACTGAAAAACTTAGAATATAAGAAACGCACAGTGTAGTACATAGTATATGAGTGAGTTGCACTGAAAAACTTAGAATTTACTGAAAAACCCGCATTACACGAAATGCACAGTGTAGTACATAGTATATGAGTGAGTTGCACTGAAAAACTCTAGAATATAAGAAACGCACAGTGTAGTACATAGTATATGAGTGAGTTGCACTGAAAAACTTAGAATATAAGAAACGCACAGTGTAGTACATAATATATGAGTGAGTTGCACTGAAAAACTTAGAATATAAGAAACGCACAGTGTAGTACATAGTATATGAGTGAGTTGCACTGAAAAACTTAGAATATAAGAAACGCACAGTGTAGTACATAGTATATGAGTGAGTTGCACTGAAAAACTTAGAATATAAGAAACGCACAGTGTAGTACATAGTATATGAGTGAGTTGCACTGAAAAACTTAGAATATAATAAACGCACAGTGTAGTACATAGTATATGAGTGAGTTGCACTGAAAAACTTAGAATATAAGAAACGCACAGTGTAGTACATAGTATATGAGTGAGTTGCACTGAAAAACTGAGAATATAAGAAACGCACAGTGTAGTACATAGTATATGAGTGAGTTGCACTGAAAAATTTAGAATATAAGAAACGCACAGTGTAGTACATAGTATATGAGTGAGTTGCACTGAAAAACTTAGAATTTACTGAAAAACCCGCATTACACGAAATGCACAGTGTAGTACATAGTATATGAGTGAGTTGCACTGAAAAACTTAGAATATAAGAAACGCACAGTGTAGTACATAGTATATGAGTGAGTTGCACTGAAAAACTTAGAATATAAGAAACGCACAGTGTAGTACATAGTATATGAGTGAGTTGCACTGAAAAACTTAGAATATAAGAAACGCACAGTGTAGTACATAGTATATGAGTGAGTTGCACTGAAAAACTTAGAATATAAGAAACGCACAGTGTAGTACATAGTATATGAGTGAGTTGCACTGAAAATTTTAGAATTTACTGAAAAACCCGCATTACACGAAATGCACAGTGTAGTACATATTATATGAGTGAGTTGCACTGAAAAACTTAGAATATAAGAAACGCACAGTGTAGTACATAGTATATGAGTGAGTTGCACTGAAAAACTTAGAATATAAGAAACGCACAGTGTAGTACATAGTATATGAGTGAGTTGCACTGAAAAACTTAGAATATAAGAAACGCACAGTGTAGTACATAGTATATGAGTGAGTTGCACTGAAAAACTTAGAATATAAGAAACGCACAGTGTAGTACATAGTATATGAGTGAGTTGCACTGAAAAACTTAGTATATAAGAAACGCACAGTGTAGTACATAGTATATGAGTGAGTTGCACTGAAAAACTTAGAATATAAGAAACGCACAGTGTAGAACATAGTATATGAGTGAGTTGCACTGAAAAACTTAGAATATAAGAAACGCACAGTGTAGTATATAGTATATGAGTGAGTTGCACTGAAAAACTTAGAATATAAGAAACGCACAGTGTAGTACATAGTATATGAGTGAGTTGCACTGAAAAACTTAGAATTTAGAGAAACGCACAGTGTAGTACATAGTATATGAGTGAGTTGCACTGAAAAACTTAGAATTTAGAGAAACGCACAGTGTAGTACATAGTATATGAGTGAGTTGCACTGAAAAACTTAGAATATAAGAAACGCACAGTGTAGTACATAGTATATGAGTGAGTTGCACTGAAAAACTTAGAATATAAGAAACGCACAGTGTAGTACATTGTATATGAGTGAGTTGCACTGAAAAACTTAGAATTTAAGAAACGCACAGTGTAGTACATAGTATATGAGTGAGTTGCACTGAAAAACTTAGAATATAAGAAACGCACAGTGTAGTACATAGTATATGAGTGAGTTGCACTGAAAAACTTTGAATATAAGAAACGCACAGTGTAGTACATAGTATATGAGTGAGTTGCACTGAAAAACTTAGAATTTACTGAAAAACCCGCATTACACGAAATGCACAGTGTAGTACATAGTATATGAGTGAGTTGCACTGAAAAACTCTAGAATATAAGAAACGCACAGTGTAGTACATAGTATATGAGTGAGTTGCACTGAAAAACTTAGAATATAAGAAACGCACAGTGTAGTACATAGTATATGAGTGAGTTGCATTGAAAAACTTAGAATATAAGAAACGCACAGTGTAGTACATAGTATATGAGTGAGTTGCACTGAAAAACTTAGAATATAAGAAACGCACAGTGTAGTACATAGTATATGAGTGAGTTGCACTGAAAAACTTAGAATATAAGAAACGCACAGTGTAGTACATAGTATATGAGTGAGTTGCACTGAAAAACTTAGAATATAAGAAACGCACAGTGTAGTACATAGTATATGAGTGAGTTGCACTGAAAAACTTAGAATATAAGAAACGCACAGTGTAGTACATAGTATATGAGTGAGTTGCACTCAAAAACTTAGAATATAAGAAACGCACAGTGTAGTACATAGTATATGAGTGAGTTGCACTCAAAAACTTAGAATATAAGAAACGCACAGTGTAGTACATAGTATATGAGTGAGTTGCACTCAAAAACTTAGAATATAAGAAACGCACAGTGTAGTACATAGTATATGAGTGAGTTGCACTGAAAAACTTAGAATATAAGAAACGCACAGTGTAGTACATAGTATATGAGTGAGTTGCACTGAAAAACTTAGAATATAAGAAACGCACAGTGTAGTACATAGTATATGAGTGAGTTGCACTGAAAAACTTAGAATATAAGAAACGCACAGTGTAGTACATAGTATATGAGTGAGTTGCACTGAAAAACTTAGAATATAAGAAACGCACAGTGTAGTACATAGTATATGAGTGAGTTGCACTTAAAAACTTAGAATATAAGAAACGCACAGTGTAGTACATAGTATATGAGTGAGTTGCACTGAAAAACTTAGAATATAAGAAACGCACAGTGTAGTACATAGTATATGAGTGAGTTGCACTGAAAAACTTAGAATATAAGAAACGCACAGTGTAGTACATAGTATATGAGTGAGTTGCACTGAAAAACTTAGAATTTAAGAAACGCACAGTGTAGTACATAGTATATGAGTGAGTTGCACTGAAAAACTTAGAATATAAGAAACGCACAGTGTAGTACATAGTATATGAGTGAGTTGCACTGAAAAACTTAGAATATAAGAAACGCACAGTGTAGTACATAGTATATGAGTGAGTTGCACTGAAAAACTTAGAATATAAGAAACGCACAGTGTAGTACATAGTATATGAGTGAGTTGCACTGAAAAACTTAAAATATAAGAAACGCACAGTGTAGTACATAGTATATGAGTGAGTTGCACTGAAAAACTTAGAATATAAGAAACGCACAGTGTAGTACATAGTATATGAGTGAGTTGCCCTGAAAAACTTAGAATATAAGAAACGCACAGTGTAGTACATAATATATGAGTGAGTTGCACTCAAAAACTTAGAATATAAGAAACGCACAGTGTAGTACATAGTATATGAGTGAGTTGCACTGAAAAACTTAGAATATAAGAAACGCACAGTGTAGTACATAGTATATGAGTGAGTTGCACTGAAAAACTTAGAATATAAGAAACGCACAGTGTAGTACATAGTATATGAGTGAGTTGCACTGAAAAACTTAGAATTTAAGAAACGCACAGTGTAGTACATAGTATATGAGTGAGTTGCACTGAAAAACTTAGAATATAAGAAACGCACAGTGTAGTACATAGTATATGAGTGAGTTGCACTGAAAAACTTAGAATATAAGAAACGCACAGTGTAGTACATAGTATATGAGTGAGTTGCACTGAAAAACTTAGAATATAAGAAACTCACAGTGTAGTACATAGTATATGAGTGAGTTGCACTGAAAAACTTAGAATATAAGAAACGCACAGTGTAGTACATAGTATATGAGTGAGTTGCACTGAAAAACTTAGAATATAAGAAACGCACAGTGTAGTACATAGTATATGAGTGAGTTGCACTGAAAAACTTAGAATTTACTGAAAAACCCGCATTACACGAAATGCACAGTGTAGTACATAGTATATGAGTGAGTTGCACTGAAAAACTTAGAATATAAGAAACGCACAGTGTAGTACATAGTATATGAGTGAGTTGCACTGAAAAAGTTAGAATATAAGAAACGCACAGTGTAGTACATAGTATATGAGTGAGTTGCACTGAAAAACTTAGAATATAAGAAACGCACAGTGTAGTACATAGTATATGAGTGAGTTGCACTGAAAAACTTAGAATATAAGAAACGCACAGTGTAGTACATAGTATATGAGTGAGTTGCACTGAAAAACTTAGAATATAAGAAACGCACAGTGTAGTACATAGTATATGAGTGAGTTGCACTGAAAAACTTAGAATATAAGAAACGCACAGTGTAGTACATAGAATATGAGTGAGTTGCACTGAAAAACTTAGAATATAAGAAACGCACAGTGTAGTACATAGTATATGAGTGAGTTGCACTCAAAAACTTAGAATATAAGAAACGCACAGTGTAGTACATAGTATATGAGTGAGTTGCACTGAAAAACTTAGAATATAAGAAACGCACAGTGTAGTACATAGTATATGAGTGAGTTGCACTGAAAAACTTAGAATATAAGAACCGCACAGTGTAGTACATAGTATATGAGTGAGTTGCACTCAAAAACTTAGAATATAAGAAACGCACAGTGTAGTACATAGTATATGAGTGAGTTGCACTGAAAAACTTAGAATATAAGAAACGCACAGTGTAGTACATAGTATATGAGTGAGTTGCACTGAAAAACTTAGAATTTACTGAAAAACCCGCATTACACGAAATGCACAGTGTAGTACATAGTATATGAGTGAGTTGCACTGAAAAACTTAGAATATAAGAAACGCACAGTGTAGTACATAGTATATGAGTGAGTTGCACTGAAAAACTTAGAATATAAGAAACGCACAGTGTAGTACATAGTATATGAGTGAGTTGCACTGAAAAACTTAGAATATAAGAAACGCACAGTGTAGTACATAGTATATGAGTGAGTTGCACTGAAAAACTTAGAATTTAAGAAACGCACAGTGTAGTACATAGTATATGAGTGAGTTGCACTGAAAAACTTAGAATATAAGAAACGCACAGTGTAGTACATAGTATATGAGTGAGTTGCACTGAAAAACTTAGAATATAAGAAACGCACAGTGTAGTACATAGTATATGAGTGAGTTGCACTGAAAAACTTAGAATATAAGAAACGCACAGTGTAGTACATAGTATATGAGTGAGTTGCACTGAAAAACTTAGAATATAAGAAACGCACAGTGTAGTACATAGTATATGAGTGAGTTGCACTGAAAAACTTAGAATATAAGAAACGCACAGTGTAGTACATAGTATATGAGTGAGTTGCACTGAAAAACTTAGAATATAAGAAACGCACAGTGTAGTACATAGTATATGAGTGAGTTGCACTGAAAAACTTAGAATATAAGAAACGCACAGTGTAGTACATATTATATGAGTGAGTTGCACTGAAAAACTTAGAATATAAGAAACGCACAGTGTAGTACATAGTATATGAGTGAGTTGCACTGAAAAACTTAGAATTTAAGAAACGCACAGTGTAGTACATAGTATATGAGTGAGTTGCACTGAAAAACTTAGAATATAAGAAACGCACAGTGTAGTACATAGTATATGAGTGAGTTGCACTGAAAAATTTAGAATATAAGAAACGCACAGTGTAGTACATAGTATATGAGTGAGTTGCACTGACAAACTTAGAATTTAAGAAACGCACAGTGTAGTACATAGTATATGAGTGAGTTGCACTGAAAAACTTAGAATATAAGAAACGCACAGTGTAGTACATAGTATATGAGTGAGTTGCACTGAAAAACTTAGAATTTACTGAAAAACCCGCATTACACGAAATGCACAGTGTAGTACATAGTATATGAGTGAGTTGCACTGAAAAACTTAGAATATAAGAAACGCACAGTGTAGTACATAGTATATGAGTGAGTTGCACTGAAAAACTTAGAATATAAGAAACGCACAGTGTAGTACATAGTATATGAGTGAGTTGCACTGAAAAACTTAGAATATAAGAAACGCACAGTGTAGTACATAGTATATGAGTGAGTTGCACTCAAAAACTTAGAATATAAGAAACGCACAGTGTAGTACATAGTATATGAGTGAGTTGCACTCAAAAACTTAGAATATAAGAAACGCACAGTGTAGTACATAGTATATGAGTGAGTTGCACTGAAAAACTTAGAATATAAGAAACGCACAGTGTAGTACATAGTATATGAGTGAGTTGCACTGAAAAACTTAGAATTTACTGAAAAACCCGCATTACACGAAATGCACAGTGTAGTACATAGTATATGAGTGAGTTGCACTGAAAAACTTAGAATATAAGAAACGCACAGTGTAGTACATAGTATATGAGTGAGTTGCACTGAAAACCTTAGAATATAAGAAACGCACAGTGTAGTACATAGTATATGAGTGAGTTGCACTGAAAAACTTAGAATATAAGAAACGCACAGTGTAGTACATAGTATATGAGTGAGTTGCACTGAAAAACTTAGAATTTAAGAAACGCACAGTGTAGTACATAGTATATGAGTGAGTTGCACTGAAAAACTTAGAATATAAGAAACGCACAGTGTAGTACATAGTATATGAGTGAGTTGCACTGAAAAACTTAGAATATAAGAAACGCACAGTGTAGTACATAGTATATGAGTGAGTTGCACTGAAAAACTTAGAATTTAAGAAACGCACAGTGTACTACATAGTATATGAGTGAGTTGCACTGAAAAACTTAGAATATAAGAAACGCACAGTGTAGTACATAGTATATGAGTGAGTTGCACTGAAAAACTTAGATTATAAGAAACGCACAGTGTAGTACATAGTATATGAGTGAGTTGCACTGAAAAACTTAGAATATAAGAAAGGCACAGTGTAGTACATAGTATATGAGTGAGTTGCACTGAAAAACTTAGAATATAAGAAACGCACAGTGTAGTACATAGTATATGAGTGAGTTGCACTGAAAAACTTAGAATTTAAGAAACGCACAGTGTAGTACATAGTATATGAGTGAGTTGCACTGAAAAACTTAGAATTTAAGAAACGCACAGTGTAGTACATAGTATATGAGTGAGTTGCACTGAAAAACTTAGAATATAAGAAACGCACAGTGTAGTACATAGTATATGAGTGAGTTGCACTGAAAAACTTAGAATATAAGAAACGCACAGTGTAGTACATAGTATATGAGTGAGTTGCACTGAAAAACTTAGAATATAAGAAACGCACAGTGTAGTACATAGTATATGAGTGAGTTGCACTGAAAAACTTAGAATATAAGAAACGGACAGTGTAGTACATAGTATATGAGTGAGTTGCACTGAAAAACTTAGAATTTAAGAAACGCACAGTGTAGTACATAGTATATGAGTGAGTTGCACTGAAAAACTTAGAATATAAGAAAAGCACAGTGTAGTACATAGTATATGAGTGAGTTGCACTGAAAAACTTAGAATATAAGAAACGCACAGTGTAGTACATAGTATATGAGTGAGTTGCACTGAAAAACTTAGAATATAAGAAACGCACAGTGTAGTACATAGTATATGAGTGAGTTGCACTGAAAAACTTAGAATATAAGAAACGCACAGTGTAGTACATAGTATATGAGTGAGTTGCACTGAAAAACTTAGAATATAAGAAACGCACAGTGTAGTACATAGTATATGAGTGAGTTGCACTGAAAAACTTAGAATATAAGAAACGCACAGTGTAGTACATATTATATGAGTGAGTTGCACTGAAAAACTTAGAATATAAGAAACGCACAGTGTAGTACATAGTATATGAGTGAGTTGCACTGAAAAACTTAGAATTTAAGAAACGCACAGTGTAGTACATAGTATATGAGTGAGTTGCACTGAAAAACTTAGAATATAAGAAACGCACAGTGTAGTACATAGAATATCAGTGAGTTGCACTGAAAAATTTAGAATATAAGAAACGCACAGTGTAGTACATAGTATATGAGTGAGTTGCACTGAAAAACTTAGAATTTAAGAAACGCACAGTGTAGTACATAGTATATGAGTGAGTTGCACTGAAAAACTTAGAATATAAGAAACGCACAGTGTAGTACATAGTATATGAGTGAGTTGCACTGAAAAACTTAGAATTTACTGAAAAACCCGCATTACACGAAATGCACAGTGTAGTACATAGTATATGAGTGAGTTGCACTGAAAAACTTAGAATATAAGAAACGCACAGTGTAGTACATAGTATATGAGTGAGTTGCACTGAAAAACTTAGAATATAAGAAACGCACAGTGTAGTACATAGTATATGAGTGAGTTGCACTGAAAAACTTAGAATATAAGAAACGCACAGTGTAGTACATAGTATATGAGTGAGTTGCACTCAAAAACTTAGAATATAAGAAACGCACAGTGTAGTACATAGTATATGAGTGAGTTGCACTCAAAAACTTAGAATATAAGAAACGCACAGTGTAGTACATAGTATATGAGTGAGTTGCACTGAAAAACTTAGAATATAAGAAACGCACAGTGTAGTACATAGTATATGAGTGAGTTGCACTGAAAAACTTAGAATTTACTGAAAAACCCGCATTACACGAAATGCACAGTGTAGTACATAGTATATGAGTGAGTTGCACTGAAAAACTTAGAATATAAGAAACGCACAGTGTAGTACATAGTATATGAGTGAGTTGCACTGAAAACCTTAGAATATAAGAAACGCACAGTGTAGTACATAGTATATGAGTGAGTTGCACTGAAAAACTTAGAATATAAGAAACGCACAGTGTAGTACATAGTATATGAGTGAGTTGCACTGAAAAACTTAGAATTTAAGAAACGCACAGTGTAGTACATAGTATATGAGTGAGTTGCACTGAAAAACTTAGAATATAAGAAACGCACAGTGTAGTACATAGTATATGAGTGAGTTGCACTGAAAAACTTAGAATATAAGAAACGCACAGTGTAGTACATAGTATATGAGTGAGTTGCACTGAAAAACTTAGAATTTAAGAAACGCACAGTGTACTACATAGTATATGAGTGAGTTGCACTGAAAAACTTAGAATATAAGAAACGCACAGTGTAGTACATAGTATATGAGTGAGTTGCACTGAAAAACTTAGAATTTACTGAAAAACCCGCATTACACGAAATGCACAGTGTAGTACATAGTATATGAGTGAGTTGCACTGAAAAACTTAGAATATAAGAAACGCACAGTGTAGTACATAGTATATGAGTGAGTTGCACTGAAAAACTTAGAATTTACTGAAAAACCCGCATTACACGAAATGCAGAGTGTAGTACATAGTATATGAGTGAGTTGCACTGAAAAACTTAGAATATAAGAAACGCACAGTGTAGTACATAGTATATGAGTGAGTTGCACTGAAAAACTTAGAATATAAGAAACGCACAGTGTAGTACATAGTATATGAGTGAGTTGCACTGAAAAACGTAGAATATAAGAAACGCACAGTGTAGTACATAGTATATGAGTGAGTTGCACTGAAAAACTTAGAATATAAGAAACGCACAGTGTAGTACATAGTATATGAGTGAGTTGCACTGAAAAACTTAGAATTTAAGAAACGCACAGTGTAGTACATAGTATATGAGTGAGTTGCACTGAAAAACTTAGAATATAAGAAACGCACAGTGTAGTACATAGTATATGAGTGAGTTGCACTGAAAAACTTAGAATATAAGAAACGCACAGTGTAGTACATAGTATATGAGTGAGTTGCACTGAAAAACTTAGAATATAAGAAACGCACAGTGTAGTACATAGTATATGAGTGAGTTGCACTGAAAAACTTAGAATATAAGAACCGCACAGTGTAGTACATAGTATATGAGTGAGTTGCACTGAAAAACTTAGAATATAAGAAACGCACAGTGTAGTACATAGTATATGAGTGAGTTGCACTGAAAAACTTAGAATATAAGAAACGCACAGTGTAGTACATAGTATATGAGTGAGTTGCACTGAAAAACTTAGAATATAAGAAACACACAGTGTAGTACATAGTATATGAGTGAGTTGCACTGAAAAACGTAGAATATAAGAAACGCACAGTGTAGTACATAGTATATGAGTGAGTTGCACTAAAAAACTTAGAATTTAGAGAAACACACAGTGTAGTACATAGTATATGAGTGAGTTGCACTGAAAAACTTAGAATATAAGAAACGCACAGTGTAGTACATAGTATATGAGTGAGTTGCACTGAAAAACTTAGAATATAAGAAACGCACAGTGTAGTACATAGTATATGAGTGAGTTGCACTGAAAAACTTAGAATATAAGAAACGCACAGTGTAGTACATAGTATATGAGTGAGTTGCACTGAAAAACTTAGAATTTACTGAAAAACCCGCATTACACGAAATGCACAGTGTAGTACATAGTATATGAGTGAGTTGCACTGAAAAACTTGGAATATAAGAAACGCACAGTGTAGTACATAGTATATGAGTGAGTTGCACTGAAAAACTTAGAATATAAGAAACGCACAGTGTAGTACATAGTATATGAGTGAGTTGCACTGAAAAACTTAGAATTTAAGAAACGCACAGTGTAGTACATAGTATATGAGTGAGTTGCACTGAAAAAGTTAGAATATAAGAAACGCACAGTGTAGTACATAGTATATGAGTGAGTTGCACTGAAAAACTTAGAATATAAGAAACGCACAGTGTAGTACATAGTATATGAGTGAGTTGCACTGAAAAACTTAGAATATAAGAAACGCACAGTGTAGTACATAGTATATGAGTGAGTTGCACTGAAAAACTTAGAATATAAGAAACGCACAGTGTAGTACATAGTATATGAGTGAGTTGCACTGAAAAACTTAGAATATAAGAAACGCACAGTGTAGTACATAGTATATGAGTGAGTTGCACTGAAAAACTTAGAATATAAGAAACGCACAGTGTAGTACATAGTATATGAGTGAGTTGCACTGAAAAACTTAGAATATAAGAAACGCACAGTGTAGTACATAGTATATGAGTGAGTTGCACTGAAAAACTTAGAATATAAGAAACGCACAGTGTAGTACATAGTATATGAGTGAGTTGCACTGAAAAACTTAGAATTTACTGAAAAACCCGCATTACACGAAATGCACAGTGTAGTACATAGTATATGAGTGAGTTGCACTGAAAAACTTAGAATATAAGAAACGTACAGTGTAGTACATAGTATATGAGTGAGTTGCACTGAAAAATTTAGAATATAAGAAACGCAAAGTGTAGTACATAGTATATGAGTGAGTTGCACTGAAAAACTTAGAATTTACTGAAAAACCCGCATTACACGAAATGCACAGTGTAGTACATAGTATATGAGTGAGTTGCACTGAAAAACTTAGAATATAAGAAACGCACAGTGTAGTACATAGTATATGAGTGAGTTGCACTGAAAAACTTAGAATATAAGAAACGCACAGTGTAGTACATATTATATGAGTGAGTTGCACTGAAAAACTTAGAATATAAGAAACGCACAGTGTAGTACATAGTATATGAGTGAGTTGCACTGAAAAACTTAGAATTTAAGAAACGCACAGTGTAGTACATAGTATATGAGTGAGTTGCACTGAAAAACTTAGAATATAAGAAACGCACAGTGTAGTACATAGTATATGAGTGAGTTGCACTGAAAAATTTAGAATATAAGAAACGCACAGTGTAGTACATAGTATATGAGTGAGTTGCACTGAAAAACTTAGAATTTAAGAAACGCACAGTGTAGTACATAGTATATGAGTGAGTTGCACTGAAAAACTTAGAATATAAGAAACGCACAGTGTAGTACATAGTATATGAGTGAGTTGCACTGAAAAACTTAGAATTTACTGAAAAACCCGCATTACACGAAATGCACAGTGTAGTACATAGTATATGAGTGAGTTGCACTGAAAAACTTAGAATATAAGAAACGCACAGTGTAGTACATAGTATATGAGTGAGTTGCACTGAAAAACTTAGAATATAAGAAACGCACAGTGTAGTACATAGTATATGAGTGAGTTGCACTGAAAAACTTAGAATATAAGAAACGCACAGTGTAGTACATAGTATATGAGTGAGTTGCACTCAAAAACTTAGAATATAAGAAACGCACAGTGTAGTACATAGTATATGAGTGAGTTGCACTCAAAAACTTAGAATATAAGAAACGCACAGTGTAGTACATAGTATATGAGTGAGTTGCACTGAAAAACTTAGAATATAAGAAACGCACAGTGTAGTACATAGTATATGAGTGAGTTGCACTGAAAAACTTAGAATTTACTGAAAAACCCGCATTACACGAAATGCACAGTGTAGTACATAGTATATGAGTGAGTTGCACTGAAAAACTTAGAATATAAGAAACGCACAGTGTAGTACATAGTATATGAGTGAGTTGCACTGAAAACCTTAGAATATAAGAAACGCACAGTGTAGTACATAGTATATGAGTGAGTTGCACTGAAAAACTTAGAATATAAGAAACGCACAGTGTAGTACATAGTATATGAGTGAGTTGCACTGAAAAACTTAGAATTTAAGAAACGCACAGTGTAGTACATAGTATATGAGTGAGTTGCACTGAAAAACTTAGAATATAAGAAACGCACAGTGTAGTACATAGTATATGAGTGAGTTGCACTGAAAAACTTAGAATATAAGAAACGCACAGTGTAGTACATAGTATATGAGTGAGTTGCACTGAAAAACTTAGAATTTAAGAAACGCACAGTGTACTACATAGTATATGAGTGAGTTGCACTGAAAAACTTAGAATATAAGAAACGCACAGTGTAGTACATAGTATATGAGTGAGTTGCACTGAAAAACTTAGAATTTACTGAAAAACCCGCATTACACGAAATGCACAGTGTAGTACATAGTATATGAGTGAGTTGCACTGAAAAACTTAGAATATAAGAAACGCACAGTGTAGTACATAGTATATGAGTGAGTTGCACTGAAAAACTTAGAATTTACTGAAAAACCCGCATTACACGAAATGCAGAGTGTAGTACATAGTATATGAGTGAGTTGCACTGAAAAACTTAGAATATAAGAAACGCACAGTGTAGTACATAGTATATGAGTGAGTTGCACTGAAAAACTTAGAATATAAGAAACGCACAGTGTAGTACATAGTATATGAGTGAGTTGCACTGAAAAACGTAGAATATAAGAAACGCACAGTGTAGTACATAGTATATGAGTGAGTTGCACTGAAAAACGTAGAATATAAGAAACGCACAGTGTAGTACATAGTATATGAGTGAGTTGCACTGAAAAACTTAGAATTTAAGAAACGCACAGTGTAGTACATAGTATATGAGTGAGTTGCACTGAAAAACTTAGAATATAAGAAACGCACAGTGTAGTACATAGTATATGAGTGAGTTGCACTGAAAAACTTAGAATATAAGAAACGCACAGTGTAGTACATAGTATATGAGTGAGTTGCACTGAAAAACTTAGAATTTAAAACGCACAGTGTAGTACATAGTATATGAGTGAGTTGCACTGAAAAACTTAGAATATAAGAAACGCACAGTGTAGTACATAGTATATGAGTGAGTTGCACTGAAAAACTTAGAATATAAGAAACGCACAGTGTAGTACATAGTATATGAGTGAGTTGCACTGAAAAACTTAGAATATAAGAAACACACAGTGTAGTACATAGTATATGAGTGAGTTGCACTGAAAAACGTAGAATATAAGAAACGCACAGTGTAGTACATAGTATATGAGTGAGTTGCACTAAAAAACTTAGAATTTAGAGAAACACACAGTGTAGTACATAGTATATGAGTGAGTTGCACTGAAAAACTTAGAATATAAGAAACGCACAGTGTAGTACATAGTATATGAGTGAGTTGCACTGAAAAACTTAGAATATAAGAAACGCACAGTGTAGTACATAGTATATGAGTGAGTTGCACTGAAAAACTTAGAATATAAGAAACGCACAGTGTAGTACATAGTATATGAGTGAGTTGCACTGAAAAACTTAGAATTTACTGAAAAACCCGCATTACACGAAATGCACAGTGTAGTACATAGTATATGAGTGAGTTGCACTGAAAAACTTGGAATATAAGAAACGCACAGTGTAGTACATAGTATATGAGTGAGTTGCACTGAAAAACTTAGAATATAAGAAACGCACATTGTAGTACATAGTATATGAGTGAGTTGCACTGAAAAACTTAGAATTTAAGAAACGCACAGTGTAGTACATAGTATATGAGTGAGTTGCACTGAAAAACTTAGAATATAAGAAACGCACAGTGTAGTACATAGTATATGAGTGAGTTGCACTGAAAAACTTAGAATATAAGAAACGCACAGTGTAGTACATAGTATATGAGTGAGTTGCACTGAAAAACTTAGAATATAAGAAACGCACAGTGTAGTACATAGTATATGAGTGAGTTGCACTGAAAAACTTAGAATATAAGAAACGCACAGTGTAGGACATAGTATATGAGTGAGTTGCACTGAAAAACTTAGAATATAAGAAACGCACACTGTAGTACATAGTATATGAGTGAGTTGCACTGAAAAACTTAGAATATAAGAAACGCACAGTGTAGTACATAGTATATGAGTGAGTTGCACTGAAAAACTTAGAATATAAGAAACGCACTGTGTAGTACATAGTATATGAGTGAGTTGCACTGAAAAACTTAGAATATAAGAAACGCACAGTGTAGTACATAGTATATGAGTGAGTTGCACTGAAAAACTTAGAATTTACTGAAAAACCCGCATTACACGAAATGCACAGTGTAGTACATAGTATATGAGTGAGTTGCACTGAAAAACTTAGAATATAAGAAACGCACAGTGTAGTACATAGTATATGAGTGAGTTGCACTGAAAAACTTAGAATATAAGAAACGCAAAGTGTAGTACATAGTATATGAGTGAGTTGCACTGAAAAACTTAGAATTTACTGAAAAACCCGCATTACACGAAATGCACAGTGTAGTACATAGTATATGAGTGAGTTGCACTGAAAAACTTAGAATATAAGAAACGCACAGTGTAGTACATAGTATATGAGTGAGTTGCACTGAAAAACTTAGAATATAAGAAACGCACAGTGTAGTACATAGTATATGAGTGAGTTGCACTGAAAAACTTAGAATATAAGAAACGCACAGTGTAGTACATAGTATATGAGTGAGTTGCACTGAAAAACTTAGAATATAAGAAACGCACAGTGTAGTACATAGTATATGAGTGAGTTGCACTGAAAAACTTAGAATTTAAGAAACGCACAGTGTAGTACATAGTATATGAGTGAGTTGCACTGAAAAACTTAGAATATAAGAAACGCACAGTGTAGTACATAGTATATGAGTGAGTTGCACTGAAAAACTTAGAATATAAGAAACGCACAGTGTAGTACATAGTATATGAGTGAGTTGCACTGAAAAACTTAGAATTTAAGAAACGCACAGTGTACTACATAGTATATGAGTGAGTTGCACTGAAAAACTTAGAATATAAGAAACGCACAGTGTAGTACATAGTATATGAGTGAGTTGCACTGAAAAACTTAGAATTTACTGAAAAACCCGCATTACACGAAATGCACAGTGTAGTACATAGTATATGAGTGAGTTGCACTGAAAAAACTTAGAATATAAGAAACGCACAGTGTAGTACATAGTATATGAGTGAGTTGCACTGAAAAACTTAGAATATAAGAAACGCACAGTGTAGTACATAGTATATGAGTGAGTTGCACTGAAAAACTTAGAATATAAGAAACGCACAGTGTAGTACATAGTATATGAGTGAGTTGCACTGAAAAACTTAGAATATAAGAAACGCACAGTGTAGTACATAGTATATGAGTGAGTTGCACTGAAAAACTTAGAATATAAGAAACGCACAGTGTAGTACATAGTATATGAGTGAGTTGCACTGAAAAACTTAGAATTTAAGAAACGCACAGTGTAGTACATAGTATATGAGTGAGTTGCACTGAAAAACTTAGAATATAAGAAACGCACAGTGTAGTACATAGTATATGAGTGAGTTGCACTGAAAAACTTAGAATATAAGAAACGCACAGTGTAGTACATAGTATATGAGTGAGTTGCACTGAAAAACTTAGAATATAAGAAACGCACAGTGTAGTACATAGTATATGAGTGAGTTGCACTGAAAAACTTAGAATATAAGAAACGCACAGTGTAGTACATAGTATATGAGTGAGTTGCACTGAAAAACTTAGAATATAAGAAACGCACAGTGTAGTACATAGTATATGAGTGAGTTGCACTGAAAAACTTAGAATATAAGAAACGCACAGTGTAGTACATAGTATATGAGTGAGTTGCACTGAAAAACTTAGAATATAAGAAACGCACAGTGTAGTACATAGTATATGAGTGAGTTGCACTGAAAAACTTAGAATATAAGAAACGCACAGTGTAGTACATAGTATATGAGTGAGTTGCACTGAAAAACTTAGAATTTACTGAAAAACCCGCATTACACGAAATGCACAGTGTAGTACATAGTATATGAGTGAGTTGCACTGAAAAACTTAGAATATAAGAAACGCACAGTGTATTACATAGTATATGAGTGAGTTGCACTGAAAAACTTAGAATATAAGAAACGCAAAGTGTAGTACATAGTATATGAGTGAGTTGCACTGAAAAACTTAGAATTTACTGAAAAACCCGCATTACACGAAATGCACAGTGTAGTACATAGTATATGAGTGAGTTGCACTGAAAAACTTAGAATATAAGAAACGCACAGTGTAGTACATAGTATATGAGTGAGTTGCACTGAAAAACTTAGAATATAAGAAACGCACAGTGTAGTACATAGTATATGAGTGAGTTGCACTGAAAAACTTAGAATATAAGAAACGCACAGTGTAGTACATAGTATATGAGTGAGTTGCACTGAAAAACTTAGAATATAAGAAACGCACAGTGTAGTACATAGTATATGAGTGAGTTGCACTGAAAAACTTAGAATTTAAGAAACGCACAGTGTAGTACATAGTATATGAGTGAGTTGCACTGAAAAACTTAGAATATAAGAAACGCACAGTGTAGTACATAGTATATGAGTGAGTTGCACTGAAAAACTTAGAATATAAGAAACGCACAGTGTAGTACATAGTATATGAGTGAGTTGCACTGAAAAACTTAGAATTTAAGAAACGCACAGTGTACTACATAGTATATGAGTGAGTTGCACTGAAAAACTTAGAATATAAGAAACGCACAGTGTAGTACATAGTATATGAGTGAGTTGCACTGAAAAACTTAGAATTTACTGAAAAACCCGCATTACACGAAATGCACAGTGTAGTACATAGTATATGAGTGAGTTGCACTGAAAAAACTTAGAATATAAGAAACGCACAGTGTAGTACATAGTATATGAGTGAGTTGCACTGAAAAACTTAGAATATAAGAAACGCACAGTGTAGTACATAGTATATGAGTGAGTTGCACTGAAAAACTTAGAATATAAGAAACGCACAGTGTAGTACATAGTATATGAGTGAGTTGCACTGAAAAACTTAGAATATAAGAAACGCACAGTGTAGTACATAGTATATGAGTGAGTTGCACTGAAAAACTTAGAATATAAGAAACGCACAGTGTAGTACATAGTATATGAGTGAGTTGCACTGAAAAACTTAGAATATAAGAAACGCACAGTGTAGTACATAGTATATGAGTGAGTTGCACTGAAAAACTTAGAATATAAGAAACGCACAGTGTAGTACATATTATATGAGTGAGTTGCACTGAAAAACTTAGAATATAAGAAACGCACAGTGTAGTACATAGTATATGAGTGAGTTGCACTGAAAAACTTAGAATTTAAGAAACGCACAGTGTAGTACATAGTATATGAGTGAGTTGCACTGAAAAACTTAGAATATAAGAAACGCACAGTGTAGTACATAGTATATGAGTGAGTTGCACTGAAAAATTTAGAATATAAGAAACGCACAGTGTAGTACATAGTATATGAGTGAGTTGCACTGAAAAACTTAGAATTTAAGAAACGCACAGTGTAGTACATAGTATATGAGTGAGTTGCACTGAAAAACTTAGAATATAAGAAACGCACAGTGTAGTACATAGTATATGAGTGAGTTGCACTGAAAAACTTAGAATTTACTGAAAAACCCGCATTACACGAAATGCACAGTGTAGTACATAGTATATGAGTGAGTTGCACTGAAAAACTTAGAATATAAGAAACGCACAGTGTAGTACATAGTATATGAGTGAGTTGCACTGAAAAACTTAGAATATAAGAAACGCACAGTGTAGTACATAGTATATGAGTGAGTTGCACTGAAAAACTTAGAATATAAGAAACGCACAGTGTAGTACATAGTATATGAGTGAGTTGCACTCAAAAACTTAGAATATAAGAAACGCACAGTGTAGTACATAGTATATGAGTGAGTTGCACTCAAAAACTTAGAATATAAGAAACGCACAGTGTAGTACATAGTATATGAGTGAGTTGCACTGAAAAACTTAGAATATAAGAAACGCACAGTGTAGTACATAGTATATGAGTGAGTTGCACTGAAAAACTTAGAATTTACTGAAAAACCCGCATTACACGAAATGCACAGTGTAGTACATAGTATATGAGTGAGTTGCACTGAAAAACTTAGAATATAAGAAACGCACAGTGTTGTACATAGTATATGAGTGAGTTGCACTGAAAAACTTAGAATATAAGAAACGCACAGTGTAGTACATAGTATATGAGTGAGTTGCACTGAAAAACTTAGAATATAAGAAACGCACAGTGTAGTACATAGTATATGAGTGAGTTGCACTGAAAAACTTAGAATTTAAGAAACGCACAGTGTAGTACATAGTATATGAGTGAGTTGCACTGAAAAACTTAGAATATAAGAAACGCACAGTGTAGTACATAGTATATGAGTGAGTTGCACTGAAAAACTTAGAATATAAGAAACGCACAGTGTAGTACATAGTATATGAGTGAGTTGCACTGAAAAACTTAGAATTTAAGAAACGCACAGTGTACTACATAGTATATGAGTGAGTTGCACTGAAAAACTTAGAATATAAGAAACGCACAGTGTAGTACATAGTATATGAGTGAGTTGCACTGAAAAACTTAGAATTTACTGAAAAACCCGCATTACACGAAATGCACAGTGTAGTACATAGTATATGAGTGAGTTGCACTGAAAAACTTAGAATATAAGAAACGCACAGTGTAGTACATAGTATATGAGTGAGTTGCACTGAAAAACTTAGAATTTACTGAAAAACCCGCATTACACGAAATGCACAGTGTAGTACATAGTATATGAGTGAGTTGCACTGAAAAACTTAGAATATAAGAAACGCACAGTGTAGTACATAGTATATGAGTGAGTTGCACTGAAAAACTTAGAATATAAGAAACGCACAGTGTAGTACATAGTATATGAGTGAGTTGCACTGAAAAACGTAGAATATAAGAAACGCACAGTGTAGTACATAGTATATGAGTGAGTTGCACTGAAAAACTTAGAATATAAGAAACGCACAGTGTAGTACATAGTATATGAGTGAGTTGCACTGAAAAACTTAGAATTTAAGAAACGCACAGTGTAGTACATAGTATATGAGTGAGTTGCACTGAAAAACTTAGAATATAAGAAACGCACAGTGTAGTACATAGTATATGAGTGAGTTGCACTGAAAAACTTAGAATATAAGAAACGCACAGTGTAGTACATAGTATATGAGTGAGTTGCACTGAAAAACTTAGAATTTAAGAAACGCACAGTGTAGTACATAGTATATGAGTGAGTTGCACTGAAAAACTTAGAATATAAGAAACGCACAGTGTAGTACATAGTATATGAGTGAGTTGCACTGAAAAACTTAGAATATAAGAAACGCACAGTGTAGTACATAATATATGAGTGAGTTGCACTGAAAAACTTAGAATATAAGAAACACAGAGTGTAGTACATAGTATATGAGTGAGTTGCACTGAAAAACGTAGAATATAAGAAACGCACAGTGTAGTACATAGTATATGAGTGAGTTGCACTAAAAAACTTAGAATTTAGAGAAACACACAGTGTAGTACATAGTATATGAGTGAGTTGCACTGAAAAACTTAGAATATAAGAAACGCACAGTGTAGTACATAGTATATGAGTGAGTTGCACTGAAAAACTTAGAATATAAGAAACGCACAGTGTAGTACATAGTATATGAGTGAGTTGCACTGAAAAACTTAGAATATAAGAAACGCACAGTGTAGTACATAGTATATGAGTGAGTTGCACTGAAAAACTTAGAATTTACTGAAAAACCCGCATTACACGAAATGCACAGTGTAGTACATAGTATATGAGTGAGTTGCACTGAAAAACTTGGAATATAAGAAACGCACAGTGTAGTACATAGTATATGAGTGAGTTGCACTGAAAAACTTAGAATATAAGAAACGCACAGTGTAGTACATAGTATATGAGTGAGTTGCACTGAAAAACTTAGAATTTAAGAAACGCACAGTGTAGTACATAGTATATGAGTGAGTTGCACTGAAAAACTTAGAATATAAGAAACGCACAGTGTAGTACATAGTATATGAGTGAGTTGCACTGAAAAACTTAGAATATAAGAAACGCACAGTGTAGTACATAGTATATGAGTGAGTTGCACTGAAAAACTTAGAATATAAGAAACGCACAGTGTAGTACATAGTATATGAGTGAGTTGCACTGAAAAACTTAGAATATAAGAAACGCACAGTGTAGGACATAGTATATGAGTGAGTTGCACTGAAAAACTTAGAATATAAGAAACGCACACTGTAGTACATAGTATATGAGTGAGTTGCACTGAAAAACTTAGAATATAAGAAACGCACAGTGTAGTACATAGTATATGAGTGAGTTGCACTGAAAAACTTAGAATATAAGAAACGCACAGTGTAGTACATAGTATATGAGTGAGTTGCACTGAAAAACTTAGAATATAAGAAACGCACAGTGTAGTACATAGTATATGAGTGAGTTGCACTGAAAAACTTAGAATTTACTGAAAAACCCGCATTACACGAAATGCACAGTGTAGTACATAGTATATGAGTGAGTTGCACTGAAAAACTTAGAATATAAGAAACGCACAGTGTAGTACATAGTATATGAGTGAGTTGCACTGAAAAACTTAGAATATAAGAAACGCAAAGTGTAGTACATAGTATATGAGTGAGTTGCACTGAAAAACTTAGAATTTACTGAAAAACCCGCATTACACGAAATGCACAGTGTAGTACATAGTATATGAGTGAGTTGCACTGAAAAACTTAGAATATAAGAAACGCACAGTGTAGTACATAGTATATGAGTGAGTTGCACTGAAAAACTTAGAATATAAGAAACACACAGTGTAGTACATAGTATATGAGTGAGTTGCACTGAAAAACTTAGAATATAAGAAACGCACAGTGTAGTACATAGTATATGAGTGAGTTGCACTGAAAAACTTAGAATATAAGAAACGCACAGTGTAGTACATAGTATATGAGTGAGTTGCACTGAAAAACTTAGAATTTAAGAAACGCACAGTGTAGTACATAGTATATGAGTGAGTTGCACTGAAAAACTTAGAATATAAGAAACGCACAGTGTAGTACATAGTATATGAGTGAGTTGCACTGAAAAACTTAGAATATAAGAAACGCACAGTGTAGTACATAGTATATGAGTGAGTTGCACTGAAAAACTTAGAATTTAAGAAACGCACAGTGTACTACATAGTATATGAGTGAGTTGCACTGAAAAACTTAGAATATAAGAAACGCACAGTGTAGTACATAGTATATGAGTGAGTTGCACTGAAAAACTTAGAATTTACTGAAAAACCCGCATTACACGAAATGCACAGTGTAGTACATAGTATATGAGTGAGTTGCACTGAAAAACTTAGAATATAAGAAACGCACAGTGTAGTACATAGTATATGAGTGAGTTGCACTGAAAAACGTAGAATATAAGAAACGCACAGTGTAGTACATAGTATATGAGTGAGTTGCACTGAAAAACTTAGAATATAAGAAACGCACAGTGTAGTACATAGTATATGAGTGAGTTGCACTGAAAAACTTAGAATTTAAGAAACGCACAGTGTACTACATAGTATATGAGTGAGTTGCACTGAAAAACTTAGAATATAAGAAACGCACAGTGTAGTACATAGTATATGAGTGAGTTGCACTGAAAAACTTAGAATTTACTGAAAAACCCGCATTACACGAAATGCACAGTGTAGTACATAGTATATGAGTGAGTTGCACTGAAAAACTTAGAATATAAGAAACGCACAGTGTAGTACATAGTATATGAGTGAGTTGCACTGAAAAACGTAGAATATAAGAAACGCACAGTGTAGTACATAGTATATGAGTGAGTTGCACTGAAAAACTTAGAATATAAGAAACGCACAGTGTAGTACATAGTATATGAGTGAGTTGCACTGAAAAACTTAGAATTTAAGAAACGCACAGTGTAGTACATAGTATATGAGTGAGTTGCACTGAAAAACTTAGAATATAAGAAACGCACAGTGTAGTACATAGTATATGAGTGAGTTGCACTGAAAAACTTAGAATATAAGAAACGCACAGTGTAGTACATAGTATATGAGTGAGTTGCACTGAAAAACTTAGAATTTAAGAAACGCACAGTGTAGTACATAGTATATGAGTGAGTTGCACTGAAAAACTTAGAATATAAGAAACGCACAGTGTAGTACATAGTATATGAGTGAGTTGCACTGAAAAACTTAGAATATAAGAAACGCACAGTGTAGTACATAATATATGAGTGAGTTGCACTGAAAAACTTAGAATATAAGAAACACAGAGTGTAGTACATAGTATATGAGTGAGTTGCACTGAAAAACGTAGAATATAAGAAACGCACAGTGTAGTACATAGTATATGAGTGAGTTGCACTAAAAAACTTAGAATTTAGAGAAACACACAGTGTAGTACATAGTATATGAGTGAGTTGCACTGAAAAACTTAGAATATAAGAAACGCACAGTGTAGTACATAGTATATGAGTGAGTTGCACTGAAAAACTTAGAATATAAGAAACGCACAGTGTAGTACATAGTATATGAGTGAGTTGCACTGAAAAACTTAGAATATAAGAAACGCACAGTGTAGTACATAGTATATGAGTGAGTTGCACTGAAAAACTTAGAATTTACTGAAAAACCCGCATTACACGAAATGCACAGTGTAGTACATAGTATATGAGTGAGTTGCACTGAAAAACTTGGAATATAAGAAACGCACAGTGTAGTACATAGTATATGAGTGAGTTGCACTGAAAAACTTAGAATATAAGAAACGCACAGTGTAGTACATAGTATATGAGTGAGTTGCACTGAAAAACTTAGAATTTAAGAAACGCACAGTGTAGTACATAGTATATGAGTGAGTTGCACTGAAAAACTTAGAATATAAGAAACGCACAGTGTAGTACATAGTATATGAGTGAGTTGCACTGAAAAACTTAGAATATAAGAAACGCACAGTGTAGTACATAGTATATGAGTGAGTTGCACTGAAAAACTTAGAATATAAGAAACGCACAGTGTAGTACATAGTATATGAGTGAGTTGCACTGAAAAACTTAGAATATAAGAAACGCACAGTGTAGGACATAGTATATGAGTGAGTTGCACTGAAAAACTTAGAATATAAGAAACGCACAGTGTAGTACATAGTATATGAGTGAGTTGCACTGAAAAACTTAGAATATAAGAAACGCACAGTGTAGTACATAGTATATGAGTGAGTTGCACTGAAAAACTTAGAATATAAGAAACGCACAGTGTAGTACATAGTATATGAGTGAGTTGCACTGAAAAACTTAGAATATAAGAAACGCACAGTGTAGTACATAGTATATGAGTGAGTTGCACTGAAAAACTTAGAATTTACTGAAAAACCCGCATTACACGAAATGCACAGTGTAGTACATAGTATATGAGTGAGTTGCACTGAAAAACTTAGAATATAAGAAACGCACAGTGTAGTACATAGTATATGAGTGAGTTGCACTGAAAAACTTAGAATATAAGAAACGCAAAGTGTAGTACATAGTATATGAGTGAGTTGCACTGAAAAACTTAGAATTTACTGAAAAACCCGCATTACACGAAATGCACAGTGTAGTACATAGTATATGAGTGAGTTGCACTGAAAAACTTAGAATATAAGAAACGCACAGTGTAGTACATAGTATATGAGTGAGTTGCACTGAAAAACTTAGAATATAAGAAACGCACAGTGTAGTACATAGTATATGAGTGAGTTGCACTGAAAAACGTAGAATATAAGAAACGCACAGTGTAGTACATAGTATATGAGTGAGTTGCACTGAAAAACTTAGAATATAAGAAACGCACAGTGTAGTACATAGTATATGAGTGAGTTGCACTGAATAACGTAGAATATAAGAAACGCACAGTGTAGTACATAGTATATGAGTGAGTTGCACTGAAAAACTTAGAATATAAGAAACGCACAGTGTAGTACATAGTATATGAGTGAGTTGCACTGAAAAACTTAGAATATAAGAAACGCACAGTGTAGTACATAGTATATGAGTGAGTTGCACTGAAAAACTTAGAATTTAAGAAACGCACAGTGTACTACATAGTATATGAGTGAGTTGCACTGAAAAACTTAGAATATAAGAAACGCACAGTGTAGTACATAGTATATGAGTGAGTTGCACTGAAAAACTTAGAATTTACTGAAAAACCCGCATTACACGAAATGCACAGTGTAGTACATAGTATATGAGTGAGTTGCACTGAAAAACTTAGAATATAAGAAACGCACAGTGTAGTACATAGTATATGAGTGAGTTGCACTGAAAAACTTAGAATTTACTGAAAAACCCGCATTACACGAAATGCACAGTGTAGTACATAGTATATGAGTGAGTTGCACTGAAAAACTTAGAATATAAGAAACGCACAGTGTAGTACATAGTATATGAGTGAGTTGCACTGAAAAACTTAGAATATAAGAAACGCACAGTGTAGTACATAGTATATGAGTGAGTTGCACTGAAAAACGTAGAATATAAGAAACGCACAGTGTAGTACATAGTATATGAGTGAGTTGCACTGAAAAACTTAGAATATAAGAAACGCACAGTGTAGTACATAGTATATGAGTGAGTTGCACTGAAAAACTTAGAATTTAAGAAACGCACAGTGTAGTACATAGTATATGAGTGAGTTGCACTGAAAAACTTAGAATATAAGAAACGCACAGTGTAGTACATAGTATATGAGTGAGTTGCACTGAAAAACTTAGAATATAAGAAACGCACAGTGTAGTACATAGTATATGAGTGAGTTGCACTGAAAAACTTAGAATTTAAGAAACGCACAGTGTAGTACATAGTATATGAGTGAGTTGCACTGAAAAACTTAGAATATAAGAAACGCACAGTGTAGTACATAGTATATGAGTGAGTTGCACTGAAAAACTTAGAATATAAGAAACGCACAGTGTAGTACATAGTATATGAGTGAGTTGCACTGAAAAACTTAGAATATAAGAAACACACAGTGTAGTACATAGTATATGAGTGAGTTGCACTGAAAAACGTAGAATATAAGAAACGCACAGTGTAGTACATAGTATATGAGTGAGTTGCACTAAAAAACTTAGAATTTAGAGAAACACACAGTGTAGTACATAGTATATGAGTGAGTTGCACTGAAAAACTTAGAATATAAGAAACGCACAGTGTAGTACATAGTATATGAGTGAGTTGCACTGAAAAACTTAGAATATAAGAAACGCACAGTGTAGTACATAGTATATGAGTGAGTTGCACTGAAAAACTTAGAATATAAGAAACGCACAGTGTAGTACATAGTATATGAGTGAGTTGCACTGAAAAACTTAGAATTTACTGAAAAACCCGCATTACACGAAATGCACAGTGTAGTACATAGTATATGAGTGAGTTGCACTGAAAAACTTGGAATATAAGAAACGCACAGTGTAGTACATAGTATATGAGTGAGTTGCACTGAAAAACTTAGAATATAAGAAACGCACAGTGTAGTACATAGTATATGAGTGAGTTGCACTGAAAAACTTAGAATTTAAGAAACGCACAGTGTAGTACATAGTATATGAGTGAGTTGCACTGAAAAACTTAGAATATAAGAAACGCACAGTGTAGTACATAGTATATAAGTGAGTTGCACTGAAAAACTTAGAATATAAGAAACGCACAGTGTAGTACATAGTATATGAGTGAGTTGCACTGAAAAACTTAAAATATAAGAAACGCACAGTGTAGTACATAGTATATGAGTGAGTTGCACTGAAAAACTTAGAATATAAGAAACGCACAGTGTAGTACATAGTATATGAGTGAGTTGCACTGAAAAACTTAGAATATAAGAAACGCACAGTGTAGTACATAGTATATGAGTGAGTTGCACTGAAAAACTTAGAATATAAGAAACGCACAGTGTAGTACATAGTATATGAGTGAGTTGCACTGAAAAACTTAGAATATAAGAAACGCACAGTGTAGTACATAGTATATGAGTGAGTTGCACTGAAAAACTTAGAATATAAGAAACGCACAGTGTAGTACATAGTATATGAGTGAGTTGCACTGAAAAACTTAGAATTTACTGAAAAACCCGCATTACACGAAATGCACAGTGTAGTACATAGTATATGAGTGAGTTGCACTGAAAAACTTAGAATATAAGAAACGCACAGTGTAGTACATAGTATATGAGTGAGTTGCACTGAAAAACTTAGAATATAAGAAACGCAAAGTGTAGTACATAGTATATGAGTGAGTTGCACTGAAAAACTTAGAATTTACTGAAAAACCCGCATTACACGAAATGCACAGTGTAGTACATAGTATATGAGTGAGTTGCACTGAAAAACTTAGAATATAAGAAACGCACAGTGTAGTACATAGTATATGAGTGAGTTGCACTGAAAAACTTAGAATATAAGAAACGCACAGTGTAGTACATGGTATATGAGTGAGTTGCACTCAAAAACTTAGAATATAAGAAACGCACAGTGTAGTACATAGTATATGAGTGAGTTGCACTGAAAAACTTAGAATATAAGAAACGCACAGTGTAGTACATAGTATATGAGTGAGTTGCACTGAAAAACTTAGAATATAAGAAACGCACAGTGTAGTACATAGTATATGAGTGAGTTGCACTGAAAAACTTAGAATATAAGAAACGCACAGTGTAGTACATAGTATATGAGTGAGTTGCACTGAAAAACTTAGAATATAAGAAACGCACAGTGTAGTACATAGTATATGAGTGAGTTGCACTGAAAAACTTAGAATATAAGAAACGCACAGTGTAGTACATAGTATATGAGTGAGTTGCACTGAAAAACTTAGAATATAAGAAACGCACAGTGTAGTACATAGTATATGAGTGAGTTGCACTGAAAAACTTAGAATTTACTGAAAAACCCGCATTACACGAAATGCACAGTGTAGTACATAGTATATGAGTGAGTTGCACTGAAAAACTTGGAATATAAGAAACGCACAGTGTAGTACATAGTATATGAGTGTGTTGCACTGAAAAACTTAGAATATAAGAAACGCACAGTGTAGTACATAGTATATGAGTGAGTTGCACTGAAAAACTTAGAATTTAAGAAACGCACAGTGTAGTACATAGTATATGAGTGAGTTGCACTGAAAAACTTAGAATATAAGAAACGCACAGTGTAGTACATAGTATATGAGTGAGTTGCACTGAAAAACTTAGAATATAAGAAACGCACAGTGTAGTACATAGTATATGAGTGAGTTGCACTGAAAAACTTAGAATATAAGAAACGCACAGTGTAGTACATAGTATATGAGTGAGTTGCACTGAAAAACTTAGAATATAAGAAACGCACAGTGTAGTGCATAGTATATGAGTGAGTTGCACTGAAAAACTTAGAATATAAGAAACGCAAAGTGTAGTGCATAGTATATGAGTGAGTTGCACTGAAAATCTTAGAATATAAGAAACGCACAGTGTAGTACATAGTATATGAGTGAGTTGCACTGAAAAACTTAGAATATAAGAAACGCACAGTGTAGTACATAGTATATGAGTGAGTTGCACTGAAAAACTTAGAATATAAGAAACGCACAGTGTAGTACATAGTATATGAGTGAGTTGCACTGAAAAACTTAGAATATAAGAAACGCACAGTGTAGTACATAGTATATGAGTGAGTTGCACTGAAAAACTTAGAATATAAGAAACGCACAGTGTAGTACATAGTATATGAGTGAGTTGCACTGAGAAACTTAGAATATAAGAAACGCACAGTGTAGTACATAGTATATGAGTGAGTTGCACTGAAAAACTTAGAATTTACTGAAAAACCCGCATTACACGAAATGCACAGTGTAGTACATAGTATATGAGTGAGTTGCACTGAAAAACTCTAGAATATAAGAAACGCACAGTGTAGTACATAGTATATGAGTGAGTTGCACTGAAAAACTTAGAATATAAGAAACGCACAGTGTAGTACATAGTATATAAGTGAGTTGCACTGAAAAACTTAGAATATAAGAAACGCACAGTGTAGTACATAGTATATGAGTGAGTTGCACTGAAAAACGTAGAATATAAGAAACGCACAGTGTAGTACATAGTATATGAGTGAGTTGCACTGAAAAACTTAGAATATAAGAAACGCACAGTGTAGTACATAGTATATGAGTGAGTTGCACTGAAAAACTTAGAATTTAAGAAACGCACAGTGTAGTACATAGTATATGAGTGAGTTGCACTGAAAAACTTAGAATATAAGAAACGCACAGTGTAGTACATAGTATATGAGTGAGTTGCACTGAAAAACTTAGAATATAAGAAACGCACAGTGTAGTACATAGTATATGAGTGAGTTGCACTGAAAAACTTAGATTTTAAGAAACGCACAGTGTAGTACATAGTATATGAGTGAGTTGCACTGAAAAACTTAGAATATAAGAAACGCACAGTGTAGTACATAGTATATGAGTGAGTTGCACTGAAAAACTTAGAATATAAGAAACGCACAGTGTAGTACATAGTATATGAGTGAGTTGCACTGAAAAACTTAGAATATAAGAAACACACAGTGTAGTACATAGTATATGAGTAAGTTGCACTGAAAAACTTAGAATATAAGAAAAGCACAGTGTAGTACATAGTATATGAGTGAGTTGCACTGAAAAACTTGGAATATAAGAAACGCACAGTGTAGTACATAGTATATGAGTGAGTTGCACTGAAAAACTTAGAATATAAGAAACGCACAGTGTAGTACATAGTATATGAGTGAGTTGCACTGAAAAACTTAGAATATAAGAAACGCACAGTGTAGTACATAGTATATGAGTGAGTTGCACTGAAAAACATAGAATATAAGAAACGCACAGTGTAGTACATAGTATATGAGTGAGTTGCACTGAAAAACTTAGAATATAAGAAACGCACAGTGTAGTACATAGTATATGAGTGAGTTGCACTGAAAAACTTAGAATATAAGAAACGCACAGTATAGTACATAGTATATGAGTGAGTTGAACTGAAAAACTTAGAATTTACTGAAAAACCCGCATTACACGAAATGCACAGTGTAGTACATAGTATATGAGTGAGTTGCACTGAAAAACTTAGAATATAAGAAACGCACAGTGTAGTACATAGTATATGAGTGAGTTGCACTGAAAAACGTAGAATATAAGAAACGCACAGTGTAGTACATAGTATATGAGTGAGTTGCACTGAAAAACTTAGAATATAAGAAACGCACAGTGTAGTACATAGTATATGAGTGAGTTGCACTGAAAAACTTAGAATATAAGAAACGCACAGTGTAGTACATAGTATATGAGTGAGTTGCACTGAAAAACTTATAATATAAGAAACGCACAGTGTAGTACATAGTATATGAGTGAGTTGCACTGAAAAACTTAGAATATAAGAAACGCACAGTGTAGTACATAGTATATGAGTGAGTTGCACTGAAAAACTTAGAATATAAGAAACGCACAGTGTAGTGCATAGTATATGAGTGAGTTGCACTGAAAATCTTAGAATCTAAGAAACGCACAGTGTAGTACATAGTATATGAGTGAGTTGCACTGAAAAACGTAGAATATAAGAAACGCACAGTGTAGTACATAGTATATGAGTGAGTTGCACTGAAAAACTTAGAATATAAGAAACGCACAGTGTAGTACATAGTATATGAGTGAGTTGCACTGAAAAACTTAGAATATAAGAAACACACAGTGTAGTACATAGTATATGAGTGAGTTGCACTGAAAAACTTAGAATATAAGAAACGCACAGTGTAGTACATAGTATATGAGTGAGTTGCACTGAGAAACTTAGAATATAAGAAACGCACAGTGTAGTACATAGTATATGAGTGAGTTGCACTGAAAAACTTAGAATTTACTGAAAAACCCGCATTACACGAAATGCACAGTGTAGTACATAGTATATGAGTGAGTTGCACTGAAAAACTTAGAATATAAGAAACGCACAGTGTAGTACATAGTATATGAGTGAGTTGCACTGAAAAACTTAGAATATAAGAAACGCACAGTGTAGTACATAGTATATGAGTGAGTTGCACTGAAAAACGTAGAATATAAGAAACGCACAGTGTAGTACATAGTATATGAGTGAGTTGCACTGAAAAACTTAGAATATAAGAAACGCACAGTGTAGTACATAGTATATGAGTGAGTTGCACTGAAAAACTTAGAATTTAAGAAACGCACAGTGTAGTACATAGTATATGAGTGAGTTGCACTGAAAAACTTAGAATATAAGAAACGCACAGTGTAGTACATAGTATATGAGTGAGTTGCACTGAAAAACTTAGAATATAAGAAACGCACAGTGTAGTACATAGTATATGAGTGAGTTGCACTGAAAAACTTAGAATTTAAGAAACGCACAGTGTAGTACATAGTATATGAGTGAGTTGCACTGAAAAACTTAGAATATAAGAAACGCACAGTGTAGTACATAGTATATGAGTGAGTTGCACTGAAAAACTTAGAATATAAGAAACGCACAGTGTAGTACATAGTATATGAGTGAGTTGCACTGAAAAACTTAGAATATAAGAAACACACAGTGTAGTACATAGTATATGAGTGAGTTGCACTGAAAAACTTAGAATATAAGAAACGCACAGTGTAGTACATAGTATATGAGTGAGTTGCACTAAAAAACTTAGAATTTAGAGAAACACACAGTGTAGTACATAGTATATGAGTGAGTTGCACTGAAAAACTTAGAATATAAGAAACGCACAGTGTAGTACATAGTATATGAGTGAGTTGCACTGAAAAACTTAGAATATAAGAAACGCACAGTGTAGTACATAGTATATGAGTGAGTTGCACTGAAAAACTTAGAATATAAGAAACGCACAGTGTAGTACATAGTATATGAGTGAGTTGCACTGAAAAACTTAGAATTTACTGAAAAACCCGCATTACACGAAATGCACAGTGTAGTACATAGTATATGAGTGAGTTGCACTGAAAAACTTGGAATATAAGAAACGCACAGTGTAGTACATAGTATATGAGTGAGTTGCACTGAAAAACTTAGAATATAAGAAACGCACAGTGTAGTACATAGTATATGAGTGAGTTGCACTGAAAAACTTAGAATTTAAGAAACGC
The DNA here is from genome assembly GCF_978045245.1 of Mus caroli. Lineage (NCBI taxonomy): Eukaryota > Metazoa > Chordata > Mammalia > Rodentia > Muridae > Mus > Mus caroli. The sequence goes on along the minus strand of NW_028227284.1, from coordinate 4,264,601 downwards.
ACAGTGTAGTACATAGTATATGAGTGAGTTGCACTGAAAAACTTAGAATATAAGAAACGCACAGTGTAGTACATAGTATATGAGTGAGTTGCACTGAAAAACTTAGAATATAAGAAACGCACAGTGTAGTACATAGTATATGAGTGACTTGCACTGAAAAACTTAGAATATAAGAAACGCACAGTGTAGTACATAGTATATGAGTGAGTTGCACTGAAAAACTTAGAATATAAGAAACGCACAGTGTAGTACATAGTATATGAGTGAGTTGCACTGAAAAATTTAGAATATAAGAAACGCACAGTGTAGTACATAGTATATGAGTGAGTTGCACTGAAAAACTTAGAATATAAGAAACGCACAGTGTAGTACATAGTATATGAGTGAGTTGCACTGAAAAACTTAGAATATAAGAAACGCACTGTGTAGTACATAGTATATGAGTGAGTTGCACTGAAAAACTTAGAATATAAGAAACGCACAGTGTAGTACATAGTATATGAGTGAGTTGCACTGAAAAACTTAGAATATAAGAAAGGCACAGTGTAGTACATAGTATATGAGTGAGTTGCACTGAAAAACTTAGAATATAAGAAACGCACAGTGTAGTACATAGTATATGAGTGAGTTGCACTGAAAAACTTAGAATATAAGAAACGCACAGTGTAGTACATAGTATATGAGTGAGTTGCACTGAAAAACTTAGAATATAAGAAACGCACAGTGTAGTACATAGTATATGAGTGAGTTGCACTGAAAAACTTAGAATATAAGAAACGCACAGTGTAGTACATAGTATATGAGTGAGTTGCACTGAAAAACTTAGAATATAAGAAACGCACAGTGTAGTACATAGTATATGAGTGAGTTGCACTGAAAAACTTAGAATATAAGAAACGCACAGTGTAGTACATAGTATATGAGTGAGTTGCACTGAAAAACTTAGAATTTACTGAAAAACCCGCATTACACGAAATGCACAGTGTAGTACATAGTATATGAGTGAGTTGCACTGAAAAACTTGGAATATAAGAAACGCACAGTGTAGTACATAGTATATGAGTGAGTTGCACTGAAAAACTTAGAATATAAGAAACGCACAGTGTAGTACATAGTATATGAGTGAGTTGCACTGAAAAACTTAGAATATAAGAAACGCACATTGTAGTACATAGTATATGAGTGAGTTGCACTGAAAAACTTAGAATATAAGAAACGCACAGTGTAGTACATAGTATATGAGTGAGTTGCACTGAAAAACTTAGAATATAAGAAACGCACAGTGTAGTACATAGTATATGAGTGAGTTGCACTGAAAAACTTAGAATATAAGAAACGCACAGTGTAGTACATAGTATATGAGTGAGTTGCACTGAGAAACTTAGAATATAAGAAACGCACAGTGTAGTACATAGTATATGAGTGAGTTGCACTGAAAAACTTAGAATTTACTGAAAAACCCGCATTACACGAAATGCACAGTGTAGTACATAGTATATGAGTGAGTTGCACTGAAAAACTCTAGAATATAAGAAACGCACAGTGTAGTACATAGTATATGAGTGAGTTGCACTGAAAAACTTAGAATATAAGAAACGCACAGTGTAGTACATAGTATATAAGTGAGTTGCACTGAAAAACTTAGAATATAAGAAACGCACAGTGTAGTACATAGTATATGAGTGAGTTGCACTGAAAAACGTAGAATATAAGAAACGCACAGTGTAGTACATAGTATATGAGTGAGTTGCACTGAAAAACTTAGAATATAAGAAACGCACAGTGTAGTACATAGTATATGAGTGAGTTGCACTGAAAAACTTAGAATTTAAGAAACGCACAGTGTAGTACATAGTATATGAGTGAGTTGCACTGAAAAACTTAGAATATAAGAAACGCACAGTGTAGTACATAGTATATGAGTGAGTTGCACTGAAAAACTTAGAATATAAGAAACGCACAGTGTAGTACATAGTATATGAGTGAGTTGCACTGAAAAACTTAGATTTTAAGAAACGCACAGTGTAGTACATAGTATATGAGTGAGTTGCACTGAAAAACTTAGAATATAAGAAACGCACAGTGTAGTACATAGTATATGAGTGAGTTGCACTGAAAAACTTAGAATATAAGAAACGCACAGTGTAGTACATAGTATATGAGTGAGTTGCACTGAAAAACTTAGAATATAAGAAACGCACAGTGTAGTACATAGTATATGAGTGAGTTGCACTGAAAAACTTAGAATATAAGAAACGCACAGTGTAGTACATAGTATATGAGTGAGTTGCACTGAAAAACTTAGATTTTAAGAAACGCACAGTGTAGTACATAGTATATGAGTGAGTTGCACTGAAAAACTTAGAATATAAGAAACGCACAGTGTAGTACATAGTATATGAGTGAGTTGCACTGAAAAACATAGAATATAAGAAACAAACAGTGTAGTACAAAGTATATGAGTGAGTTGCACTGAAAATCATAGAATATAAGAAACGCAAAGTGTAGTACATAGTATATGAGTGAGTTGCACTGAAAAACTTAGAATTTACTGAAAAACCCGCATTACACGAAATGCACAGTGTAGTACATAGTATATGAGTGAGTTGCACTGAAAAACTTAGAATATAAGAAACGCACAGTGTAGTACATAGTATATGAGTGAGTTGCACTGAAAAACTTAGAATATAAGAAACGCACAGTGTAGTACATAGTATATGAGTGAGTTGCACTGAAAAACTTAGAATATAAGAAACGCACAGTGTAGTACATAGTATATGAGTGAGTTGCACTGAAAAACTTAGAATATAAGAAACGCACAGTGTAGTACATAGTATATGAGTGAGTTGCACTGAAAAACTTAGAATATAAGAAACGCACAGTGTAGTACATAGTATATGAGTGAGTTGCACTGAAAAACTTAGAATATAAGAAACGCACAGTGTAGTACATAGTATATGAGTGAGTTGCACTGAAAAACTTAGAATATAAGAAACGCACAGTGTAGTACATAGTATATGAGTGAGTTGCACTGAAAAACTTAGAATATAAGAAACGCACAGTGTAGTACATAGTATATGAGTGAGTTGCACTGAAAAACTTAGAATATAAGAAACGCACAGTGTAGTACATAGTATATGAGTGAGTTGCACTGAAAAACTTAGAATATAAGAAACGCACAGTGTAGTACATAGTATATGAGTGAGTTGCACTGAAAAACTTAGAATTTACTGAAAAACCCGCATTACACGAAATGCACAGTGTAGTACATAGTATATGAGTGAGTTGCACTGAAAAACTTGGAATATAAGAAACGCACAGTGTAGTACATAGTATATGAGTGAGTTGCACTGAAAAACTTAGAATATAAGAAACGCACAGTGTAGTACATAGTATATGAGTGAGTTGCACTGAAAAACTTAGAATATAAGAAACGCACATTGTAGTACATAGTATATGAGTGAGTTGCACTGAAAAACTTAGAATATAAGAAACGCACAGTGTAGTACATAGTATATGAGTGAGTTGCACTGAAAAACTTAGAATATAAGAAACGCACAGTGTAGTACATAGTATATGAGTGAGTTGCACTGAAAAACTTAGAATATAAGAAACGCACAGTGTAGTACATAGTATATGAGTGAGTTGCACTGAGAAACTTAGAATATAAGAAACGCACAGTGTAGTACATAGTATATGAGTGAGTTGCACTGAAAAACTTAGAATTTACTGAAAAACCCGCATTACACGAAATGCACAGTGTAGTACATAGTATATGAGTGAGTTGCACTGAAAAACTCTAGAATATAAGAAACGCACAGTGTAGTACATAGTATATGAGTGAGTTGCACTGAAAAACTTAGAATATAAGAAACGCACAGTGTAGTACATAGTATATAAGTGAGTTGCACTGAAAAACTTAGAATATAAGAAACGCACAGTGTAGTACATAGTATATGAGTGAGTTGCACTGAAAAACGTAGAATATAAGAAACGCACAGTGTAGTACATAGTATATGAGTGAGTTGCACTGAAAAACTTAGAATATAAGAAACGCACAGTGTAGTACATAGTATATGAGTGAGTTGCACTGAAAAACTTAGAATTTAAGAAACGCACAGTGTAGTACATAGTATATGAGTGAGTTGCACTGAAAAACTTAGAATATAAGAAACGCACAGTGTAGTACATAGTATATGAGTGAGTTGCACTGAAAAACTTAGAATATAAGAAACGCACAGTGTAGTACATAGTATATGAGTGAGTTGCACTGAAAAACTTAGATTTTAAGAAACGCACAGTGTAGTACATAGTATATGAGTGAGTTGCACTGAAAAACTTAGAATATAAGAAACGCACAGTGTAGTACATAGTATATGAGTGAGTTGCACTGAAAAACTTAGAATCTAAGAAACGCACAGTGTAGTACATAGTATATGAGTGAGTTGCACTGAAAAACTTAGAATATAAGAAACACACAGTGTAGTACATAGTATATGAGTAAGTTGCACTGAAAAACTTAGAATATAAGAAACGCACAGTGTAGTACATAGTATATGAGTGAGTTGCACTGAAAAACTTGGAATATAAGAAACGCACAGTGTAGTACATAGTATATGAGTGAGTTGCACTGAAAAACTTAGAATATAAGAAACGCACAGTGTAGTACATAGTATATGAGTGAGTTGCACTGAAAAACTTAGAATATAAGAAACGCACAGTGTAGTACATAGTATATGAGTGAGTTGCACTGAAAAACTTAGAATATAAGAAACGCACAGTGTAGTACATAGTATATGAGTGAGTTGCACTGAAAAACTTAGAATATAAGAAACGCACAGTGTAGTACATAGTATATGAGTGAGTTGCACTGAAAAACTTAGAATATAAGAAACGCACAGTATAGTACATAGTATATGAGTGAGTTGAACTGAAAAACTTAGAATTTACTGAAAAACCCGCATTACACGAAATGCACAGTGTAGTACATAGTATATGAGTGAGTTGCACTGAAAAACTTAGAATATAAGAAACGCACAGTGTAGTACATAGTATATGAGTGAGTTGCACTGAAAAACGTAGAATATAAGAAACGCACAGTGTAGTACATAGTATATGAGTGAGTTGCACTGAAAAACTTAGAATATAAGAAACGCACAGTGTAGTACATAGTATATGAGTGAGTTGCACTGAAAAACTTAGAATATAAGAAACGCACAGTGTAGTACATAGTATATGAGTGAGTTGCACTGAAAAACTTAGAATATAAGAAACGCACAGTGTAGTACATAGTATATGAGTGAGTTGCACTGAAAAACTTAGAATATAAGAAACGCACAGTGTAGTACATAGTATATGAGTGAGTTGCACTGAAAAACTTAGAATATAAGAAACGCACAGTGTAGTGCATAGTATATGAGTGAGTTGCACTGAAAATCTTAGAATATAAGAAACGCACAGTGTAGTACATAGTATATGAGTGAGTTGCACTGAAAAACTTAGAATATAAGAAACGCACAGTGTAGTACATAGTATATGAGTGAGTTGCACTGAAAAACTTAGAATATAAGAAACGCACAGTGTAGTACATAGTATATGAGTGAGTTGCACTGAAAAACTTAGAATATAAGAAACACACAGTGTAGTACATAGTATATGAGTGAGTTGCACTGAAAAACTTAGAATATAAGAAACGCACAGTGTAGTACATAGTATATGAGTGAGTTGCACTGAGAAACTTAGAATATAAGAAACGCACAGTGTAGTACATAGTATATGAGTGAGTTGCACTGAAAAACTTAGAATTTACTGAAAAACCCGCATTACACGAAATGCACAGTGTAGTACATAGTATATGAGTGAGTTGCACTGAAAAACTCTAGAATATAAGAAACGCACAGTGTAGTACATAGTATATGAGTGAGTTGCACTGAAAAACTTAGAATATAAGAAACGCACAGTGTAGTACATAGTATATGAGTGAGTTGCACTGAAAAACTTAGATTTTAAGAAACGCACAGTGTAGTACATAGTATATGAGTGAGTTGCACTGAAAAACTTAGAATATAAGAAACGCACAGTGTAGTACATAGTATATGAGTGAGTTGCACTGAAAAACTTAGAATATAAGAAACGCACAGTGTAGTACATAGTATATGAGTGAGTTGCACTGAAAAACTTAGAATATAAGAAACGCACAGTGTAGTACATAGTATATGAGTGAGTTGCACTGAAAAACTTAGAATATAAGAAACGCACAGTGTAGTACATAGTATATGAGTGAGTTGCACTGAAAAACTTAGAATATAAGAAACGCACAGTATAGTACATAGTATATGAGTGAGTTGAACTGAAAAACTTAGAATTTACTGAAAAACCCGCATTACACGAAATGCACAGTGTAGTACATAGTATATGAGTGAGTTGCACTGAAAAACTTAGAATATAAGAAACGCACAGTGTAGTACATAGTATATGAGTGAGTTGCACTGAAAAACGTAGAATATAAGAAACGCACAGTGTAGTACATAGTATATGAGTGAGTTGCACTGAAAAACTTAGAATATAAGAAACGCACAGTGTAGTACATAGTATATGAGTGAGTTGCACTGAAAAACTTAGAATATAAGAAACGCACAGTGTAGTACATAGTATATGAGTGAGTTGCACTGAAAAACTTAGAATATAAGAAACGCACAGTGTAGTACATAGTATATGAGTGAGTTGCACTGAAAAACTTAGAATATAAGAAACGCACAGTGTAGTACATAGTATATGAGTGAGTTGCACTGAAAAACTTAGAATATAAGAAACGCACAGTGTAGTGCATAGTATATGAGTGAGTTGCACTGAAAATCTTAGAATATAAGAAACGCACAGTGTAGTACATAGTATATGAGTGAGTTGCACTGAAAAACTTAGAATATAAGAAACGCACAGTGTAGTACATAGTATATGAGTGAGTTGCACTGAAAAACTTAGAATATAAGAAACGCACAGTGTAGTACATAGTATATGAGTGAGTTGCACTGAAAAACTTAGAATATAAGAAACACACAGTGTAGTACATAGTATATGAGTGAGTTGCACTGAAAAACTTAGAATATAAGAAACGCACAGTGTAGTACATAGTATATGAGTGAGTTGCACTGAGAAACTTAGAATATAAGAAACGCACAGTGTAGTACATAGTATATGAGTGAGTTGCACTGAAAAACTTAGAATTTACTGAAAAACCCGCATTACACGAAATGCACAGTGTAGTACATAGTATATGAGTGAGTTGCACTGAAAAACTCTAGAATATAAGAAACGCACAGTGTAGTACATAGTATATGAGTGAGTTGCACTGAAAAACTTAGAATATAAGAAACGCACAGTGTAGTACATAGTATATGAGTGAGTTGCACTGAAAAACTTAGAATATAAGAAACGCACAGTGTAGTACATAGTATATGAGTGAGTTGCACTGAAAAACGTAGAATATAAGAAACGCACAGTGTAGTACATAGTATATGAGTGAGTTGCACTGAAAAACTTAGAATATAAGAAACGCACAGTGTAGTACATAGTATATGAGTGAGTTGCACTGAAAAACTTAGAATTTAAGAAACGCACAGTGTAGTACATAGTATATGAGTGAGTTGCACTGAAAAACTTAGAATATAAGAAACGCACAGTGTAGTACATAGTATATGAGTGAGTTGCACTGAAAAACTTAGAATATAAGAAACGCACAGTGTAGTACATAGTATATGAGTGAGTTGCACTGAAAAACTTAGATTTTAAGAAACGCACAGTGTAGTACATAGTATATGAGTGAGTTGCACTGAAAAACTTAGAATATAAGAAACGCACAGTGTAGTACATAGTATATGAGTGAGTTGCACTGAAAAACTTAGAATATAAGAAACGCACAGTGTAGTACATAGTATATGAGTGAGTTGCACTGAAAAACTTAGAATATAAGAAACGCACAGTGTAGTACATAGTATATGAGTGAGTTGCACTGAAAAACGTAGAATATAAGAAACGCACAGTGTAGTACATAGTATATGAGTGAGTTGCACTGAAAAACTTAGAATATAAGAAACGCACAGTGTAGTACATAGTATATGAGTGAGTTGCACTGAAAAACTTAGAATATAAGAAACGCACAGTGTAGTACATAGTATATGAGTGAGTTGCACTGAAAAACTTAGAATATAAGAAACGCACAGTGTAGTACATAGTATATGAGTGAGTTGCACTGAAAAACTTAGAATATAAGAAACGCACAGTGTAGTACATAGTATATGAGTGAGTTGCACTGAAAAACTTAGAATATAAGAAACGCACAGTATAGTACATAGTATATGAGTGAGTTGAACTGAAAAACTTAGAATTTACTGAAAAACCCGCATTACACGAAATGCACAGTGTAGTACATAGTATATGAGTGAGTTGCACTGAAAAACTTAGAATATAAGAAACGCACAGTGTAGTACATAGTATATGAGTGAGTTGCACTGAAAAACGTAGAATATAAGAAACGCACAGTGTAGTACATAGTATATGAGTGAGTTGCACTGAAAAACTTAGAATATAAGAAACGCACAGTGTAGTACATAGTATATGAGTGAGTTGCACTGAAAAACTTAGAATTTAAGAAACGCACAGTGTAGTACATAGTATATGAGTGAGTTGCACTGAAAAACTTAGAATATAAGAAACGCACAGTGTAGTACATAGTATATGAGTGAGTTGCACTGAAAAACTTAGAATATAAGAAACGCACAGTGTAGTACATAGTATATGAGTGAGTTGCACTGAAAAACTTAGAATTTAAGAAACGCACAGTGTAGTACATAGTATATGAGTGAGTTGCACTGAAAAACTTAGAATATAAGAAACGCACAGTGTAGTACATAGTATATGAGTGAGTTGCACTGAAAAACTTAGAATATAAGAAACGCACAGTGTAGTACATAGTATATGAGTGAGTTGCACTGAAAAACTTAGAATATAAGAAACACACAGTGTAGTACATAGTATATGAGTGAGTTGCACTGAAAAAATTAGAATATAAGAAACGCACAGTGTAGTACATAGTATATGAGTGAGTTGCACTAAAAAACTTAGAATTTAGAGAAACGCACAGTGTAGTACATAGTATATGAGTGAGTTGCACTGAAAAACTTAGAATATAAGAAACGCACAGTGTAGTACATAGTATATGAGTGAGTTGCACTGAAAAACTTAGAATATAAGAAACGCACAGTGTAGTACATAGTATATGAGTGAGTTGCACTGAAAAACTTAGAATATAAGAAACGCACAGTGTAGTACATAGTATATGAGTGAGTTGCACTGAAAAACTTAGAATTTACTGAAAAACCCGCATTACAGGAAATGCACAGTGTAGTACATAGTATATGAGTGAGTTGCACTGAAAAACTTGGAATATAAGAAACGCACAGTGTAGTACATAGTATATGAGTGAGTTGCACTGAAAAACTTAGAATTTACTGAAAAACCCGCATTACACGAAATGCACAGTGTAGTACATAGTATACCAGTGAGTTGCACTGAAAAACTTAGAATATAAGAAACGCACAGTGTAGTACATAGTATATGAGTGAGTTGCACTGAAAAACTTAGAATATAAGAAACGCACAGTGTAGTACATAGTATATGAGTGAGTTGCACTGAAAAACTTAGAATATAAGAAACGCACAGTGTAGTGCATAGTATATGAGTGAGTTGCACTGAAAATCTTAGAATATAAGAAACGCACAGTGTAGTACATAGTATATGAGTGAGTTGCACTGAAAAACTTAGAATATAAGAAACGCACAGTGTAGTACATAGTATATGAGTGAGTTGCACTGAAAAACTTAGAATATAAGAAACGCACAGTGTAGTACATAGTATATGAGTGAGTTGCACTGAAAAACTTAGAATATAAGAAACACACAGTGTAGTACATAGTATATGAGTGAGTTGCACTGAAAAACTTAGAATATAAGAAACGCACAGTGTAGTACATAGTATATGAGTGAGTTGCACTGAGAAACTTAGAATATAAGAAACGCACAGTGTAGTACATAGTATATGAGTGAGTTGCACTGAAAAACTTAGAATTTACTGAAAAACCCGCATTACACGAAATGCACAGTGTAGTACATAGTATATGAGTGAGTTGCACTGAAAAACTCTAGAATATAAGAAACGCACAGTGTAGTACATAGTATATGAGTGAGTTGCACTGAAAAACTTAGAATATAAGAAACGCACAGTGTAGTACATAGTATATGAGTGAGTTGCACTGAAAAACTTAGAATATAAGAAACGCACAGTGTAGTACATAGTATATGAGTGAGTTGCACTGAAAAACGTAGAATATAAGAAACGCACAGTGTAGTACATAGTATATGAGTGAGTTGCACTGAAAAACTTAGAATATAAGAAACGCACAGTGTAGTACATAGTATATGAGTGAGTTGCACTCAAAAACTTAGAATATAAGAAACGCACAGTGTAGTACATAGTATATGAGTGAGTTGCACTGAAAAACTTAGAATATAAGAAACGCACAGTGTAGTACATAGTATATGAGTGAGTTGCACTGAAAAACTTAGAATATAAGAAACGCACAGTGTAGTACATAGTATATGAGTGAGTTGCACTGAAAAACTTAGATTTTAAGAAACGCACAGTGTAGTACATAGTATATGAGTGAGTTGCACTGAAAAACTTAGAATATAAGAAACGCACAGTGTAGTACATAGTATATGAGTGAGTTGCACTGAAAAACTTAGAATATAAGAAACGCACAGTGTAGTACATAGTATATGAGTGAGTTGCACTGAAAAACTTAGAATATAAGAAACGCACAGTGTAGTACATAGTATATGAGTGAGTTGCACTGAAAAACGTAGAATATAAGAAACGCACAGTGTAGTACATAGTATATGAGTGAGTTGCACTGAAAAACTTAGAATATAAGAAACGCACAGTGTAGTACATAGTATATGAGTGAGTTGCACTGAAAAACTTAGAATATAAGAAACGCACAGTGTAGTACATATTATATGAGTGAGTTGCACTGAAAAACTTAGAATATAAGAAACGCACAGTGTAGTACATAGTATATGAGTGAGTTGCACTGAAAAACTTAGAATATAAGAAACGCACAGTGTAGTACATAGTATATGAGTGAGTTGCACTGAAAAACTTAGAATATAAGAAACGCACAGTATAGTACATAGTATATGAGTGAGTTGAACTGAAAAACTTAGAATTTACTGAAAAACCCGCATTACACGAAATGCACAGTGTAGTACATAGTATATGAGTGAGTTGCACTGAAAAACTTAGAATATAAGAAACGCACAGTGTAGTACATAGTATATGAGTGAGTTGCACTGAAAAACGTAGAATATAAGAAACGCACAGTGTAGTACATAGTATATGAGTGAGTTGCACTGAAAAACTTAGAATATAAGAAACGCACAGTGTAGTACATAGTATATGAGTGAGTTGCACTGAAAAACTTAGAATTTAAGAAACGCACAGTGTAGTACATAGTATATGAGTGAGTTGCACTGAAAAACTTAGAATATAAGAAACGCACAGTGTAGTACATAGTATATGAGTGAGTTGCACTGAAAAACTTAGAATATAAGAAACGCACAGTGTAGTACATAGTATATGAGTGAGTTGCACTGAAAAACTTAGAATTTAAGAAACGCACAGTGTAGTACATAGTATATGAGTGAGTTGCACTGAAAAACTTAGAATATAAGAAACGCACAGTGTAGTACATAGTATATGAGTGAGTTGCACTGAAAAACTTAGAATATAAGAAACGCACAGTGTAGTACATAGTATATGAGTGAGTTGCACTGAAAAACTTAGAATATAAGAAACACACAGTGTAGTACATAGTATATGAGTGAGTTGCACTGAAAAAATTAGAATATAAGAAACGCACAGTGTAGTACATAGTATATGAGTGAGTTGCACTAAAAAACTTAGAATTTAGAGAAACGCACAGTGTAGTACATAGTATATGAGTGAGTTGCACTGAAAAACTTAGAATATAAGAAACGCACAGTGTAGTACATAGTATATGAGTGAGTTGCACTGAAAAACTTAGAATATAAGAAACGCACAGTGTAGTACATAGTATATGAGTGAGTTGCACTGAAAAACTTAGAATTTACTGAAAAACCCGCATTACAGGAAATGCACAGTGTAGTACATAGTATATGAGTGAGTTGCACTGAAAAACTTGGAATATAAGAAACGCACAGTGTAGTACATAGTATATGAGTGAGTTGCACTGAAAAACTTAGAATTTACTGAAAAACCCGCATTACACGAAATGCACAGTGTAGTACATAGTATACCAGTGAGTTGCACTGAAAAACTTAGAATATAAGAAACGCACAGTGTAGTACATAGTATATGAGTGAGTTGCACTGAAAAACTTAGAATATAAGAAACGCACAGTGTAGTACATAGTATATGAGTGAGTTGCACTGAAAAACTTAGAATTTACTGAAAAACCCGCATTACACGAAATGCACAGTGTAGTACATAGTATATGAGTGAGTTGCACTGAAAAACTTAGAATATAAGAAACGCACAGTGTAGTACATAGTATATGAGTGAGTTGCACTGAAAAACTTAGAATATAAGAAACGCACAGTGTAGTACATAGTATATGAGTGAGTTGCACTGAAAAACTTAGAATATAAGAAACGCACAGTGTAGTACATAGTATATGAGTGAGTTGCACTGAAAAACTTAGAATATAAGAAACGCACAGTGTAGTACATAGTATATGAGTGAGTTGCACTGAAAAACTTAGATTTTAAGAAACGCACAGTGTAGTACATAGTATATGAGTGAGTTGCACTGAAAAACTTAGAATATAAGAAACGCACAGTGTAGTACATAGTATATGAGTGAGTTGCACTGAAAAACTTAGAATATAAGAAACGCACAGTGTAGTACATAGTATATGAGTGAGTTGCACTGAAAAACTTAGAATATAAGAAACACACAGTGTAGTACATAGTATATGAGTGAGTTGCACTGAAAAACTTAGAATATAAGAAACGCACAGTGTAGTACATAGTATATGAGTGAGTTGCACTGAAAAACTTGGAATATAAGAAACGCACAGTGTAGTACATAGTATATGAGTGAGTTGCACTGAAAAACTTAGAATATAAGAAACGCACAGTGTAGTACATAGTATATGAGTGAGTTGCACTGAAAAACTTAGAATAAAAGAAACGCACAGTGTAGTACATAGTATATGAGTGAGTTGCACTGAAAAACTTAGAATATAAGAAACGCACAGTGTAGTACATAGTATATGAGTGAGTTGCACTGAAAAACTTAGAATATAAGAAACGCACAGTGTAGTACATAGTATATGAGTGAGTTGCACTGAAAAACTTAGAATATAAGAAACGCACAGTATAGTACATAGTATATGAGTGAGTTGAACTGAAAAACTTAGAATTTACTGAAAAACCCGCATTACACGAAATGCACAGTGTAGTACATAGTATATGAGTGAGTTGCACTGAAAAACTTAGAATATAAGAAACGCACAGTGTAGTACATAGTATATGAGTGAGTTGCACTGAAAAACGTAGAATATAAGAAACGCACAGTGTAGTACATAGTATATGAGTGAGTTGCACTGAAAAACTTAGAATATAAGAAACGCACAGTGTAGTACATAGTATATGAGTGAGTTGCACTGAAAAACTTAGAATTTAAGAAACGAACAGTGTAGTACATAGTATATGAGTGAGTTGCACTGAAAAACTTAGAATATAAGAAACGCACAGTGTAGTACATAGTATATGAGTGAGTTGCACTGAAAAACTTAGAATATAAGAAACGCACAGTGTAGTACATAGTATATGAGTGAGTTGCACTGAAAAACTTAGAATTTAAGAAACGCACAGTGTAGTACATAGTATATGAGTGAGTTGCACTGAAAAACTTAGAATATAAGAAACGCACAGTGTAGTACATAGTATATGAGTGAGTTGCACTGAAAAACTTAGAATATAAGAAACGCACAGTGTAGTACATAGTATATGAGTGAGTTGCACTGAAAAACTTAGAATATAAGAAACACACAGTGTAGTACATAGTATATGAGTGAGTTGCACTGAAAAACTTAGAATATAAGAAACGCACAGTGTAGTACATAGTATATGAGTGAGTTGCACTAAAAAACTTAGAATTTAGAGAAACGCACAGTGTAGTACATAGTATATGAGTGAGTTGCACTGAAAAACTTAGAATATAAGAAACGCACAGTGTAGTACATAGTATATGAGTGAGTTGCACTGAAAAACTTAGAATATAAGAAACGCACAGTGTAGTACATAGTATATGAGTGAGTTGCACTGAAAAACTTAGAATATAAGAAACGCACAGTGTAGTACATAGTATATGAGTGAGTTGCACTGAAAAACTTAGAATTTACTGAAAAACCCGCATTACACGAAATGCACAGTGTAGTACATAGTATATGAGTGAGTTGCACTGAAAAACTTGGAATATAAGAAACGCACAGTGTAGTACATAGTATATGAGTGAGTTGCACTGAAAAACTTAGAATTTACTGAAAAACCCGCATTACACGAAATGCACAGTGTAGTACATAGTATACGAGTGAGTTGCACTGAAAAACTTAGAATATAAGAAACGCACAGTGTAGTACATAGTATATGAGTGAGTTGCACTGAAAAACTTAGAATATAAGAAACGCACAGTGTAGTACATAGTATATGAGTGAGTTGCACTGAAAAACTTAGAATTTACTGAAAAACCCGCATTACACGAAATGCACAGTGTAGTACATAGTATATGAGTGAGTTGCACTGAAAAACTTAGAATATAAGAAACGCACAGTGTAGTACATAGTATATGAGTGAGTTGCACTGAAAAACTTAGAATATAAGAAACGCACAGTGTAGTACATAGTATATGAGTGAGTTGCACTGAAAAACTTAGAATATAAGAAACGCACAGTGTAGTACATAGTATATGAGTGAGTTGCACTGAAAAACTTAGAATATAAGAAACGCACAGTGTAGTACATAGTATATGAGTGAGTTGCACTGAAAAACTTAGAATATAAGAAACGCACAGTGTAGTACATAGTATATGAGTGAGTTGCACTGAAAAACTTAGAATATAAGAAACGCACAGTGTAGTACATAGTATATGAGTGAGTTGCACTGAAAAACTTAGAATTTACTGAAAAACCCGCATTACACGAAATGCACAGTGTAGTACATAGTATATGAGTGAGTTGCACTGAAAAACTTAGAATATAAGAAACGCACAGTGTAGTACATAGTATATGAGTGAGTTGCACTGAAAAACTTAGAATATAAGAAACGCACAGTGTAGTACATAGTATATGAGTGAGTTGCACTGAAAAACTTAGAATATAAGAAACGCACAGTGTAGTACATAGTATATGAGTGAGTTGCACTGAAAAACTTAGAATTTAAGAAACGCACAGTGTAGTACATAGTATATGAGTGAGTTGCACTGAAAAACTTAGAATATAAGAAACGCACAGTGTAGTACATAGTATATGAGTGAGTTGCACTGAAAAACTTAGAATATAAGAAACGCACAGTGTAGTACATAGTATATGAGTGAGTTGCACTGAAAAACTTAGAATTTACTGAAAAACCCGCATTACACGAAATGCACAGTGTAGTACATAGTATATGAGTGAGTTGCACTGAAAAACTCTAGAATATAAGAAACGCACAGTGTAGTACATAGTATATGAGTGAGTTGCACTAAAAAACTTAGAATATAAGAAACGCACAGTGTAGTACATAGTATATGAGTGAGTTGCACTGAAAAACTTAGAATATAAGAAACACACAGTGTAGTACACAGTATATGAGTGAGTTGCACTGAAAAACTTAGAATATAAGAAACGCACAGTGTAGTACATAGTATATGAGTGAGTTGCACTGAAAAACTTAGAATATAAGAAACACACAGTGTAGTACATAGTATATGAGTGAGTTGCACTCAAAAACTTAGAATATAAGAAACGCACAGTGTAGTACATAGTATATGAGTGAGTTGCACTGAAAAACTTAGAATATAAGAAACGCACAGTGTAGTACATAGTATATGAGTGAGTTGCACTGAAAAACTTAGAATATAAGAAACGCACAGTGTAGTACATAGTATATGAGTGAGTTGCACTGAAAAACTTAGAATTTACTGAAAAACCCGCATTACACGAAATGCACAGTGTAGTACATAGTATATGAGTGAGTTGCACTGAAAAACTTAGAATATAAGAAACGCACAGTGTAGTACATAGTATATGAGTGAGTTGCACTGAAAAACTTAGAATATAAGAAACGCACAGTGTAGTACATAGTATATGAGTGAGTTGCACTGAAAAACGTAGAATATAAGAAACGCACAGTGTAGTACATAGTATATGAGTGAGTTGCACTGAAAAAATTAGAATATAAGAAACGCACAGTGTAGTACATAGTATATGAGTGAGTTGCACTGAAAAACTTAGAATTTAAGAAACGCACAGTGTAGTACATAGTATATGAGTGAGTTGCACTGAAAAACTTAGAATATAAGAAACGCACAGTGTAGTACATAGTATATGAGTGAGTTGCACTGAAAAACTTAGAATATAAGAAACGCACAGTGTAGTACATAGTATATGAGTGAGTTGCACTGAAAAACTTAGAATTTAAGAAACGCACAGTGTAGTACATAGTATATGAGTGAGTTGCACTGAAAAACTTAGAATATAAGAAACGCACAGTGTAGTACATAGTATATGAGTGAGTTGCACTGAAAAACTTAGAATATAAGAAACGCACAGTGTAGTACATAGTATATGAGTGAGTTGCACTGAAAAACTTAGAATATAAGAAACGCACAGTGTAGTACATAGTATATGAGTGAGTTGCACTGAAAAACTTAGAATATAAGAAACGCACAGTGTAGTACATAGTATATGAGTGAGTTGCACTGAAAAACTTAGAATATAAGAAACGCACAGTGTAGTACATAGTATATGAGTGAGTTGCACTGAAAAACTTAGAATATAAGAAACGCACAGTGTAGTACATAGTATATGAGTGAGTTGCACTGAAAAACTTAGAATATAAGAAACGCACAGTGTAGTACATAGTATATGAGTGAGTTGCACTGAAAAACTTAGAATTTAGAGAAACGCACAGTGTAGTACATAGTATATGAGTGAGTTGCACTGAAAAACTTAGAATATAAGAAACGCACAGTGTAGTACATAGTATATGAGTGAGTTGCACTGAAAAACTTAGAATATAAGAAACGCACAGTGTAGTACATAGTATATGAGTGAGTTGCACTGAAAAACTTAGAATATAAGAAACGCACAGTGTAGTACATAGTATATGAGTGAGTTGCACTGAAAAACTTAGAATTTACTGAAAAACCCGCATTACACGAAATGCACAGTGTGGTACATAGTATATGAGTGAGTTGCACTGAAAAACTTGGAATATAAGAAACGCACAGTGTAGTACATAGTATATGAGTGAGTTGCACTGAAAAACTTAGAATATAAGAAACGCACAGTGTAGTACATAGTATATGAGTGAGTTGCACTGAAAAACTTAGAATATAAGAAACGCACATTGTAGTACATAGTATATGAGTGAGTTGCACTGAAAAACTTAGAATATAAGAAACGCACAGTGTAGTACATAGTATATGAGTGAGTTGCACTGAAAAACTTAGAATATAAGAAACGCACAGTGTAGTACATAGTATATGAGTGAGTTGCACTGAAAAACTTAGAATATAAGAAACGCACAGTGTAGTACATAGTATATGAGTGAGTTGCACTGAAAAACTTAGAATCTAAGAAACGCAAAGTGTAGTACATAGTATATGAGTGAGTTGCACTGAAAAACTTAGATTATAAGAAACGCACAGTGTAGTGCATAGTATATGAGTGAGTTGCACTGAAAATCTTAGAATATAAGAAACGCACAGTGTAGTACATAGTATATGAGTGAGTTGCACTGAAAAACTTAGAATATAAGAAACGCACAGTGTAGTACATAGTATATGAGTGAGTTGCACTGAAAAACTTAGAATATAAGAAACGCACAGTGTAGTACATAGTATATGAGTGAGTTGCACTGAAAAACTTAGAATATAAGAAACGCACAGTGTAGTACATAGTATATGAGTGAGTTGCACTGAGAAACTTAGAATATAAGAAACGCACAGTGTAGTACATAGTATATGAGTGAGTTGCACTGAAAAACTTAGAATTTACTGAAAAACCCGCATTACACGAAATGCACAGTGTAGTACATAGTATATGAGTGAGTTGCACTGAAAAACTCTAGAATATAAGAAACGCACAGTGTAGTACATAGTATATGAGTGAGTTGCACTGAAAAACTTAGAATATAAGAAACGCACAGTGTAGTACATAGTATATGAGTGAGTTGCACTGAAAAACTTAGAATATAAGAAACGCACAGTGTAGTACATAGTATATGAGTGAGTTGCACTGAAAAACGTAGAATATAAGAAACGCACAGTGTAGTACATAGTATATGAGTGAGTTGCACTGAAAAACTTAGAATATAAGAAACGCACAGTGTAGTACATAGTATATGAGTGAGTTGCACTGAAAAACTTAGAATATAAGAAACGCACAGTGTAGTACATAGTATATGAGTGAGTTGCACTGAAAAACTTAGAATATAAGAAACGCACAGTGTAGTACATAGTATATGAGTGAGTTGCACTGAAAAACGTAGAATATAAGAAACGCACAGTGTAGTACATAGTATATGAGTGAGTTGCACTGAAAAACTTAGAATATAAGAAACGCACAGTGTAGTACATAGTATATGAGTGAGTTGCACTGAAAAACTTAGAATTTAAGAAACGCACAGTGTAGTACATAGTATATGAGTGAGTTGCACTGAAAAACTTAGAATATAAGAAACGCACAGTGTAGTACATAGTATATGAGTGAGTTGCACTGAAAAACTTAGAATATAAGAAACGCACAGTGTAGTACATAGTATATGAGTGAGTTGCACTGAAAAACTTAGAATTTAAGAAACGCACAGTGTAGTACATAGTATATGAGTGAGTTGCACTGAAAAACTTAGAATATAAGAAACGCACAGTGTAGTACATATTATATGAGTGAGTTGCACTGAAAAACTTAGAATATAAGAAACGCACAGTGTAGTACATAGTATATGAGTGAGTTGCACTGAAAAACTTAGAATATAAGAAACGCACAGTGTAGTACATAGTATATGAGTGAGTTGCACTGAAAAACTTAGAATATAAGAAACGCACAGTGTAGTACATAGTATATGAGTGAGTTGCACTGAAAAACTTAGAATATAAGAAACGCACAGTGTAGTACATAGTATATGAGTGAGTTGCACTGAAAAACTTAGAATATAAGAAACGCACAGTGTAGTACATAGTATATGAGTGAGTTGCACTGAAAAACTTAGAATTTAGAGAAACGCACAGTGTAGTACATAGTATATGAGTGAGTTGCACTGAAAAACTTAGAATATAAGAAACGCACAGTGTAGTACATAGTATATGAGTGAGTTGCACTGAAAAACTTAGAATATAAGAAACGCACAGTGTAGTACATAGTATATGAGTGAGTTGCTCTGAAAAACTTAGAATATAAGAAACGCACAAGGTAGTACATAGTATATGAGTGAGTTGCACTGAAAAACTTAGAATTTACTGAAAAACCCGCATTACACGAAATGCACAGTGTGGTACATAGTATATGAGTGAGTTGCACTGAAAAACTTGGAATATAAGAAACGCACAGTGTAGTACATAGTATATGAGTGAGTTGCACTGAAAAACTTAGAATATAAGAAACGCACAGTGTAGTACATAGTATATGAGTGTGTTGCACTGAAAAACTTAGAATATAAGAAACGCACATTGTAGTACATAGTATATGAGTGAGTTGCACTGAAAAACTTAGAATATAAGAAACGCACAGTGTAGTACATAGTATATGAGTGAGTTGCACTGAAAAACTTAGAATATAAGAAACGCACAGTGTAGTACATAGTATATGAGTGAGTTGCACTGAAAAACTTAGAATATAAGAAACGCACAGTGTAGTACATAGTATATGAGTGAGTTGCACTGAAAAACTTAGAATATAAGAAACGCACAGTGTAGTACATAGTATATGAGTGAGTTGCACTGAAAAACTTAGAATATAAGAAACGCACAGTGTAGTACATAGTATATGAGTGAGTTGCACTGAAAAACTTAGAATATAAGAAACGCACAGTGTAGTACATAGTATATGAGTGAGTTGCACTGAAAAACTTAGAATTTAGAGAAACGCACAGTGTAGTACATAGTATATGAGTGAGTTGCACTGAAAAACTTAGAATATAAGAAACGCACAGTGTAGTACATAGTATATGAGTGAGTTGCACTGAAAAACTTAGAATATAAGAAACGCACAGTGTAGTACATAGTATATGAGTGAGTTGCTCTGAAAAACTTAGAATATAAGAAACGCACAAGGTAGTACATAGTATATGAGTGAGTTGCACTGAAAAACTTAGAATTTACTGAAAAACCCGCATTACACGAAATGCACAGTGTGGTACATAGTATATGAGTGAGTTGCACTGAAAAACTTGGAATATAAGAAACGCACAGTGTAGTACATAGTATATGAGTGAGTTGCACTGAAAAACTTAGAATATAAGAAACGCACAGTGTAGTACATAGTATATGAGTGTGTTGCACTGAAAAACTTAGAATATAAGAAACGCACATTGTAGTACATAGTATATGAGTGAGTTGCACTGAAAAACTTAGAATATAAGAAACGCACAGTGTAGTACATAGTATATGAGTGAGTTGCACTGAAAAACTTAGAATATAAGAAACGCACAGTGTAGTACATAGTATATGAGTGAGTTGCACTGAAAAACTTAGAATATAAGAAACGCACAGTGTAGTACATAGTATATGAGTGAGTTGCACTGAAAAACTTAGAATATAAGAAACGCACAGTGTAGTACATAGTATATGAGTGAGTTGCACTGAAAAACTTAGATTATAAGAAACGCACAGTGTAGTGCATAGTATATGAGTGAGTTGCACTGAAAATCTTAGAATATAAGAAACGCACAGTGTAGTACATAGTATATGAGTGAGTTGCACTGAAAAACTTAGAATATAAGAAACGCACAGTGTAGTACATAGTATATGAGTGAGTTGCACTGAAAAACTTAGAATATAAGAAACGCACAGTGTAGTACATAGTATATGAGTGAGTTGCACTGAAAAACTTAGAATATAAGAAACGCACAGTGTAGTACATAGTATATGAGTGAGTTGCACTGAGAAACTTAGAATATAAGAAACGCACAGTGTAGTACATAGTATATGAGTGAGTTGCACTGAAAAACTTAGAATTTACTGAAAAACCCGCATTACACGAAATGCACAGTGTAGTACATAGTATATGAGTGAGTTGCACTGAAAAACTCTAGAATATAAGAAACGCACAGTGTAGTACATAGTATATGAGTGAGTTGCACTGAAAAACTTAGAATATAAGAAACGCACAGTGTAGTACATAGTATATGAGTGAGTTGCACTGAAAAACTTAGAATATAAGAAACGCACAGTGTAGTACATAGTATATGAGTGAGTTGCACTGAAAAACGTAGAATATAAGAAACGCACAGTGTAGTACATAGTATATGAGTGAGTTGCACTGAAAAACTTAGAATATAAGAAACGCACAGTGTAGTACATAGTATATGAGTGAGTTGCACTGAAAAACTTAGAATTTAAGAAACGCACAGTGTAGTACATAGTATATGAGTGAGTTGCACTGAAAAACTTAGAATATAAGAAACGCACAGTGTAGTACATAGTATATGAGTGAGTTGCACTGAAAAACTTAGATTTTAAGAAACGCACAGTGTAGTACATAGTATATGAGTGAGTTGCACTGAAAAACTTAGAATATAAGAAACGCACAGTGTAGTACATAGTATATGAGTGAGTTGCACTGAAAAACTTAGAATATAAGAAACGCACAGTGTAGTACATAGTATATGAGTGAGTTGCACTGAAAAACTTAGAATATAAGAAACACACAGTGTAGTACATAGTATATGAGAGAGTTGCACTGAAAAACTTAGAATATAAGAAACGCACAGTGTAGTACATAGTATATGATTGAGTTGCACTGAAAAACTTAGAATTTAGAGAAACGCACAGTGTAGTACATAGTATATGAGTGAGTTGCACTGAAAAACTTAGAATATAAGAAACGCACAGTGTAGTAGGTAGTATATGAGTGAGTTGCACTGAAAAACTTAGAATATAAGAAACGCACAGTGTAGTACATAGTATATGAGTGAGTTGCACTGAAAAACTTAGAATATAAGAAACGCACAGTGTAGTACATAGTATATGAGTGAGTTGCACTGAAAAACTTAGAATTTACTGAAAAACCCGCATTACACGAAATGCACAGTGTAGTACATAGTATATGAGTGAGTTGCACTGAAAAACTTGGAATATAAGAAACGCACAGTGTAGTACATAGTATATGAGTGAGTTGCACTGAAAAACTTAGAATATAAGAAACGCACAGTGTAGTACATAGTATATGAGTGAGTTGCACTGAAAAACTTAGAATATAAGAAACGCACAGTGTAGTACATAGTATATGAGTGAGTTGCACTGAAAAACTTAGAATATAAGAAACGCACAGTGTAGTACATAGTATATGAGTGAGTTGCACTGAAAAACTTAGAATTTACTGAAAAACCCGCATTACACGAAATGCACAGTGTAGTACATAGTATATGAGTGAGTTGCACTGAAAAACTTAGATTTTAAGAAACGCACAGTGTAGTACATATTATATGAGTGAGTTGCACTGAAAAACTTAGAATATAAGAAACGCACAGTGTAGTACATAGTATATGAGTGAGTTGCACTGAAAAACTTAGAATATAAGAAACGCACAGTGTAGTACATAGTATATGAGTGAGTTGCACTGAAAAACTTAGAATATAAGAAACGCACAGTGTAGTACATAGTATATGAGTGAGTTGCACTGAAAAACTTAGAATATAAGAAACGCACAGTGTAGTACATAGTATATGAGTGAGTTGCACTGAAAAACTTAGAATATAAGAAACGCACAGTGTAGTACATAGTATATGAGTGAGTTGCACTGAAAAACTTAGAATATAAGAAACGCACAGTGTAGTACATAGTATATGAGTGAGTTGCACTGAAAAACTTAGAATATAAGAAACGCACAGTGTAGTGCATAGTATATGAGTGAGTTGCACTGAAAAACTTAGAATATAAGAAACGCACAGTGTAGTGCATAGTATATGAGTGAGTTGCACTGAAAAACTTAGAATATAAGAAACGCACAGTGTAGTACATAGTATATGAGTGAGTTGCACTGAAAAACTTAGAATATAAGAAACGCACATTGTAGTACATAGTACATGAGTGAGTTGCACTGAAAAACTTAGAATATAAGAAACGCACAGTGTAGTACATAGTATATGAGTGAGTTGCACTGAAAAACTTAGAATATAAGAAACGCACAGTGTAGTACATAGTATATGAGTGAGTTGCACTGAAAAACTTAGAATATAAGAAACGCACAGTGTAGTACATAGTATATGAGTGAGTTGCACTGAAAAACTTAGAATATAAGAAACGCACAGTGTAGTACATAGTATATGAGTGAGTTGCACTGAAAAACTTAGAATATAAGAAACGCACAGTGTAGTACATAGTATATGAGTGAGTTGCACTGAAAAACTTAGAATATAAGAAACGCACAGTGTAGTACATAGTATATGAGTGAGTTGCACTGAAAAACTTAGAATATAAGAAACGCACAGTGTAGTACATAGTATATGAGTGAGTTGCACTGAAAAACTTAGAATATAAGAAACGCACAGTGTAGTACATAGTATATGAGTGAGTTGCACTGAAAAACTTAGAATATAAGAAACGCACAGTGTAGTACATAGTATATGAGTGAGTTGCACTGAAAAAATTAGAATATAAGAAACGCACAGTGTAGTACATAGTATATGAGTGAGTTGCACTGAAAAAATTAGAATTTACTGAAAAACCCGCATTACACGAAATGCACAGTGTAGTACATAGTATATGAGTGAGTTGCACTGAAAAACTTGGAATATAAGAAACGCACAGTGTAGTACATAGTATATGAGTGAGTTGCACTGAAAAACTTAGAATATAAGAAACGCACAGTGTAGTACATAGTATATGAGTGAGTTGCACTGAAAAACTTAGAATATAAGAAACGCACAGTGTAGTACATAGTATATGAGTGAGTTGCACTGAAAAACTTAGAATATAAGAAACGCACAGTGTAGTACATAGTATATGAGTGAGTTGCACTGAAAAACTTAGAATATAAGAAACGCACAGTGTAGTACATAGTATATGAGTGAGTTGCACTGAAAAACTTAGAATATAAGAAACGCACAGTGTAGTACATAGTATATGAGTGAGTTGCACTGAAAAACTTAGAATATAAGAAACGCACAGTGTAGTACATAGTATATGAGTGAGTTGCACTGAAAAACTTAGAATATAAGAAACGCACAGTGTAGTACATAGTATATGAGTGAGTTGCACTGAAAAACTTAGAATATAAGAAACGCACAGTGTAGTACATAGTATATGAGTGAGTTGCACTGAAAAACTTAGAATATAAGAAACGCACAGTGTAGTACATAGTATATGAGTGAGTTGCACTGAAAAACTTAGAATATAAGAAACGCACAGTGTAGTGCATAGTATATGAGTGAGTTGCACTGAAAAACTTAGAATATAAGAAACGCACAGTGTAGTGCATAGTATATGAGTGAGTTGCACTGAAAAACTTAGAATATAAGAAACGCACAGTGTAGTACATAGTATATGAGTGAGTTGCACTGAAAAACTTAGAATATAAGAAACGCACAGTGTAGTACATAGTACATGAGTGAGTTGCACTGAAAAACTTAGAATATAAGAAACGCACAGTGTAGTACATAGTATATGAGTGAGTTGCACTGAAAAACTTAGAATATAAGAAACGCACAGTGTAGTACATAGTATATGAGTGAGTTGCACTGAAAAACTTAGAATATAAGAAACGCACAGTGTAGTACATAGTATATGAGTGAGTTGCACTGAAAAACTTAGAATATAAGAAACGCACAGTGTAGTGCATAGTATATGAGTGAGTTGCACTGAAAAACTTAGAATATAAGAAACGCACAGTGTAGTGCATAGTATATGAGTGAGTTGCACTGAAAAACTTAGAATATAAGAAACGCACAGTGTAGTACATAGTATATGAGTGAGTTGCACTGAAAAACTTAGAATATAAGAAACGCACAGTGTAGTACATAGTACATGAGTGAGTTGCACTGAAAAACTTAGAATATAAGAAACGCACAGTGTAGTACATATTATATGAGTGAGTTGCACTGAAAAACTTAGAATATAAGAAACGCACAGTGTAGTACATAGTATATGAGTGAGTTGCACTGAAAAACTTAGAATATTAGAAACGCACAGTGTAGTACATAGTATATGAGTGAGTTGCACTGAAAAACTTAGAATATAAGACACGCACAGTGTAGTACATAGTATATGAGTGAGTTGCACTGAAAAACTTAGAATATAAGAAACGCACAGTGTAGTGCATAGTATATGAGTGAGTTGCACTGAAAAACTTAGAATATAAGAAACGCACAGTGTAGTACATAGTATATGAGTGAGTTGCACTGAAAAACTTAGAATATAATAAACGCACAGTGTAGTACATAGTATATGAGTGAGTTGCACTGAAAAACTTAGAATATAAGAAACGCACAGTGTAGTACATAGTATATGAGTGAGTTGCACTGAAAAACTTAGAATATAAGAAACGCACAGTGTAGTACATAGTATATGAGTGAGTTGCACTGAAAAACTTAGAATA
This sequence comes from Mus caroli, assembly GCF_978045245.1. Taxonomy (NCBI): domain Eukaryota; kingdom Metazoa; phylum Chordata; class Mammalia; order Rodentia; family Muridae; genus Mus; species Mus caroli. The sequence continues at coordinate 4,238,488 of NW_028227284.1, read as the reverse complement.
TAAGAAACGCACAGTGTAGTACATAGTATATGAGTGAGTTGCACTGAAAAACTTAGAATATAAGAAACGCACAGTGTAGTACATAGTATATGAGTGAGTTGCACTGAAAAACTTAGAATATAAGAAACGCACAGTGTAGTACATAGTATATGAGTGAGTTGCACTGAAAAACTTAGAATATAAGAAACGCACAGTGTAGTACATAGTATATGAGTGAGTTGCACTGAAAAACTTAGAATATAAGAAACGCACAGTGTAGTACATAGTATATGAGTGAGTTGCACTGAAAAACTTAGAATATAAGAAACGCACAGTGTAGTACATAGTATATGAGTGAGTTGCACTGAAAAACTTAGAATTTAGAGAAACGCACAGTGTAGTACATAGTATATGAGTGAGTTGCACTGAAAAACTTAGAATATAAGAAACGCACAGTGTAGTACATAGTATATGAGTGAGTTGCACTGAAAAACTTAGAATATAAGAAACGCACAGTGTAGTACATAGTATATGAGTGAGTTGCACTGAAAAACTTAGAATATAAGAAACGCACAGTGTAGTACATAGTATATGAGTGAGTTGCACTGAAAAAATTAGAATTTACTGAAAAACCCGCATTACACGAAATGCACAGTGTAGTACATAGTATATGAGTGAGTTGCACTGAAAAACTTGGAATATAAGAAACGCACAGTGTAGTACATAGTATATGAGTGAGTTGCACTGAAAAACTTAGAATATAAGAAACGCACAGTGTAGTACATAGTATATGAGTGAGTTGCACTGAAAAACTTAGAATATAAGAAACGCACAGTGTAGTACATAGTATATGAGTGAGTTGCACTGAAAAACTTAGAATATAAGAAACGCACAGTGTAGTACATAGTATATGAGTGAGTTGCACTGAAAAACTTAGAATATAAGAAACTCACAGTGTAGTACATAGTATATGAGTGAGTTGCACTGAAAAACTTAGAATATAAGAAACGCACAGTGTAGTACATAGTATATGAGTGAGTTGCACTGAAAAACTTAGAATATAAGAAACGCACAGCGTAGTACATAGTATATGAGTGAGTTGCACTGAAAAACTTAGAATATAAGAAACGCACAGCGTAGTACATAGTATATGAGTGAGTTGCACTGAAAAACTTAGAATATAAGAAACGCACAGTGTAGTACATAGTATATGAGTGAGTTGCACTGAAAAACTTAGAATATAAGAAACGCACAGTGTAGTACATAGTATATGAGTGAGTTGCACTGAAAAACTTAGAATATAAGAAACGCACAGTGTAGTACATAGTATATGAGTGAGTTGCACTGAAAAACTTAGAATATAAGAAACGCACAGTGTAGTACATAGTATATGAGTGAGTTGCACTGAAAAACTTAGAATTTACTGAAAAACCCGTTTTACACGAAATGCACAGTGTAGTACATAGTATATGAGTGAGTTGCACTGAAAAACTTAGAATATAAGAAACGCACAGTGTAGTACATAGTATATGAGTGAGTTGCACTGAAAAACTTAGAATATAAGAAACGCACAGTGTAGTACATAGTATATGAGTGAGTTGCACTGAAAAACTTAGAATATAAGAAACGCACAGTGTAGTACATAGTATATGAGTGAGTTGCACTGAAAAACTTAGAATATAAGAAACGCACAGTGTAGTACATAGTATATGAGTGAGTTGCACTGAAAAACTTAGAATATAAGAAACGCACAGTGTAGTACATAGTATATGAGTGAGTTGCACTCAAAAACTTAGAATATAAGAAACGCACAGTGTAGTACATAGTATATGAGTGAGTTGCACTGAAAAACTTAGAATATAAGAAACGCACAGTGTAGTCCATAGTATATGAGTGAGTTGCACTGAAAAACTTAGAATTTACTGAAAAACCCGCATTACACGAAATGCACAGTGTAGTACATAGTATATGAGTGAGTTGCACTGAAAAACTTAGAATATAAGAAACGCACAGTGTAGTACATAGTATATGAGTGAGTTGCACTGAAAAAATTAGAATATAAGAAACGCACAGTGTAGTACATAGTATATGAGTGAGTTGCACTGAAAAAATTAGAATTTACTGAAAAACCCGCATTACACGAAATGCACAAGGTAGTACATAGTATATGAGTGAGTTGCACTGAAAAACTTGGAATATAAGAAACGCACAGTGTAGTACATAGTATATGAGTGAGTTGCACTGAAAAACTTAGAATATAAGAAACGCACAGTGTAGTACATAGTATATGAGTGAGTTGCACTGAAAAACTTAGAATATAAGAAACGCACAGTGTAGTACATAGTATATGAGTGAGTTGCACTGAAAAACTTAGAATATAAGAAACGCACAGTGTAGTACATAGTATATGAGTGAGTTGCACTGAAAAACTTAGAATATAAGAAATGCACAGCGTAGTACATAGTATATGAGTGAGTTGCACTGAAAAACTTAGAATATAAGAAACGCACAGTGTAGTACATAGTATATGAGTGAGTTGCACTGAAAAACTTAGAATATAAGAAACGCACAGTGTAGTACATAGTATATGAGTGAGTTGCACTGAAAAACTTAGAATATAAGAAACGCACAGTGTAGTACATAGTATATGAGTGAGTTGCACTGAAAAACTTAGAATATAAGAAACGCACAGTGTAGTACATAGTATATGAGTGAGTTGCACTGAAAAACTTAGAATTTACTGAAAAACCCGCATTACACGAAATGCACAGTGTAGTACATAGTATATGAGTGAGTTGCACTGAAAAACTTAGAATATCAGAAACGCACAGTGTAGTACATAGTATATGAGTGAGTTGCACTGAAAAACTTAGAATATAAGAAACGCACAGTGTAGTACATAGTATATGAGTGAGTTGCACTGAAAAACTTAGAATATAAGAAACGCACAGTGTAGTACATAGTATATGAGTGAGTTGCACTGAAAAACTTAGAATATAAGAAACGCACAGTGTAGTACATAGTATATGAGTGAGTTGCACTGAAAAACTTAGAATATAAGAAACGCACAGTGTAGTACATAGTATATGAGTGAGTTGCACTCAAAAACTTAGAATATAAGAAACGCACAGTGTAGTACATAGTATATGAGTGAGTTGCACTGAAAAACTTAGAATATAAGAAACGCACAGTGTAGTCCATAGTATATGAGTGAGTTGCACTGAAAAACTTAGAATTTACTGAAAAACCCGCATTACACGAAATGCACAGTGTAGTACATAGTATATGAGTGAGTTGCACTGAAAAACTCAGGATATAAGAAACGCACAGTGTAGTACATAGTATATGAGTGAGTTGCACTGAAAAACTTAGAATATAAGAAACGCACAGTGTAGTACATAGTATATGAGTGAGTTGCACTGAAAAACGTAGAATATAAGAAACGCACAGTGTAGTACATAGTATATGAGTGAGTTGCACTGAAAAACTTAGAATATAAGAAACGCACAGTGTAGTACATAGTATATGAGTGAGTTGCACTGAAAAACTTAGAATTTAAGAAACGCACAGTGTAGTACATAGTATATGAGTGAGTTGCACTGAAAAACTTAGAATATAAGAAACGCACAGTGTAGTACATAGTATATGAGTGAGTTGTACTGAAAAACTTAGAATATAAGAAACGCACAGTGTAGTACATAGTATATGAGTGAGTTGCACTGAAAAACTTAGAATTTAAGAAACGCACAGTGTAGTACATAGTATATTAGTGAGTTGCACTGAAAAACTTAGAATATAAGAAACGCACAGTGTAGTACATAGTATATGAGTGAGTTGCACTGAAAAACTTAGAATATAAGAAACGCACAGTGTAGTACATAGTATATGAGTGAGTTGCACTGAAAAACTTAGAATATAAGAAACTCACAGTGTAGTACATAGTATATGAGTGAGTTGCACTGAAAAACTTAGAATATAAGAAACGCACAGTGTAGTACATAGTATATGAGTGAGTTGCACTGAAAAACTTAGAATTTAGAGAAACGCACAGTGTAGTACATAGTATATGAGTGAGTTGCACTGAAAAACTTAGAATATAAGAAACGCACAGTGTAGTACATAGTATATGAGTGAGTTGCACTGAAAAACGTAGAATATAAGAAACGACAGTGTAGTACATAGTATATGAGGGAGTTGCACTGAAAAACTTAGAATATAAGAAACGCACAGTGTAGTACATAGTATATGAGTGAGTTGCACTGAAAAACTTAGAATTTAAGAAACGCACAGTGTAGTACATAGTATATGAGTGAGTTGCACTGAAAAACTTAGAATATAAAAAACGCACAGTGTAGTACATAGTATATGAGTGAGTTGCACTGAAAAACTTAGAATATAAGAAACGCACAGTGTAGTACATAGTATATGAGTGAGTTGCACTGAAAAACTTAGAATATAAGAAACGCACAGTGTAGTACATAGTATATGAGTGAGATGCACTGAAAAACTTAGAATATAAGAAACGCACAGTGTAGTACAAAGTATATGAGTGAGTTGCACTGAAAAACTTAGAATATAAGAAACGCACAGTGTAGTACATAGTATATGAGTGAGTTGCACTGAAAAACTTAGAATATAAGAAACGCACAGTGTAGTACATAGTATATGAGTGAGTTGCACTGAAAAACTTAGAATTTACTGAAAAACCCGCATTACACGAAATGCACAGTGTAGTACATAGTATATGAGTGAGTTGCACTGAAAAACTTAGAATATAAGAAACGCACAGTGTAGTACATAGTATATGAGTGAGTTGCACTGAAAAACTTAGAATATAAGAAACGCACAGTGTAGTACATAGTATATGAGTGAGTTGCACTCAAAAACTTAGAATATAAGAAACGCACAGTGTAGTACATAGTATATGAGTGAGTTGCACTGAAAAACTTAGAATATAAGAAACGCACAGTGTAGTACATAGTATATGAGTGAGTTGCACTCAAAAACTTAGAATATAAGAAACGCACAGTGTAGTACATAGTATATGAGTGAGTTGCACTGAAAAACTTAGAATATAAGAAACGCACAGTGTAGTACATAGTATATGAGTAAGTTGCACTGAAAAACGTAGAATATAAGAAACGCACAGTGTAGTACATAGTATATGAGTGAGTTGCACTGAAAAACTTAGAATTTACTGAAAAACCCGCATTACACGAAATGCACAGTGTAGTACATAGTATATGAGTGAGTTGCACTGAAAAACTCTAGAATATAAGAAACGCACAGTGTAGTACATAGTATATGAGTGAGTTGCACTGAAAAACTTAGAATATAAGAAACGCACAGTGTAGTACATAGTATATGAGTGAGTTGCACTGAAAAACTTAGAATATAAGAAACGCACAGTGTAGTACATAGTATATGAGTGAGTTGCACTGAAAAACTTAGAATATAAGAAACGCACAGTGTAGAACATAGTATATGAGTGAGTTGCACTGAAAAACTTAGAATATAAGAAACGCACAGTGTAGTACATAGTATATGAGTGAGTTGCACTGAAAAACTTAGAATATAAGAAACGCACAGTGTAGTACATAGTATATGAGTGAGTTGCACTGAAAAACTTAGAATTTACTGAAAAACTCGCATTACACGAAATGCACAGTGTAGTACATAGTATATGAGTGAGTTGCACTGAAAAACTTAGAATATAAGAAACGCACAGTGTAGTACATAGTAGATGAGTGAGTTGCACTGAAAAACTTAGAATATAAGAAACGCACAGTGTAGTACATAGTATATGAGTGAGTTGCACTGAAAAACTTAGAATATAAGAAACGCACAGTGTAGTACATAGTATATGAGTGAGTTGCACTGAAAAACTTAGAATATAAGAAACGCACAGTGTAGTACATAGTATATGAGTGAGTTGCACTGAAAAACTTAGAATTTAAGAAACGCACAGTGTAGTACATAGTATATGAGTGAGTTGCACTGAAAAACTTAGAATATAAGAAACGCACAGTGTAGTACATAGTATATGAGTGAGTTGCACTGAAAAACTTAGAATATAAGAAACGCACAGTGTAGTACATAGTATATGAGTGAGTTGCACTGAAAAACTTAGAATTTAAGAAACGCACAGTGTAGTACATAGTATATGAGTGAGTTGCACTGAAAAACTTAGAATATAAGAAACGCACAGTGTAGTACATAGTATATGAGTGAGTTGCACTGAAAACCTTAGAATTTACTGAAAAACCCGCATTACACGAAATGCACAGTGTAGTACATAGTATATGAGTGAGTTGCACTGAAAAACTCTAGAATATAAGAAACGCACAGTGTAGTACATAGTATATGAGTGAGTTGCACAGAAAAACTTAGAATATAAGAAACGCACAGTGTAGTACATAGTATATGAGTGAGTTGCACTGAAAAACTTAGAATATAAGAAACGCACAGTGTAGTACATAGTATATGAGTGAGTTGCACTGAAAAACTTAGAATATAAGAAACTCACAGTGTAGTACATAGTATATGAGTGAGTTGCACTGAAAAACTTAGAATATAAGAAACGCACAGTGTAGTACATAGTATATGAGTGAGTTGCACTGAAAAACTTAGAATATAAGAAACGCACAGTGTAGTACATAGTATATGAGTGAGTTGCACTGAAAAACTTAGAATATAAGAAACGCACAGTGTAGTACATAGTATATGAGTGAGTTGCACTGAAAAACTTAGAATATAAGAAACGCACAGTGTAGTACATAGTATATGAGTGAGTTGCACTGAAAAACTTAGAATATAAGAAACGCACAGTGTAGTACATAGTATATGAGTGAGTGGCACTGAAAAACTCTAGAATATAAGAAACGCACAGTGTAGTACATAGTATATGAGTGAGTTGCACTGAAAAACTTAGAATATAAGAAACGCACAGTGTAGTACATAGTATATGAGTGAGTTGCACTGAAAAACTTAGAATATAAGAAACGCACAGTGTAGTACATAGTATATGAGTGAGTTGCACTGAAAAACTTAGAATATAAGAAACGCACAGTGTAGTACATAGTATATGAGTGAGTTGCACTGAAAAACTTAGAATATAAGAAACGCACAGTGTAGTACATAGTATATGAGTGAGTTGCACTGAAAAACTTAGAATATAAGAAACGCACAGTGTAGTACATAGTATATGAGTGAGTTGCACTGAAAAACTTAGAATATAAGAAACGCACAGTGTAGTACATAGTATATGAGTGAGTTGCACTGAAAAACTTAGAATATAAGAAACGCACAGTGTAGTACATAGTATATGAGTGAGTTGCACTGAAAAACTTAGAATATAAGAAACGCACAGTGTAGTACATAGTATATGAGTGAGTTGCACTGAAAAACTTAGAATATAAGAAACGCACAGTGTAGTACATAGTATATGAGTGAGTTGCACTGAAAAACTTAGAATTTACTGAAAAACCCGCATTACACGAAATGCACAGTGTAGTACATAGTATATGAGTGAGTTGCACTGAAAAACTTAGAATATAAGAAACGCACAGTGTAGTACATAGTATATGAGTGAGTTGCACTGAAAAACTTAGAATATAAGAAACGCACAGTGTAGTACATAGTATATGAGTGAGTTGCACTGAAAAACTTAGAATATAAGAAACGCACAGTGTAGTACATAGTATATGAGTGAGTTGCACTGAAAAACTTAGAATATAAGAAACGCACAGTGTAGTACATAGTATATGAGTGAGTTGCACTGAAAAACTTAGAATATAAGAAACACACAGTGTAGTACATAGTATATGAGTGAGTTGCACTGAAAAACTTAGAATATAAGAAACGCACAGTGTAGTACATAGTATATGAGTGAGTTGCACTGAAAAACTTAGAATTTAGAGAAACGCACAGTGTAGTACATAGTATATGAGTGAGTTGCACTGAAAAACTTAGAATATAAGAAACGCACAGTGTAGTACATAGTATATGAGTGAGTTGCACTGAAAAACGTAGAATATAAGAAACGACAGTGTAGTACATAGTATATGAGGGAGTTGCACTGAAAAACTTAGAATATAAGAAACGCACAGTGTAGTACATAGTATATGAGTGAGTTGCACTGAAAAACTTAGAATTTAAGAAACGCACAGTGTAGTACATAGTATATGAGTGAGTTGCACTGAAAAACTTAGAATATAAAAAACGCACAGTGTAGTACATAGTATATGAGTGAGTTGCACTGAAAAACTTAGAATATAAGAAACGCACAGTGTAGTACATAGTATATGAGTGAGTTGCACTGAAAAACTTAGAATATAAGAAACGCACAGTGTAGTACATAGTATATGAGTGAGATGCACTGAAAAACTTAGAATATAAGAAACGCACAGTGTAGTACATAGTATATGAGTGAGTTGCACTGAAAAACTTAGAATATAAGAAACGCACAGTGTAGTACATAGTATATGAGTGAGTTGCACTGAAAAACTTAGAATATAAGAAACGCACAGTGTAGTACATAGTATATGAGTGAGTTGCACTGAAAAACTTAGAATATAAGAAACGCACAGTGTAGTACATAGTATATGAGTGAGTTGCACTGAAAAACTTAGAATATAAGAAACTCACAGTGTAGTACATAGTATATGAGTGAGTTGCACTGAAAAACTTAGAATATAAGAAACGCACAGTGTAGTACATAGTATATGAGTGAGTTGCACTGAAAAACTTAGAATTTAGAGAAACGCACAGTGTAGTACATAGTATATGAGTGAGTTGCACTGAAAAACTTAGAATATAAGAAACGCACAGTGTAGTACATAGTATATGAGTGAGTTGCACTGAAAAACGTAGAATATAAGAAACGACAGTGTAGTACATAGTATATGAGGGAGTTGCACTGAAAAACTTAGAATATAAGAAACGCACAGTGTAGTACATAGTATATGAGTGAGTTGCACTGAAAAACTTAGAATTTAAGAAACGCACAGTGTAGTACATAGTATATGAGTGAGTTGCACTGAAAAACTTAGAATATAAAAAACGCACAGTGTAGTACATAGTATATGAGTGAGTTGCACTGAAAAACTTAGAATATAAGAAACGCACAGTGTAGTACATAGTATATGAGTGAGTTGCACTGAAAAACTTAGAATATAAGAAACGCACAGTGTAGTACATAGTATATGAGTGAGATGCACTGAAAAACTTAGAATATAAGAAACGCACAGTGTAGTACATAGTATATGAGTGAGTTGCACTGAAAAACTTAGAATATAAGAAACGCACAGTGTAGTACATAGTATATGAGTGAGTTGCACTGAAAAACTTAGAATATAAGAAACGCACAGTGTAGTACATAGTATATGAGTGAGTTGCACTGAAAAACTTAGAATTTACTGAAAAACCCGCATTACACGAAATGCACAGTGTAGTACATAGTATATGAGTGAGTTGCACTGAAAAACTTAGAATATAAGAAACGCACAGTGTAGTACATAGTATATGAGTGAGTTGCACTGAAAAACTTAGAATATAAGAAACGCACAGTGTAGTACATAGTATATGAGTGAGTTGCACTCAAAAACTTAGAATATAAGAAACGCACAGTGTAGTACATAGTATATGAGTGAGTTGCACTGAAAAACTTAGAATATAAGAAACGCACAGTGTAGTACATAGTATATGAGTGAGTTGCACTCAAAAACTTAGAATATAAGAAACGCACAGTGTAGTACATAGTATATGAGTGAGTTGCACTGAAAAACTTAGAATATAAGAAACGCACAGTGTAGTACATAGTATATGAGTAAGTTGCACTGAAAAACGTAGAATATAAGAAACGCACAGTGTAGTACATAGTATATGAGTGAGTTGCACTGAAAAACTTAGAATTTACTGAAAAACCCGCATTACACGAAATGCACAGTGTAGTACATAGTATATGAGTGAGTTGCACTGAAAAACTCTAGAATATAAGAAACGCACAGTGTAGTACATAGTATATGAGTGAGTTGCACTGAAAAACTTAGAATATAAGAAACGCACAGTGTAGTACATAGTATATGAGTGAGTTGCACTGAAAAACTTAGAATATAAGAAACGCACAGTGTAGTACATAGTATATGAGTGAGTTGCACTGAAAAACTTAGAATATAAGAAACGCACAGTGTAGAACATAGTATATGAGTGAGTTGCACTGAAAAACTTAGAATATAAGAAACGCACAGTGTAGTACATAGTATATGAGTGAGTTGCACTGAAAAACTTAGAATATAAGAAACGCACAGTGTAGTACATAGTATATGAGTGAGTTGCACTGAAAAACTTAGAATTTACTGAAAAACTCGCATTACACGAAATGCACAGTGTAGTACATAGTATATGAGTGAGTTGCACTGAAAAACTTAGAATATAAGAAACGCACAGTGTAGTACATAGTAGATGAGTGAGTTGCACTGAAAAACTTAGAATATAAGAAACGCACAGTGTAGTACATAGTATATGAGTGAGTTGCACTGAAAAACTTAGAATATAAGAAACGCACAGTGTAGTACATAGTATATGAGTGAGTTGCACTGAAAAACTTAGAATATAAGAAACGCACAGTGTAGTACATAGTATATGAGTGAGTTGCACTGAAAAACTTAGAATTTAAGAAACGCACAGTGTAGTACATAGTATATGAGTGAGTTGCACTGAAAAACTTAGAATATAAGAAACGCACAGTGTAGTACATAGTATATGAGTGAGTTGCACTGAAAAACTTAGAATATAAGAAACGCACAGTGTAGTACATAGTATATGAGTGAGTTGCACTGAAAAACTTAGAATTTAAGAAACGCACAGTGTAGTACATAGTATATGAGTGAGTTGCACTGAAAAACTTAGAATATAAGAAACGCACAGTGTAGTACATAGTATATGAGTGAGTTGCACTGAAAACCTTAGAATTTACTGAAAAACCCGCATTACACGAAATGCACAGTGTAGTACATAGTATATGAGTGAGTTGCACTGAAAAACTCTAGAATATAAGAAACGCACAGTGTAGTACATAGTATATGAGTGAGTTGCACAGAAAAACTTAGAATATAAGAAACGCACAGTGTAGTACATAGTATATGAGTGAGTTGCACTGAAAAACTTAGAATATAAGAAACGCACAGTGTAGTACATAGTATATGAGTGAGTTGCACTGAAAAACTTAGAATATAAGAAACTCACAGTGTAGTACATAGTATATGAGTGAGTTGCACTGAAAAACTTAGAATATAAGAAACGCACAGTGTAGTACATAGTATATGAGTGAGTTGCACTGAAAAACTTAGAATATAAGAAACGCACAGTGTAGTACATAGTATATGAGTGAGTTGCACTGAAAAACTTAGAATATAAGAAACGCACAGTGTAGTACATAGTATATGAGTGAGTTGCACTGAAAAACTTAGAATATAAGAAACGCACAGTGTAGTACATAGTATATGAGTGAGTTGCACTGAAAAACTTAGAATATAAGAAACGCACAGTGTAGTACATAGTATATGAGTGAGTGGCACTGAAAAACTCTAGAATATAAGAAACGCACAGTGTAGTACATAGTATATGAGTGAGTTGCACTGAAAAACTTAGAATATAAGAAACGCACAGTGTAGTACATAGTATATGAGTGAGTTGCACTGAAAAACTTAGAATATAAGAAACGCACAGTGTAGTACATAGTATATGAGTGAGTTGCACTGAAAAACTTAGAATATAAGAAACGCACAGTGTAGTACATAGTATATGAGTGAGTTGCACTGAAAAACTTAGAATATAAGAAACGCACAGTGTAGTACATAGTATATGAGTGAGTTGCACTGAAAAACTTAGAATATAAGAAACGCACAGTGTAGTACATAGTATATGAGTGAGTTGCACTGAAAAACTTAGAATATAAGAAACGCACAGTGTAGTACATAGTATATGAGTGAGTTGCACTGAAAAACTTAGAATATAAGAAACGCACAGTGTAGTACATAGTATATGAGTGAGTTGCACTGAAAAACTTAGAATATAAGAAACGCACAGTGTAGTACATAGTATATGAGTGAGTTGCACTGAAAAACTTAGAATATAAGAAACGCACAGTGTAGTACATAGTATATGAGTGAGTTGCACTGAAAAACTTAGAATTTACTGAAAAACCCGCATTACACGAAATGCACAGTGTAGTACATAGTATATGAGTGAGTTGCACTGAAAAACTTAGAATATAAGAAACGCACAGTGTAGTACATAGTATATGAGTGAGTTGCACTGAAAAACTTAGAATATAAGAAACGCACAGTGTAGTACATAGTATATGAGTGAGTTGCACTGAAAAACTTAGAATATAAGAAACGCACAGTGTAGTACATAGTATATGAGTGAGTTGCACTGAAAAACTTAGAATATAAGAAACGCACAGTGTAGTACATAGTATATGAGTGAGTTGCACTGAAAAACTTAGAATATAAGAAACACACAGTGTAGTACATAGTATATGAGTGAGTTGCACTGAAAAACTTAGAATATAAGAAACGCACAGTGTAGTACATAGTATATGAGTGAGTTGCACTGAAAAACTTAGAATTTAGAGAAACGCACAGTGTAGTACATAGTATATGAGTGAGTTGCACTGAAAAACTTAGAATATAAGAAACGCACAGTGTAGTACATAGTATATGAGTGAGTTGCACTGAAAAACGTAGAATATAAGAAACGACAGTGTAGTACATAGTATATGAGGGAGTTGCACTGAAAAACTTAGAATATAAGAAACGCACAGTGTAGTACATAGTATATGAGTGAGTTGCACTGAAAAACTTAGAATTTAAGAAACGCACAGTGTAGTACATAGTATATGAGTGAGTTGCACTGAAAAACTTAGAATATAAAAAACGCACAGTGTAGTACATAGTATATGAGTGAGTTGCACTGAAAAACTTAGAATATAAGAAACGCACAGTGTAGTACATAGTATATGAGTGAGTTGCACTGAAAAACTTAGAATATAAGAAACGCACAGTGTAGTACATAGTATATGAGTGAGATGCACTGAAAAACTTAGAATATAAGAAACGCACAGTGTAGTACATAGTATATGAGTGAGTTGCACTGAAAAACTTAGAATATAAGAAACGCACAGTGTAGTACATAGTATATGAGTGAGTTGCACTGAAAAACTTAGAATATAAGAAACGCACAGTGTAGTACATAGTATATGAGTGAGTTGCACTGAAAAACTTAGAATATAAGAAACGCACAGTGTAGAACATAGTATATGAGTGAGTTGCACTGAAAAACTTAGAATATAAGAAACGCACAGTGTAGTACATAGTATATGAGTGAGTTGCACTGAAAAACTTAGAATATAAGAAACGCACAGTGTAGTACATAGTATATGAGTGAGTTGCACTGAAAAACTTAGAATTTACTGAAAAACCCGCATTACACGAAATGCACAGTGTAGTACATAGTATATGAGTGAGTTGCACTGAAAAACGTAGAATATAAGAAACGCACAGTGTAGTACATAGTAGATGAGTGAGTTGCACTGAAAAACTTAGAATATAAGAAACGCACAGTGTAGTACATAGTATATGAGTGAGTTGCACTGAAAAACTTAGAATATAAGAAACGCACAGTGTAGTACATAGTATATGAGTGAGTTGCACTGAAAAACTTAGAATATAAGAAACGCACAGTGTAGTACATAGTATATGAGTGAGTTGCACTGAAAAACTTAGAATTTAAGAAACGCACAGTGTAGTACATAGTATATGAGTGAGTTGCACTGAAAAACTTAGAATATAAGAAACGCACAGTGTAGTACATAGTATATGAGTGAGTTGCACTGAAAAACTTAGAATATAAGAAACGCACAGTGTAGTACATAGTATATGAGTGAGTTGCACTGAAAAACTTAGAATTTAAGAAACGCACAGTGTAGTACATAGTATATGAGTGAGTTGCACTGAAAAACTTAGAATATAAGAAACGCACAGTGTAGTACATAGTATATGAGTGAGTTGCACTGAAAACCTTAGAATTTACTGAAAAACCCGCATTACACGAAATGCACAGTGTAGTACATAGTATATGAGTGAGTTGCACTGAAAAACTCTAGAATATAAGAAACGCACAGTGTAGTACATAGTATATGAGTGAGTTGCACAGAAAAACTTAGAATATAAGAAACGCACAGTGTAGTACATAGTATATGAGTGAGTTGCACTGAAAAACTTAGAATATAAGAAACGCACAGTGTAGTACATAGTATATGAGTGAGTTGCACTGAAAAACTTAGAATATAAGAAACTCACAGTGTAGTACATAGTATATGAGTGAGTTGCACTGAAAAACTTAGAATATAAGAAACGCACAGTGTAGTACATAGTATATGAGTGAGTTGCACTGAAAAACTTAGAATATAAGAAACGCACAGTGTAGTACATAGTATATGAGTGAGTTGCACTGAAAAACTTAGAATATAAGAAACGCACAGTGTAGTACATAGTATATGAGTGAGTTGCACTGAAAAACTTAGAATATAAGAAACGCACAGTGTAGTACATAGTATATGAGTGAGTTGCAATGAAAAACTTAGAATATAAGAAACGCACAGTGTAGTACATAGTATATGAGTGAGTTGCACTGAAAAACTCTAGAATATAAGAAACGCACAGTGTAGTACATAGTATATGAGTGAGTTGCACTGAAAAACTTAGAATATAAGAAACGCACAGTGTAGTACATAGTATATGAGTGAGTTGCACTGAAAAACTTAGAATATAAGAAACGCACAGTGTAGTACATAGTATATGAGTGAGTTGCACTGAAAAACTTAGAATATAAGAAACGCACAGTGTAGTACATAGTATATGAGTGAGTTGCACTGAAAAACTTAGAATATAAGAAACGCACAGTGTAGTACATAGTATATGAGTGAGTTGCACTGAAAAACTTAGAATATAAGAAACGCACAGTGTAGTACATAGTATATGAGTGAGTTGCACTGAAAAACTTAGAATATAAGAAACGCACAGTGTAGTACATAGTATATGAGTGAGTTGCACTGAAAAACTTAGAATATAAGAAACGCACAGTGTAGTACATAGTATATGAGTGAGTTGCACTGAAAAACTTAGAATATAAGAAACGCACAGTGTAGTACATAGTATATGAGTGAGTTGCACTGAAAAACTTAGAATATAAGAAACGCACAGTGTAGTACATAGTATATGAGTGAGTTGCACTGAAAAACTTAGAATTTACTGAAAAACCCGCATTACACGAAATGCACAGTGTAGTACATAGTATATGAGTGAGTTGCACTGAAAAACTTAGAATATAAGAAACGCACAGTGTAGTACATAGTATATGAGTGAGTTGCACTGAAAAACTTAGAATATAAGAAACGCACAGTGTAGTACATAGTATATGAGTGAGTTGCACTGAAAAACTTAGAATATAAGAAACGCACAGTGTAGTACATAGTATATGAGTGAGTTGCACTGAAAAACTTAGAATATAAGAAACGCACAGTGTAGTACATAGTATATGAGTGAGTTGCACTGAAAAACTTAGAATATAAGAAACACACAGTGTAGTACATAGTATATGAGTGAGTTGCACTGAAAAACTTAGAATATAAGAAACGCACAGTGTAGTACATAGTATATGAGTGAGTTGCACTGAAAAACTTAGAATTTAGAGAAACGCACAGTGTAGTACATAGTATATGAGTGAGTTGCACTGAAAAACTTAGAATATAAGAAACGCACAGTGTAGTACATAGTATATGAGTGAGTTGCACTGAAAAACGTAGAATATAAGAAACGACAGTGTAGTACATAGTATATGAGGGAGTTGCACTGAAAAACTTAGAATATAAGAAACGCACAGTGTAGTACATAGTATATGAGTGAGTTGCACTGAAAAACTTAGAATTTAAGAAACGCACAGTGTAGTACATAGTATATGAGTGAGTTGCACTGAAAAACTTAGAATATAAAAAACGCACAGTGTAGTACATAGTATATGAGTGAGTTGCACTGAAAAACATAGAATATAAGAAACGCACAGTGTAGTACATAGTATATTAGTGAGTTGCACTGAAAAACTTAGAATATAAGAAACGCACAGTGTAGTACATAGTATATGAGTGAGATGCACTGAAAAACTTAGAATATAAGAAACGCACAGTGTAGTACATAGTATATGAGTGAGTTGCACTGAAAAACTTAGAATATAAGAAACGCACAGTGTAGTACATAGTATATGAGTGAGTTGCACTGAAAAACTTAGAATATAAGAAACGCACAGTGTAGTACATAGTATATGAGTGAGTTGCACTGAAAAACTTAGAATTTACTGAAAAACCCGCATTACACGAAATGCACAGTGTAGTACATAGTATATGAGTGAGTTGCACTGAAAAACTTAGAATATAAGAAACGCACAGTGTAGTACATAGTATATGAGTGAGTTGCACTGAAAAACTTAGAATATAAGAAACGCACAGTGTAGTACATAGTATATGAGTGAGTTGCACTCAAAAACTTAGAATATAAGAAACGCACAGTGTAGTACATAGTATATGAGTGAGTTGCACTGAAA